>NC_056732.1:746458023-746773023 GCF_019279795.1 Protopterus annectens
TGGGCCTCCCCTTGCAGCCATTCCAAATGCCCCATTATTTGGCTCTTTCACCCTAATTACCATAAACACTGTAATGTGCATACTGCTTTACATCTACAGTGATTTGTATTTCATTTTAAAGTTTTATTTTACAGCGCAAACACTAATAGGCATATGCTAAACAAAGCAATGCAGTCTCACAATAAAAATAGACTTAGCATTAAAACTTCGCTGCCCTTGAAACTTACATTCATTGAAACAACATTGAAACCCACATTCAAACAAAATACATCTGGCCACTGGCAGAAAAAGATTAACTTTAGGCTGTTTTCAAATCACAGGCCCCTTACACAGGAAACATACATGTGTTCTTCGATACACCTTCCTGATTGTATTAAATTATATTCCTTGTATAATACAGTACAGTTATTAGAGGGTGTTTTAAATTTATTGTTTTGAATATTTTTCCAGTAAACAATGAAACAAAATTCATGCACCAATAATGACAAAACTGCCCAATACAGAACATTTCCAGCTAGCAAACTGATTTATATTTATTTATTTTACATTTGTTCAAATAGATGGTGCAAATACTGCTCCAACAAAAACTGAGTAACGAAAAAAAAGCACCAACGTTGCGAGTCATCGGTAATAGTTTAATAGAATATTGTTAAGCGCTTTCATCAACAAGTGCGACTTCCTCAGAACAAAGAGACAATTGAATAGACAAGTTTAAATACAAAATACCAATTAGCTATTGGTTCAAATCTACCCAATGTTGTTCGAAGAGAATTTGCTACTCATGAATATTAAACAACCAAAATGCCCATAGCTAAAACAGTATTTGCAAAGAATAAAAACATTTGTTCAACAAGACATTTCCTATAAAAAAAACTTTTGAGCATACACATGTTATTACTAGTAATCAACAAAGATTAAAAAAACTCACTACTCTATTAATTGCAAAATTCTTCAAACTAAATATAAATAAGTTAAAAACTACCTATTAAATATTACTTGTTGAATATACAAGATCTTGTAAGCAAAAATAGTGTAGAAATATTTATTGTATGTAAATATTTCCCTTGAAAATTACTCCAAAGGAAAATGCATATAAAATAAATCAAATTTCAAACTGATTTGCTTTCAACAGATATTACAAAATATAATACTATTAAAATAATCTGCCTTTTCTTTTAAAATAGGCAGTATTGTTACATGTTAATTTAATCCTGGTGGAAAATCTGCAGCCAACCTTAACTGCCACAAAAGTTCCTTCTTATGTAATGCATTTTGCCAATCACCACCACTCACTTCAACAAATACAAAATCAAGGATGGCAAACTTGAACCCTACAAAATTCATACATAAAATACTGTGTTTGTATAGAGCATTAGTATATATTTTTTTATTTTTAATATCGTATAGGTGTTCATATATCCTGGTCTTAAATAATCTCTCCATCTTGCCTAAATAGAACGAGGAACAGGTGTTACATTTAGCTATGTATACAAATTTGCTAGAGGAACAGTTACCACTTTTTAGGAAAACATAACTTTTGTTATGGTTGTCATTTGTAATAGAACTATTTTGTAATATGTAGGAACAATAAGAACATCTACCACAGGGTTTACTTCCACCCCTTTTCACTTGCATCCCTATTGAAGTACTGTCCCTCTCTAATAGTGATTTTAAATTTGGTCCTACTTTTGTAGAAAATATAGGTTTGTCACCCAATATTTGGAATATCTCACTGTTAGTTTTAAAGATGTTCCAAATTTTTATTAATATTCCCTTAATCTGGGAATATAAGGGGCTGTACTGTATCACACACGCTTGTTAAAAGTCAGTTTGGTTCTTGACTTCTGAACCCTTCACTAAATTGTCATTATGATCACCACCTCCACCCAGTAAAGGCATGTATATATTACCCCATTTATCAAGAACATCTGAAAGTATTGGGTCTATGAAATAGCTAGGGTAACCTCTCTCTAGAAACATACCCTTTAAGTATTCAAACTCACTAATCACATCACTTCTCAACGATGTCATCCTGGCTATTCTGATAGCCTGACCTTTGATAATATTTTTTTTCTGGAAAATAGGGTGATGGCTATTAAAATGTAGATAGCTATTACAAAAAGTATTCTTCCGGTAGATTTTGGAAATATATTTGTCCTGGGCTTTAATTATCTTAGTATCCAAAAAGTTAATCTCTTGTTCATGAAACTGAAAAGTGAATTTCAAAAAATCAGTAGTTTCATTTAGATACTGAATAAATGCAGGTATTTGGTCTGATCCCCCTTTCCATAATATAAAAATATCATCCAAAAATCTACCGTAAAATATATTCGATAGGAAAAACTGACATTGAAAAACATGTTTAGTTTCCCATCCCAAGAGGACCAAGTTTGCATACAAGGGAGAACAAGCTCCTCCCATGGTAACTCCTTTGGATTACTGAAAATATTCCCCCTCAAAGTATATGTAATTGTTTTCTAATATAAGATTCATGAGTTCACATGTCAACAGAATTTCATCAGTAGTGAAAGATGAATGAGTAAAAAGTACCTCTTCAAAAAACCACAACCCTTCTTGTTTAGGAATGCATGAAAATAAGTTCTGGACATCTATAGTTAAAAATAGACATTCAGGAACCCACAATTCTTTTTTTATTTGCCCAAAGAAATCCCATGAATCCTTTAATAAGTGGGGACAATTTTCCATAATGTGTTTTAATTTCTTATCAATATATACTGCCAAATTATGTGTTTTGGAGCCCGCAGCTGCTACAATCAGCCTAAAGGTTGGTTTTTCCAGGTTCTTATGTATCTTAGGTATATCAAAAAGAACCAGAATCTTGGGGTGTTTATTCAAAAGAAATTCATAATAATTTTTTGATATCCTCTGATCCATAAGGTATTCATGCAAATAACCATCCAACCTGTGATATGAGATGTGAATCTCATTTTTAGAACATAAGGAATAATTGTCCACATTAAACGGAATATTTTGCATTACATTTGTATAATCCTCTGAGTTGTGCAAAATAATCCCTCCACCTTTGTTAGGTGTCATTATACATATTCCCTTATCTTGTCTTAAGGTCTTTACAATATTTCCTTCCTCAAATTTTAAGTTTGAAAATGTTTTCTTCTTCTCTCCCCATGCTTTATATATATCTTGTTTAACTCATTTTTCATAAGCAGTGACAAGTGGATGTAAGGGGGGGTTGAAAACACTACTTTTTTAGCAACTTCTTTAGATTTGGTTCTAGCAGTTTTATCTGAAAACATTATATTCAAATTTAGTTTTCTCAAATACAACTGTAAATCAACCATCACTGTGGCTATGTCAGGTGTTCTAGTTGGAACAAATTTAAACCCTTTGGAAAATAAAGAAAACAATTCCTTTGTAATAGTAACCCCAGTATAATTATATATGTTAAATCCATTTAAAGTGTATTGAATGTTATCTTTACACTTAATTGAATCTAAAGCATCTACCACCTGGAGTGGCACTTGTACTGATGGGTTACCTTGTTGTAAGTTTTGTATGTCCCTTGTTTGCGACTTGCTATTCTCTCTGAGCATCTTGGGAGTGGAAAATCCTGAAAATCTCCCAAGTAGTTGGCATCATCCTCCCTGTAATTTTCACATTCCAAGTCAAAGTTTAAGTTTGAATTAACCTTATCCAACTCATTGGTTGGTATACGAGTTGTAGGACCATATTCACCCTCATAGAGAACTCATTTATCTGTAGGATACAGTCTTCATTGTTTATAATGCTTATAATCTCTGTCTAATTTCTTCACTTTTTATTAAATATGCTGTCATATCTCTTGTCCACTCTATTAATAATTTTCTAATACAAATTCTCATATTGTGTAAATAGCAAATCAGTAACAATGTTTTCATTCAAATCATTCACTTCACTGCAAAGCCTTTTTTCCATTGTTTCATAGAAAAAAACACTTTTACCTAATAGTTCAAATCCCCATTTGTCAAACATATCAGTGAAGGCTTTAATGATATCTGCATCATAATAAACTCCAAAAGGGAATTTAAAAAACCCTTAGTCCCTGTGGAACTATTTTTTTAATACATTCATTTAAATAACAAACCTCCATCTGGCACATTTTATATTTAAATAGCTTTTTTTCAAAAGTATAGATCATATTTCTCAATGATCCATACTTGAAATGTCCAGTTTCTCTATTAACCAAAGCACCATTGCTATTTTTCGGACTGGAGGTTGAGAATGCAAAATGTTTTTTGACTAAAATACCAAAATGTCCAACATTGTCCTTTGAAGGTAAGGTTTCCTTGCAAGTGCAAGATGAACATATTTTGGTATTAGTTTTATAAATATTTCTACACCATTTTAGCTTACAAGATCTTGTACATTCAACAAGTAATATTTAATAGGTAGTTTTCAACTTATTTGTATTTAGTTTAAAGAATTTTGCAAGTAATAGGGTAGTGAGTTTTTTGAATCTTTGTTGATTACTAGTAATAACATGTGTATGCTCAAAAGTTTTCTTTATAGCAAATGTGTTGTTGAACAAATGTTTTTATTCTTTGCAAATACTGTTTTAGCTATGGGCATTTTGATTGTTTAAATATTCATGAGTAGCAAATTCTCTTCGAACAACATTGGGTAGATTTGAACCAATAGCTAATTGGTATTGTGTATTTAAACTTGTCTATTCAATTGTCTCTTTGTTCTGAGGAAGTCACACTTGTTGATGAAAGCGCTTAACAATATTCTATTAAACTGTTACTGAGGACTCACAACGCTGGTGATTTTTTTTTTGGTTACTCAGTTTTTGATGGAGCACTATTTGCACCATCTATTTGGACTTTGTGTTTTTTTTTTTTTTGTGGTGCGTGTTGCTATGGGGTCGCCAGACTCTTTTAACCTCTTTCCTATTCTTGATTCTAAACAAGCGGATTTTGATGTCTTTGAAAAAAGATGTGGCCGAGTTAAAGGGAGAGTTGACCAGGCTTATTGAACTGTTTTCTCAGCCTAGGCAAAGGGATTTCGATTGCTTTGCAGTTTTTGAAGGCTCTAAAAAGGGCAACTCTAACACTGATGAGAATACTATTGTTGCCAGTATCCATGCATCGCCATGCCGCTTTAAAAAAGTTGGTGACATCATCGCAGTGGTGCAAATTCTTTAAGGAGAGACAGAACGGCGTTCTCCTTGCAACGCTAATTGTCTTGACGAGGCAAGAGGTGTACAGGGTCCTTCTCGTTTAAAACAAAGCCTCAGAAGTAATTGCGTGGTGCAATCTGACAGCGATATAGAACTCACCTCTGACGAGCATTCTAATAGGAATCTAGCATGTTCTAAGGAAGCTACACCAACAGGTACTGTTAATTTTAACTTTAATGGTATACCTAAAAATAGTAGTATACCTTGTACTAAAGATAAATGTACTGGGGAAAGAGATTATGCAAAAACTAATACCAACATATGTTCGTCTTGCACTCGCAAGGAAACCTTACCTTCAAAGGGCAATGATGGACATTTTGGTATTTTAGTCAAAAAACATTTTGCATTCTCAACTTCCAGTCCGAAAAATAGCAATGGTGCTTTGCTTAATATAGAAACTGGACATTTCAGGTATGGTTCATTGAGAGATATGATCTATACGTTTGAGAAAAAGCTCTTTAAACATAAAATGTGCCAGATGGAGATTTGTTATTTAAATGAATGTATTAAAAAAACAAATAGTTCCACAGGGACTAAGGGTTTTTAAATTCCTTTTTGGAATTTATTATGATACAGATATCATTAAAGCTTTCACTGATATGTTTGACAAATGGGGACTTAAACTATTAGGTAAAAGTGTTTTTTTCTATGAAACAATGGAAAAAAGGCTTTGCAGTGAAGTGAATGATTTGAATGAAAAAAATATTACTGATTTGCTATTTACACAATATGAGAATTTGTATTATAAAATTATTAATAGAGTGGACAAGAGATGTGACAACATATTTAACAAAAAAGTGAAGAAATTAGACAGAGATTGTAGGCAGTATGAACAATGTAGAATATATCCTACAGATAAATTAGTACTCTATGAGGGTGAATATGGTCCTACAACTCATATACCAACCGGCAAGTTGGATAAGGTGAATTCAAACTTAAACTTTGACTTGGAATGTGAAAATTACAGGGAGGATGATGCCAACTACTTGGGAGATTTTCAGGATTTTCCGCTCCCATGACGCTCAGAGAGAATAGCAAGTCGCAAACAAGGGACATACAAAACTTACAGTAAGGTAAGGTAACCCAGCAGTACAAGGGTCACTCCAGGTGGTAGATGCTTTAGATTCAATTAAGTGTAAAGATAACATTCAATACACTTTAAATGGATTTAACATATATAATTATACTGGGGTTACTATTACAAATGAATTGTTTTCTTTATTTTCCAAAGGGTTTAAATTTGTTCCAACTAGAATACCTGACATAGCCACAGTGATGGTTGATTTACAGTTGTATTTGAGAAAACTAAATTTGAATATAATGTTTTCAGATAAAACTACTAGAACCAAATCTAAAGAAGTTGCTAAAAAAAAGGAATGTTTTAACCCCCCCCCCCTTACATCCACTTGTCACTGCTTATGAAAAATTAGTTAAAGAAGATATATATAAAGCATGGGGAGAGAAGAAGAAAATATTTTCAAACTTAAATTTTGAGGAAAGAAATCTTGTAAAGACCTTAAGAGAAGATAAGGGAATATGTATAATGACACCTGACAAAGGTGGAGGGATTATTTTGTACAACTCAGAAGATTATACAAATGTAATGCAAAATATTCTATATAATGTGGACAATTATTCCTTATGTTCTAAAAATGAGATTCACATCTCATATCACAGGTTGGATGGTTATTTGTATGAATGCCTTATGGATCAGAGGATATCAAAAAATTATTACGAATTTCTTTTGAATAAACACCCCAAGATTTTGGTTCTTTTTTGGTATACCTAAGATACATAAGAACCTGGAAAAAACAACCTTTAGGTCGATTGTAGCAGCTGTGGGCTCCAAAACACATAATTTGGCAGAATATATTTATATGAAATTAAAAAATTTTATGGAAAAATTTCACCCAATTATTAAAGGATTTATGGGATTTCTTTGGGCAAATAAAAAAAGAATTGTGGGTTCCTGAATGTCTATTTTTAACTATAGATGTCCAGGACTTATTTTCATGCATTCCTAAACAAGAAGGGTTGTGGTTTTTTGAAGAGGTACTTTTTACTCATTCATCTTTCACTACAGATGAAATTCTGTTGACATGTGAACTCATGAATCTTATATTAGAAAACAATTATATATACTTAAAGGGGGAATTTTTTCAGCAATCCAAAGGAGTTGCCATGGGAGCAGCTTGTGCTCCCTTGTATGCAAACTTGGTCCTCTTGGAATGGGAAACTAAACATGTTTTTCAGTGTGAGTTTTTCCTATTGAATATTATATTTTACGGTAGATTTTTGGATGATATTTTTATATTATGGAAAGGGGGATCAGACCAAATACCTGCATTTATTCAGTATCTAAATGAAACTACTGATTTTTTGAAATTCACTTTTCAGTTTCATGAACAAGAGAGTAACTTTTTGGATACTAAGATATTTAAAGCCCATGACAAATATATTTCTAAAATCTACGGGAAGAATACTTTTTGTAACATCTATCTACATTTTAATAGTCATCAACATATTTTCCAGAAAAAAAAGTATTATCAAAGGTCAGACTATCAGAATAGCCAAGATGACATTGTTGAGAAGTGATGTGATTAGTGAGTTTGAGTACTTAAAGCATATGTTTCTACAGAGAGGTTACCCTGGCTATTTCATAGACCCAATACTTTCAGATGTTCTTGATAAATGGGGTAATATATATAAGCCTTTACTGGGTGGAGGTGGTGATCATAATGACAATTTAGTGAAGGGTTCAGAAGTCAAGAACCAAACTGACTTTCAACAAGCTTGTGTGATACAGTACAGCCCCTTATATTCCCAGATTAAGGGAATATTAATAAAAAATTCAAACATCTTTAAAACTAACAGTGAGATATTCCGAATATTGGGTGACAAACCTATATTTTCTACAAAAGTAGGACTAAATTTAAAATCACTATTAGAGAGGGGCAGTACTTCAATTGGGATGCAAGTGAAAAAGGGTGAAAGTAAACCCTGTGGTAGATGTTCTTATTGTTCCTACATATTACAAGATAGTTCTATTACAATTGACAACCATAACAAAACTTATGTTTTCCTAAAAAAGTGGTAACTGTTCCTCTAGCAAATTTGTATACATAGCTAAATGTAACACCTGTTCCTCGTTCTATGTAGGCAAGATGGAGAGATTATTTAAGACCAGGATATATGAACACCTATACGATATTAACAATAAAAAAGATACTAATGCTCTATACAAACACAGTACTTTATGTATGGATTTTGTAGGGTTCAAGTTTGCCATCCTTGATTTTGTATTTTTTGAAGTGAGAGGTGGTGATTGGCAAAATACATTACATAAGAAGGAACTTTTGTGGCAGTTAAGGTTGGCTGCAGATTTTCCACCAGTATTAAATGAACATGTTACAATACTGCCTATTTTAAAAGAAAAGGCAGATTATTTTAATAGTATTATATTTTGTAATATCTGTTGAAAGTAAATCAGTTTGAAATTTGATTTATTTTATATGCATTTACCTTTGGAGTAATTTTTAAGGGAATATTTACATACAATAAATATTTATACACCATTTTAGCTTACAAGATTTTGTATAGGTAATATTTAATAGGTAGTTTTTAACTTATTTGTATTTAGTTTGAATAATTTTGCAAGTAATAGAGTAGTGAGTTTTTTGAATCTTTGTTGATTACTAGGAATAACATGTGTATGCTCAAAAGTTTTCTTTATAGCAAGTGTTTTGTTGAACACATTTTTTTATTCTTTGCAAATACTGTTTTAGCTGTGGGCATTTTGGTTGTTTAAATATTCATGAGTAGCAAATTCTCTTCGAACATTGGGTAGATCTGAACCAATAGCTAATTGGTTTTGTGTACTTAAATTTGTCTATTCAATTGTCTCTTTGTTCTGAGGAAGTCACACTTGTTGATGAAAGCGCTTAACAATATTCTATTAAACTATTACTGAGGACTTGCAACATTGGTGCTTATTTTACATTTGTTGACCAGGTTAGTCTGACTGAGCTAGCAGCTCATTTTCAGTGGAGACCCAGGAAGAAAAGCTCCTCAGTGAGTTACAATTTAAATAGCACATGCAGAAACAAAAATACATTCAAGATTATATAACATAAGCACTGGATAAAAAATGTGATGCACATTTAAAAGTTTCATTATTTTAGTATATAGTTTACAAGAAAAGTGATAATGAGGACAGTAATCTTCTCTGTGAGACTGATATTTTCAAAAAAGAACAAAATAGATGTCTAGGATGGATTAAAAAAAAGTAGGTAATATAACATAGGATGCAACAATCTGAGGTACGTTGAAAGGTTATACACTGTTCAAAGTATATGTTGGCAAAAAAGAAGAGGAGAGATAGTATCTGGAGATTAGTATTAGAGCAAGAATAAACTAAATAAGGCTTGTTTTGTATGGTATAAAGCCAATAGATGAGGAGAAGTTGGAGAAGATAGATATGAAGAGGAAATGAGAGATGGGAGGCAAAGTTTGGAGAAGGTAGGATAGCAGGTATGATTAGAGAAAAAGTGCAGGTAAAAAATTTGGTAGGGTCAAAAGGGATGAGAGAGGTAAAGTAGAGGGAGGGTGTATCAATGAGGGACTGAGGAGAGAATAAATTATTGGATGCATGGAAAAAAGTGGTTCAGGGGTTATAAGTACAATGGCAAGACCAGTTTTTCTTTAGGTAATCTCATGTGGCTGTTTTAAATTGTTTAGGGTGTTTAAGAGACCTAATTTCTAAGGAGGGTTGGTTCCAGGATGTGGCAGGTTTATAATTATAGTGGAGGCAGCCAGTTTTGGTCTTGGGTTTATAAATCTGTAGCAGGTCTTCATTGTTTCATCTACAAATATAGTGCCTGTTGCCCTTGAGGAATAAATTGCCTAGGTTATATTAAAAAAATGATAAGCTAGTAATATTGCAATAGGGAATGGATGGCAAACTGATAACAGGTTCATAGTTACTAAGTATATCGCCAAAGAGGACATTCTCAGAAATGCAGCATCCATCCCCTTTAAAAGTACAGCACAGTACAGTATCAGTAATGTATCAACATACTGTGGGAGTAGAACCCACAGCCTTCTGCATCAAAAGCAAGTATACTACCTGTTGTGCTATTAACAATCCAAGCAGACTCAACATAAGCAGCACTAAACATTTCTTCCCTTGAAGCTCTTAGCTCCTTGTAAAATCCACTCTATACTCAACTGTATCTCTCAACTTTGCAGCACAAGGAATCTGGAAAAGCCAAAGCCCAAAAACCAGGGACACATTTTAAATATTGCTTGTATAATCTTGGAAAGTTGCTAGAATAAAATGCTGTGTTACCCCCATGCATTTCACTACCAAGTCTTGGCCACAGGACCCTGTACACTACGATCAGAGCAACATACCACTATGCCAAATCAACTGTTTCTTGAAACATGGGAAGACAGAAACTTAAATTGCTATCATTTAGTGAATTCAGTTCTTATCATAGCTCTCAACCTCTTAGCACAAAACACCTGGACAAAGCCAGTAATGGGTGAATACAGCCCCCAAACATATTCAGTGAATTCAGTTCTTACCATAGCTCTCAACCTCATAGCACAAAAAACCTGGAAAAAAACAATAATGCGGGAATACAGCCCCACAAACAGGGACACATTTCAAATATTGATCTCATAAACAAATTGCTACAATAAAATGTTTTGTGTTACCATGTACTTTCTGAAGAATATGAAGTCCGAAATTCAAATGCCTGTCACTGTTTAGTGAATTAATTCCAGAAAACCACAGATTTTATGAGGAACAGAACAAAAATATGAGTCAAAAATTTGAGCAGTTTTCACAAGTGATGGTGTGTAGGGAATTCCGACTCTTGCCACCTGCACCCAAGTTACAGGATTTGAGCTTGAGTTATTCTTTAAACACTACTGTTGTCTGAATCTCTCTAGCCACCATGTATATTTATCTGGAGCATTTCACACACACACACACACACACACACACACACACACACACACACACACACACACACACACACACACACACACACACACTCCTGTGAAATAAACTTACCTGAGAAGATCCCATTCCCTGTGATGAGAAAGGAAAATGTTCCCACAGGAGCAGGCAGAATATCCAGCCTGCAGATGTTGTAGTCCATTTTATGTGGTTGTGGGCATTTCTGTAGTCAGATGCCTTCTGCCTAATCCGGACTGCTCTTAAACCAGTCTGGATTCTGCACACATGCGTGTGTAGTTCCAGAAATGCTCACACACATGTGTGGAGTCTCTTCTGTAAGTCTTTTTTTTTTATTTTCTTCTTTATTTTTCATTTTCAGCTGGGGAGGCTGCAGTCCTGCAGTTCACTATCATGAGCTGCCCCTGATGAGAATGGAAGCAATCTATTTGTGTGCTCTGGTAATAAGCACTATACAAGAACTGCTCTTCTCAGACAAGAGTTATGACTTTGAAGGTGGGGGGATGGTAGTTATGCTCTGACCTTCAACTTTGTACTTTATAACATCAAAGAAGTAAAATGCCCATTGGAAAAAAAGAGTAATATTTACACATTGCTTTACAACATTAAAACTGCTTTCTAATCAACATTAAAAAAATGAGCTGTTGCTGTTTATGCATGTTTTTCCATCTGTCTGTCTACAAAAGCCCACTCTGATAGTTTACTGACAGCTATTTGGAGGTCAGGAAGCAGCTTCAGAGAAATAGGGTTTTAGTTTGTAAAGACCCTTCAGACACAACACATTGATACCAGCTATCTACATAGTAAGTATGTGCCGCACATCTTAGCACTGCCAAACATATTTACATCAGTGGGCTTATCTGGACCTTTCAAATGCCAAACCACATAACTAGATGTATTAATTGAATTCAAATCCATATCACAGATTGCTTGAATAAGGCTTGTATTTATTAACCGAAAAAACATTGGTAATATGCTATCACCCTTTACCTGTTTCAAATCCCATATAGGGAAATGACTTATGACAGATAAGCTATCCTACATGTAGAATAGAGTATGTGTGCTGTATCTTTAAGAAGCATTTCAAGGACTGAACGTGCAAATAAATAGTCAGCACATGCTAGCTTCAGTGCCATTTTGAAAGTACAGCTAGAGAGTGAGCATGTATGAGTGTAATAGCTAGTTTGTTTATAAGCTTATCTAAGTTAGTTATTAAGCCTTAATCCTGATGTGTTTGTACATAATAAAGCTGCTTGAACAGAACACACAAAGTCTTGTCTATTGTATCCTGACTAGACAAGTGACATGGTGTCAGAACCAGGATTCCAAAGTCTGGTATTCAGAGCTGTGAGATGCAGAGATAACAGTGAAGGTAAACTAAGAAAAACAAACACAAAAAAGAGGTAGAAAATAATCAAAGGTAATGAAAACTCACACAAACAGTTTATTTTATAAAAAAAGATAAATTGGAGCATTACAAGGGCACAAACCACATTATTAAAGAAGTGAGTGTCACAAAAGATTTATTAATTAAATGAAATGTTTAAGATTAAGATATTTGATAAAACGATTGTCAGAAAGCACATACGCGGTTTGAAATTATCACAGAATTGCAAAACAAGTGTATTTATAGCATAACAGGCATGTTTAGAGTAAAACAAGCAGAAAAAATGTACAATGGCATGAAGAGATTAAATGAGCAAAATGAATATAATAAGGGCAAAAAATGGCACATTGAGCAAAAATAAAGCAAGGCAACTGCATGCTTTGTGGCAACGTGCTGTGTTTTGGCATAACTACTATTTTGTAATGTATTCAGGGCATAACTAGAGTTATCTGAAGTATCTCAAAGTGTGTAAAAGTGCTTACAGTGTGTGCTTATTACTGTGCATTTATTCTGAAGAGTTTATTTGTATGCAAAGTGCAACAGCCATTTTGAAAACTTTCTTGTGTTGGGTGTGTCTATTCCCAAAGTGCCACTATTACAGAGTGTTTCTTGCACTGTAAAGAGTTATTTAGCAAAGTACAGCCATTTTTGGAGAGGTTTTAGTGTGCTATGTACTGTTTATTCGCAAAGTGCAGTTACTTTGAAATGTTTCTTCTTCTGAGCTTCTTCTCCCCAGTTCATTCGCACAGCGCAGTTATTTTGAAATGTTTCTTACACTAGTAAGAGGTGATTTCATACAATACAGTGATTTTAAGAGTATTACAGTGATAGAGAGACTTATTTCACAAAGTTCAGTTATTCAGAGGCTTGTTGTGCTATCAGGCATAGTTACAAGTATTGGCATAAATGTCTGGCATATGTATATGTGTGTATATTCATGCATATTTGCAAAAGCCTTCACTGGTATGTGGTAATATGGCAGATGGATTTCAAAAGCCCTCACCACTTGTGTTTGATCAGAATATTGCTGAGAATTGGAGAATATTTGAGCAAGAGTATGATATTTTTATACAAGCAGCTTATTCTGACAAAGATACATGCACTAGGGCATTCATTTTGAAAGAGAGTATTCATTTGTGTATGCACCAGCAGTATATGATGGAGAAGGTGAAAAACATCATATTGTTGTACAGGCTGAATCAAGGGAAGACCCCAAGTGTTTGAAATGCAAATTCAGTGAAATGTGCAACCCCCACAGAAATATTACATTAGAGAAGCATTTGTTTTACACAAAAGAACAGAAACTTGGGGAGAATTCTGCAGCTTATATAACTGACCTTATAAACGAAGCTAAAATGTGTTGGTTTGGTGACTTAAAAGGTGATAAAGGACAGGCTTGTGTGTGGTATTAATAGTGCTGCTGTGAGAAAGATTTTGCTTTGTGACAGTGGGTGAGCAAAACTATTCAGATTTGGCAAATCCATGAAGTTACAGAAAGACACTCAAGTATGCTTGCAAGTAATGAGTATGGTTTCAGCAGGCTGCAGAGCAAATGTAGACAGCATGCAACATGTGGCAAGCAAAAGCAGGCCTAAGCACATGGCAGCCATAGCCCCTGCTGGTTCACCAGGGAAACCAAATAGTTATCCAGCAAGTTCTAAGAAAGGAGCATGCTCAGTGCATTACAAGCACGAGTCAACAAAACCCAAATCCAGATTTATTGTTAACTGTCAAAATTGTGGTGCCAATCATGAGTCTAAAAGAGAGAAATGTTTCACATTTGGTCAGCAATGCTACAAGTGTAAAAAAAAGCAACCATTTTCATAAGTTTTGCAAATCAAGAAAACCTCACACAGTTATAAAGAAGGGTCACTCAAAAAAGCAAATTGATCATATAGAGAGCTGTAATTTTACTTTCTATGTAGATGGTGTATCAGTAGTTGGTGAGAAAGTTGATGCAGTGAATTTGCTGGCAAAGAATGAAGTGTTTTGTACTGTCCAGATCAATGGTAACTCCACCGAGCTCAAAGGAGACACTGGTTCTAAGTATAATGTTATGTCAGCAGATAGTTTTGCTAAAGTGAGAGCTAATGAACAACTCAATGTGGCTAGTTGTGCAAAAACTTGTTGCTTATGGAGGTGAATAAATTCAAACCAAAGGCTCAGCGGTGCCTTCATGTTATTTGGCTAGGAACTGTTACAGCTTGTTATTCTATGTAGTCTGAAGACCTGTGCAGTCATTATAAGGTCTCTCAGACAGTTTGAGACTGAATTTACTTTCTTTTACCAAAGAAGTTCATCATATAAGCACATCTTCTAGTTCCAATTTTACTGAAGCCATTTTCTCAGAATATGCTGATGTTTTCGATGACAAGTTGGGCAAACTTCCAGTTGTGTATTCTATGAAGTTAGACCCAGAGGTCAGTCCAGTGGTCAGACCAGCAAGAAAAGTTCTGATAGCTATGCAGAATGGAGTTAAAGTTCAGTTGGATAAAATAGTGCAACAAGGTGTAATTTGTCCAGTCACAGAACCAGCTGAATGGGTGTCGTATATGGTAGCATCCCACAAAAAAGGCTCAGACAAAATCAGAATCTGTATTGACCCAAGAGACTTGAACAAAGCATTAAAGAGACCACATCACCCAGTGCATACAATTGAGGAAGTCGCAGTCCTAATACAAAATGCCACTGTTTTTTCTGTCTTAGATGCAAAAAGTTAATTTTGGCAAGTGACGCTTGATCACACATCCTCATTACTGATTACTTTCAGTACCCCATTTGACAGATATATATTCCTCAGGATGCCATTTGGAATAAATTCTGCAAGTGAATTCTTTTAGTGTGCAATGGAGTAATTTTTTTTAGGTTCTCCTTGTGCCATAATAGTAGATGATTCATTGGATAGAGGCAATGGTGAAGCAAAGCGTGACAGAAACCTTAAGAAAGTTCTAGACAGACCATGTGAAGTGAAATTAAAGCTCAGGCCTCTGAAGACTATCAGAAATTGCATAGGTAGGTCATTTATTTATCAGCACTGGCTTGCAACCAGACCCGTCCAAGCAAGCAGCCATTCTTGAGATGCCAGTACCAGATAATGTTCAAGCTCTACAATGTTTTCTTGGTATGGTCAACTATTTAGGAAAGTTTATACCAGACCTCAGTGAGTTGACAGCACCTTTGAGAGAGCTGATGTGCAAAAATGTTACATGGTCTTGCTTGGAATAGCACAAGAAAGCATTTGAAGACCGTAAGCAGAAAATTGCCACCCCACCTATATTAAGATACTATGATTTTAATAAACCAGTAACTCTTTCATGTGATGCTTCAAAATTTAGTCTTGGCACAGTCATAGGTTCATAGGTGTGTACTAGGCTAATGGCCCTGGAGCCTTTGCAAGGCTAGTCCATAGGATTACCCTGGCATCATGCCACCCAACCTTAGTTCACAGTACCTCTGTCGAGTAGAGCCACTGGAGTGATCCCCAGGGTGAATTTTCTATTTCCCATCCACTCATCAAAATTTCTCTTGAAGAGGGCCAGTGAGGTGCTCTGTTTCACATATATGGGAAGTCTGTTCCATAGCATGGGCGGTCTCTGGGTTATGAACCTGTCCCTCCAGCATGTTCTGCTGATTGTGGTAATGAGGTTGAGGTCTCTGGAGTGTGTGGTGTGGAGGGATTGGGATCTCGTTAGATGTAACATTTCTAACAGATCTGGGTGAGACATGGCTTTGTAAGTCAAGCAGAGATCGCCTCTAAGTAGAAGATATGAAACAGAGAATAGTTGGAGTTTTTTAGTCTGTCCATATAAGACAAATGTTTAGGGCCTATGATCCTCTTTGTGAGGTACTTTTGCAGCCTCTCCAGTTGTTGCAGGTGTCTAGTGACGTACATGCCAAATGGGGCATTGTACTCAATGATTGGCCTAATGAGGGAAGAGTAGAGGGCGACAATGACCACTTTCTTCCTGGATGAAAAACCCTTAGTAATGAGATATGCCACATAGAAGGACTTTCTGACCATGGTGGCAATGTGGTGGTCAAAAGAGAGGTCGCTATCAACCTGTGTTCCCAGATCTCTTATAACGCCCTCTATGTTTAGTGGACTACCATCAATGTGATAATTCATGAGAACTGGGTTTTTCCAAAGGGGGTGAGGACACATTTTTTGGCATTGAGCTTAAGGCCATGGTTCTGACACCAGTCATTGGTCTCAGTGAGGCCTTTCTGTAGGATGTCAACATCACTTGGGGAGTTAATAATGGCTCCCGACTTTCAATCATCTGCAAACTTTGTCAGCCAGAGTACCTTCATGTTGGCCTCAACTTCTAAGAAGTAGATACCAAACAGGAGAGGACCCAGGACTGATCCCTATAGGATTCCACTTGTGACTGGTCAGCAGTCTGACTTGGAGTCAGCTACTTTCACACTTTGGGTTCTATCTGTGAGCCAGTTTGCAATCCACCTAGTGATACAGGGGTTGATGCCTAGCTTAGTCAGTTTTTCTATGATTCCTGAGTGTGGAATGGTATCAAAGGCCTTTTCCAGATCAAGGTAGGCTGTATTAACCACCTTGCCTTCATCCACAGCTCTGGTGACTGACTCAAAGAAGTCGACCAAGTTGAGCAGGCATGATTTAACCTTCACAAAACCAAACTGTGTGGGATCCAGAGTTTGGGGATTCCCTATATCCTTGTTTATTAGGTCCATGATGATGCAGTCCATAGTTTTCCATATCAGACTTGTCAGGCTAATGGGGTTATAGTTCCCAGGGTCTGTAGCTGCTCCTCCTTTATGGAGAGGGATGACTATAGCAGTGTGCCATTTGGTAGAGACAAAGCCTGAGATGAGGCTGTGATTGAATAGTGCACACAGGTGAGGAGCCAGTTGACTCTGTAATTCATGTAGAACACAGCCAGGGATATTGACAGGTCCCATAGAAACTGTATTCTTGGCCTTGGACAGTGCTGTTTTAACTTGTGCAGTAGTAATATTGGTTGCCTGGCAATCTACTGATATTGTGATTGGTCCTTTGTGGGGAGAGAGAGGGGTATAGTTTGCACGGAATTTGTCGGCCAGTATATTGGCAATATCTGTTGGCTTGGTATAGGAGGTACCATTGTGCAGTAGCTCAGAGCAAATCTAGGTATTGCTGTGGAGATTCTTTACATAACTATAGAAGGCCTTGTGGCTGTCTTTACTATCTGCTGCAAGTCTGTTTTCATAGCTAGCTTTAGAGGATTTGATGAGGGATCTCAACTTTTTGTTGAGGCTAATAAGGGAGTTTTTCCAGTCTTGGGACTTCACCTTATTCCACATCAGTTTCCTCCTTCTGTTGAAGAGTTTGGTTATGGCAGGGGGACCACCAGACTGGCTTCCTTTATTTTGGAGGAGAGAGTCTTGGTTCTATTGGGTATGGTGAGATCCATGCATTTGTGTACCTGTTCGTACAGTGCATTGGTGTATGATTCAGTGGTCATGCAACTATTCTCCATTTGTATGGATGCTGTGAAGTTAGTCTCTGTTTTTAGGAGCCCCAAGTTAGCTTTTGAGAAGTTTTTCATGATGGTTACCTTTGCAGCAGGGGGGGGGGGTTGCATTTCTAAGGGAGGAGTTGACTACTGGTGTAGGGCAACGGTCGCCCATGTTAGTAATGACCAGGTCAAGGATGTTGCTACCTCTAGTGGGGGGTAAGAATGATCTGGTACTGGGCATTGGATTTAATGAATTCCAGGAAACATTGGGCAAGTGTATTGGTACATGAGCAGTGTTCCCAGTTAATGAAGGGGTAGTTAGATTCACCCAGTATGAGAGTGTTAGATTGGATGCTAATATTCTCCAGGTTGCTTAGGAATGTGGAGTGTGAGTCTTTGGACATAGTTGGGGACCTATAACAGGCTAAAACCTGAATTGCTGTCTTACCCAGTGTTAGCTGCATCTGAAGTATCTTGGATGCGTTATGTTGGGATTCTAGTCTGGAGGTGTGCACATCCTTTATGAATATGGAAACACCACTGCCTTTGGAGCTTTGGTCCAAGTTCTGGGGCTGAAAGGTGTGGAATAAGTTATAGCCTGGTTATGCAGGTGTGCATTCTGCTGCCTTGAACCAAGTCTCTGTTACAGCACAAATGCCAATGTTCTCCGTTTTAAGGAGTGCTTTGAGTGAGTGCATTTTGAGATTTAGACTTCTAGCATTGAGCAGCATGACCCTCAAATTGCATTTGTTTGTAGCTGTTATGGTGGTAATTTGGTCTTTAGAACACTGCCTAAAATAAGGCACTATAGGGGTGGCAGGAGACTTGGCCAGTATCCAGAAGCCAGGGGTGACAGATGCAGGCCATCTTTGGCAAAGCATCGAGGTCTGTCAGTCATGTCATCCCAGGCAGACAGATACTGGATCCCCCTAGAATGACACCAGAAACTTAGCCAATTGTTGAAATCAATCATTTTCTGCTTGTACTGTGGTATCATTCTGGGTGATGGTATGATGCTGCAGGGTCATACCTGCCTGGGCTACATAATCCAAGAGCTTCTCCATGTCTCTTTTCATGTAGTCCAGGGAGGAATGTCTCAGGACATTCACACCCACATGTACAATGACAGAGTCATATCTGTACCTGTTGTTGAGGGACCTGAGTGCATGTGTTATGTGGTGGATCCTGGCACCTGACAGGCATTTGACTGTTACTTTCTCCTTATTCAACCTAGTGACTGGGACATCAGTGTGCCTCACTATTGAGTCACCTATGACTAGTGTGCTGGGCATGCTGTTTTGCCTTAGGGACTTTGGTTGAATGGCACACTGTTTAGGAGAGTTATGTGTCTGATGATTAGTGTTGTGCTGTGGTGGTCGAATCCGTTTCTGCCTTGGAGGTCCCTGCTGTTTGGGTAGATTTTTTTTTTGAGAGCCTCCACGAAGATGGTGTGTGGTTTGTGTTTTTATGTGAAGGCAATGCTGATGTGTGTTCTGGAGGGCTATGTTTTCCATGTGGTATGGTACAAGTGCTGACCTTGTCCTCTTGACCAGCTATTCCGGTCTTGGCTGGAAAGTGGGTGGCTTCCACTTTGGATATATAAGTGAATCTCTCACAAGTCTGCATTTTGGGAGGTAAGAGGAGAGTGTTGTCGTTCTACATGAGGCTGTTGCTACATTGCCTCAGGATACCCAAGTTCACCAGGTTAATAGGAGTAAGCACAGAGGAACTGACCTTTAGACATGCCTGGAGGGGTGGGCATTAAGAATAAGTACTGGAGCTGTTTCTTTGTAGAACATTTAGTGCTGATAGGACTTTTGTGTGCTACAATAATTGCTACAAGAAGTCTGGTATGGTAAAGTGCAAGACTAATATGCTAGTAAAAGTGCAGGAGAGGAGAGAACTAGCATATTTAAGGGAAAAATGGAGAGCAGACTTTGGCAGCTCTCAGAAGCTTACAGAGAGTCCTGGATACAGCAGATCTGTATCTGGATTAGACTAGTTACAGAAAAGGCAGGAAAAAAAGCTTAGCTTTTTTTTTTTACAGAAAAGTAGCTAAAACAGCACTAAAAACAATTCAAGTGCAGTGCAAGCTAGCACACTTGAGTGTGTAGCAATATTAAAGCAAATACAGTTTAATTAAATGCAATTTATTCAAACTGTATTCTGAACTGAATTCAATTATTGTTTTTTTTCAACTCTAAACAGTTAAAATTGCCAAAAACATACTTATTAGCTGAAAAGCACACTCAGTCAGAACACAAGGAGATTCTAGCAAAGTTTTTTAAGTGGAAAGGGAGAAAGGAGAAAGAGAAGATAATTAAAGGTTAAGGACATTCTGAAATGTTCTCTCTGTATTAGGTAGCATGAGCTAATGACACTAGACTGGGATAGAGCTGAACAGATGGGACTGGTAGGAGTGTATGAAATCAAAATATGATCTCACTGTACTCGGTTGAGTGAGCAAATGAAATGAGCTTAGGAGGAGTGTTCAAACACAAATTTACAGGAGGGGTGGGCAGTTCCAAAGCCACCAATATTAATACCACAACAGGAACAGGGAGGGAGGGCAGGAAACTAACTGCAGAGAGACAGAGAGACCACAATATTCAGTGAAAAATAAACAGAAAAATAAAATGCAGTATTATCTTTAACACTGCAAGTTTGTACTTAGCTTGTAATCCAGTTGATGTAGGTATATAGCAGCCAGCCAAACAGCAGAGATATTCAGCAGAAGAGAGACCAGTAGCCTATGCATCAAGAACTCTTACCAAAACTGAAATGCAATATGCTCAAATCGAGAAAGAACTTTTGGCAATAGTATTTAAATGTTCAAAATTCCATGATTATATTTATGGTTGAGCTATTCAGATTGAAACTGATCACCAGCCTGTAGTTACTATTTTAAAGAGGCCTATGCATTCAGCTCCAGTGAGATTGCAAAGAATGATGCTCAAATTGCAAAAGTACAATTTCAAAATGGTCTATACAAAAGGCAAACCTCTTTGTCTGGCTGATACCTTAACGAGATCACCCAGAAATACAAAGGAACAGATTCATGCAGAGAATTTTGACTTTGACATCATAGAAGTGTATAATTTTTCTACCATGAGACTTGATGAACTGAGAGACTACACAAAGACTAATCCAATTTTGCAAAAGCTCAACCACTACACTAACGTTAGACGGCCACCTATGCTGTCTAGTGTACCACCTGAAGTGCAAACTTATTTTCCTTACAGAGATGAGATGTTCATAGGTTCATAGGTTCATAGGTTCGTACTAGGCTATCTGCCTTTGGGCATTTATAAGCCTAGCCAGAGTGTGTGTGGCTTTCACCACCCCTTAGGATGAGAATACTACTCCCATTTAGGGTTTAGTTTGCTGTGCCTCTGTCTAGTAGTGACACAAAGATGACCCCCGGGGTAAACCTACGATCTCCCATCCACTCGTCAAGATTTCTCTTGAATAGAGTTAGTGAGGGGCTCTGCCTAACATGGATTGGGATTCTGTTCCAGAGTGTAGGGAGCCTCTGGGTTATGAATCTGTCCCTCCAGCACGTCCTATTTATTTCTGTGTTGAGGTTTAAGTCTCTTGCTCTCGTGGCTCTGATGGATTTGGATTTTCTGAGATGGAGCATGTCCATTAATTCTGGATTGGACATGGCCTTATACGTCAGGCACAGGTCACCTCTGAGTAGGCAGTATGCGACTGAATAGAGCTGGAGTTTTTTCAGTCGGGCAGCATATGACATATGTTTAAGACCCTTTATCCTCTTGGTGAGGAACTTTTGGGGTCTTTCCAACTGCTGCAGGTGTCGGGTAAGATACATCCCAAATTGGGCATTGTACTCAATCATTGGCCTGATAAGAGAAGAGTACAGGGACACAATGACCTCTCTTGATCTAGATGTGAAACCCTTCATGATAAGGTGGGCAATATAGAAGGTCTTCCTAACCACTTTGGCAATGTGAGTGTCAAATGAGAGGTTACTGTCAACCTGGGTCCCTAGGTCCCTGATTACCTCTTCCATACTTAATGGATTACCACCTATGTGGTAATTTGTGGGTACCTTGTTTTTCCCAAAGGGTATGACAATACATTTTTTGGCGTTCAGCTTAAGGCCATGGCTCTGGCACCAATTATCCTTTTCTATGAGGCCTCTCTGAAGGATGTTTGTGTCTGCTGGAGTATCAATTATGGCACCCAGTTTGCAGTCATCTGCGAACTTTGTCAGCCACAATCCTCCTATGTTTGCCTGTACCTCGGAAAAATAAATGCCGAACAAGAGGGGTCCCAGGACTGAGCCCTGTGGGACACCACTTGTGACTGGCTTGGAGTCTGACAAAGCTCCAGCAACTCTGACCCTGTGGGTTCTGTCCTTGAGCCAGTTTGCAACCCATCTCGTGACATATGGGTTTACATTTTAGCTGGTGAGTTTGTCTATGATGCCCAAGTGTGGTATTGTGTCAAAGGCTTTTGCAAGGTCAAGGTAGGATGTGTGAACTGCTTTACCCTCATCAATGCCCTTAGTGACTGTTTCAAAAAAGTC
Organism: Protopterus annectens; assembly: GCF_019279795.1. Classification (NCBI taxonomy): domain Eukaryota; kingdom Metazoa; phylum Chordata; order Ceratodontiformes; family Protopteridae; genus Protopterus; species Protopterus annectens. Next base: position 746,480,614 of record NC_056732.1, read on the forward strand.
GACCAAGTTCAAAAGGCAGGATCTGCCATTGACAAAGCCAAATTGGGTAGGATCCAATGTCTGTAGGTCCCCAATGTCTTTGTTTATGAGTTCCATAATGATCCTCTCCATAGCTTTGCAGACCAGGCTCGTCAAGCTTATGGGGCGGTAATTTCCAGGGTCCGTAGAAGCACCGCCTTTGTGAAGTGGGACCACTGTTGCTGTACGCCACTCTTTGGGTACGTATCCTGTAGTAAGGCTAAGATTAAACAGCAGCCTTATGTGTGGGTTTAGTTCCTCTTGGAGTTCATGTAGCACACAGCCTGGGAAGATAACATTATTTTCAAAGGTCTTAAAATTGTTGTTCTTGCTTCCTTGCAACATGAATATATCCAGATTTTGCACTGTGGCCACCCAGGTTCCGAATCTACCAAAAGAAAGGCAAGAGGACTAGTATTTTATTTTGACTTTCTCTAGTAAAAGACATTGATAAGATACTTTCTTCTTGTTCATTGTGAATAGTACTGAACTCCATTTACAAAGAGAACCATTTCAGTTAAGTCAAGTTCCTGAATTACCTTGGTCAACAGTAGCCACTGATATATTTGAGAGGAACAATCAGCATTACTTAATATTGTAGACTCTTATTCAAACTGGTTTGAAACTGATTTACTACCTAACCTAACATCCACTGCTATCACTAAGTTGAAACGTCATTTATCAGTGCATGGTAGTCCACACAAAGTTATTTCTGACAATGTACTCGATTTACTAGTCAGTTGTTTCAGAAATTTTCAAAAGAATGGGACTTTCTACATGTTACTAGTAGTCCAGAATATCAACTGTAAAATGGACAGGCTGAACATGCAGAGCAGAGTGCAAAGCAATTACTTGAGAGGTCAAAGCGTGATAATACCAATGTCTTTTTGAATTTACTTAATCCAGTAACATACCCCATGACGATATACTTGGCTCACCTGCTCAGAGACTTCTATCTAGGCTAACCAGAACAACATTGCCTATTAGTTCTAGTTTGTTGAGGCCTTAAGCTAAGAACAACAGGACAATTAGAGCACTACTATTCAGAAACCATTCTTTCCAGAAGTCCAACTATGATAAATTGAGCAGATCTCTTCGTCCATTGAAAGAACGAGAGACAGTGAGGATACAAATGGTGAAAGGTTTTTGACTGGATTGATCAAGTAACAGGTATATGTACCGAGCCAAGATCCTAGTTCATAGAATCTGAGGATGTGGAGTACAAGAGAAATCACAGGCATGTTCTTCCTGTACCAGAATTGATATTGCAGCATTGTTCCTGTGATACAGACTCTAGATCTCAGAGCAATCCAGACAATGTTCCTGTTGCAGAACATATCTTAACTTCTACTTCCATTCCTGATGATGTTCCTGATGTCCTCAAAGTTGAATATTCAATAGAGATCATCCCAGTTGCTACACCTGAGTCTAATTTGTATGTCACACTATTTAGTCGTATCTCCAGACCTAGTGTGAAATATATAGCAACCTGGACATAATTGTTTATATGTATTTAGTTCTGTATACTTACATGACAAAGAATTATTTGTATTGATTGTATGTCAACTAATCAGGGGCGGCTCGTGGCATCGGACTGCCGGACTGCAGCCCCCTCAGCTCAGTTGACTTAGTTGCTTAGTTTATGATTTTTTAATGTAAAAAAAATATATATATATTTTTTTGCACTTTAAATTTCGAGTCAGCGACTGGAAAGTATGAGCATGCGCATTGCGCATGTCAATCGCGGTTTTAAACAGCGCTTCTTTTTTTTTTTTCTTCTTGCATTGTTTTCATTGCAGCCCAGAGGATGCAATGAAGGCATTATTGTGATGGCCCAGAAGTCTATGCGGTTGAGTACAAACCGCATAGACTTGGAACGGGCTTGGACTGAGACGTCCGCAGGCATGTCATGACGTGCTTACTGGAAAAATGCTGCTGATTGGTTGTCGCTCTCTTCCTGGGCTTTATGTGCTGGGAAAAGAGCGAGAATCAGTCAGTTCAGTTTAGCTTGGCTTCAGCTTTGCTTAAACTGTTTGTGATCATTTTATTTTACTTGCATTTCTGATTTGGAAACGCCGTTTTTTTTGGGTGAATTTATCACTTTGACAGCACCTGTAGAAGAAAGAAGAAGAAAGAAGAAGGAAGAAGAAGAAAAGTACAGAGTGAAAGATGGGGTAGAATTAAGTAAGTAATTATTTTAAGTCTGCACCTCACATTTATTTTCAGGAGTCATCAAGGATAGGAATCTTACTTTTTCAGTTTTGAACTCATTAGTAACTCCACAGGTAACAGCCCAGCACATTGTACAATCAGCCTTATCTGGTGTCCTTACAGACTCTCTCTTTCAGACAATTATGCCTCATTTTCAGTTGGTGTCTGAAGTTTTCAAAAACCTGTATATTCACCTTCCGGGTTTTTTCTCCTTGTGTATAAGAAGAGGGTCGGTCATTGTTCTCAAAAATGTATACAGGCTCTTCCCCACAACAGACAGAAAGTCTGTTTTTTTTTTGTTTTGCTGCAGTTTAGGATTATAAAGGGAGGTCAGAAGGTAGAAAACCTTTGTGATCAATAGCTGGTTAACTATATTATTTCTGGCAGTCTCCTTCTAATAGCAAGAAAAGACATTTGACAGGAGGTGTGTCTGTTTCTGCTTCTCCAATATCCAACCCTCGGTTATCTGGTCATCAATGTATACCTTCACAAAGTACTGGACCTTGGATTTGTATTCCCAGAGTTCAGTTTCATTTAGCAGAGCTATCTTGTATGGTTTTCTAACATAATTTCTTGTATATGCGTTTATCTCCTCCTTGTACTTCAATGGTAGACAGTTTGAGAATCTGTGCAATGATAGTGTCTACTTCAGAAATCATCTTGAAGTAACATATTAGGATATGAGTATCCACCTTTTGTGCATCTTGAGAAGGACTTCTTAAGTGGGTCATTTATTTAACCTCCTGCTCTACCCCTTTGAATTTAGCTGTCTCCATTGATTATTTAGGTAAACAGTTATAAACTAAGGATATTTGGTAAAAAGTGTTATAAGCTCTAATAGTCTGTCTTATAGAAATATTGGTTTCTGGAGTGTCACCTGTTTAAATAAACAAAATGGGTCTGCAGTAGTGATGGTGCCCTTTAGATAAATGACATTGGTACAGTCCATGGGAAGAGGTAGTTGTGTGTGTGTGTGTGTGTGTGTGTGTGTGTGTGTGTGTGTGTGTGTGTGTGTGTGTGTGTGTGTGTGTGTGTGTGTGTGTGTGTTTATCCTGTATCTCTAACAAATACAAGCATTGAGTTTTTTCTCCCACTGTTTGCTAATGAGTGCTAAGCAATATAAAAGTAAATGTTATAGGTAGTCTCCATTTCTGAAGTCCTGCTTGAAGCTGAACACGTAAGTTGAGTATTTGGTTAGTAGTACAAGCTGATATTCTGGTGCCTTGTACACAATATTGCATTTACTTGAATAGCGGGTAAAACACGATTAACCAAACTCCAGATGTAGAATGCTATCTGCCACTGTTTAACAACATGAGTAGGGATAGAACATAACTAGATATATTTCTTAGAAAAGATGACTCTGAAACTTACTCAGCCATGGAGAGTTACTCAACCTTAGCAAAGTAGCTCAGGAATAAAAAATATCACCACAACTCAACTTTGTATGGCATGATTAGGACCAGGAGACTACAGAGGAGGCTCCTGTGGGACGGTGGAGGGAACATATTCCTCGGAAAAAACTATTATTGAGGACAACTGCACAGAGTTACACTGTATGAATACACATAACCAAATACTAAATGTATTCCTGAGGAAGAACAGCATGAACGTTACAGTGCATGAATATGTTTAACCTAATATTAAATATATTTCGCAGAGAGAGCAGTAGAGATAGTTACACTGCTTGAGTGTGCAAATCACAATACTGAATGTACCTTTGAGGAGGAGGAAGAGGAGGAAGGTACCAGTGGTTATGCTGCAGGTCTGGAGATGATAAAGGACCAGACGGATTGTTTAGAAAGGATGGTGAGACATACAGGCATTGTGGGGGGAGGAGAGGTAACATATAAAGTCAGACAGATTTCTGAGAATGAATGGTGCTAAGAAGGCAATCCGGAAGGAGAACTGCACTCCTGTGTTAGGGTAACAAAAATAAATATAGCTCTGTAGGAAGAGAATGGTGTGGTGTAATAATGCTAAGTTTGTTTAGCAGATGGCTTGGTGTTTGTGCTGTAAAATGCAAAATAAAATTTTCAAATGAAGTCCAAATCATCATGGAAGTAAATCAGTATGCACATTAATGTTTATGGTAATTGGAGTGAAATAGCCAAGTAATGGGATCATTGGAATGGCTGCAGGAGGAGGCTCCATTTGACCATGATTTTGTGAGGGGGAAGGGTGGCAAAGGTAGACAGCCCCAGCTGAACTATACCTCCCAACTGTCCAGATTTTCAAAGAATGAATAGATTTTTGCTTCTTATTTTTGGTTTGTTCCTCATAAAATTTGTGGCAAATCATTTAGGAATTAAGTCACTAAATGACACACTGAGTTTCAGACTTCATAACCAATGCATGCTAAAATAAGACTTGTTCTATCAACTGTCTCAGTTTATACAAGAGCAATTTTTAGTACTGTTTATATGTTCCCCCAATATATTTGGCCTTGTCCAGATTTACTGCATTAACAGGTTGAGAGGTACATACATGCAAATTGCTTTATAGAATTAGGCATAGCCAAATCTCCAAACTGTCCCTGATTTTGGCTCAAAATGTTGCTCTTCCCCTAATAATCCATCTGCAAAATAGCTATTTTGGAAGAAAACATGGAGGGTTTACAATTAAGAAATAACTGTAATCATAGTTATAGATTACTTTTTATTTCAGAAATGCATGTAGATTATTTTATTTTGTCAGCTGCTCAAGTTAGCAGTACTAATATTAAAGTGTCCCTTCTTTGACAGGTTCCCAGCTGTATTGTGTGGCTATTTTATATTTTTACATCAAATGTTTGGTCCATTTTTCATAAAATTGTGGTTTTTTTGGCAAATTAGTGTCAAATCATTAAAGACTGAAGTTAGAAAATGACAGACATTTGAGTTTCAAATTTCATACCATTCAGAAAATTCATACTAATGCAAGACCTATTCTATTATCTTTCTAAGTTTATAAGAGCAATATTTTTAAAAATTGCCCTTGTTTTTGGGCCTTTGTCCCACTTCTTTGTATGGCTTTGTCCAGATTTCTTGCTCTGAGGTTGAGAGGTATGACAAATGTGTCATGGCCATCACAAGTCAGCCAGAGACATTTCAAACTGTGACATACTTGTTGCACCCCACTCCCCCATGTAGTGACTCTGGATGTGTCGAAGCAAGGCAAGGAGTAGTTATGCAGTGTAAATGTGCAGAGAATCCCACCCATCCAAGGTGGACACAAGTAGTAGAGTGGCTTTTCATCTGTCCTTGATTTTTACAGAATGGTCTGGTTTCTGCATATTTTTTGTACTGTTGATTTATGCTTATTACTCAAAGTGCCTGTTGCACTGTGTTTAAGTAGCAATACATTAATGACCATCAGGTAAGCTTGGCTGAGATTGCAAGATGCAAGTAAGCTTTAATAAGCATACTGTTAAAGAATTGCCAACAGTGAAAGCCTTTCTGTTGCCATGTAGAGAATACTTAACTAGATAATGTATAAGCCTTGGGTATTGAAATGCATATGCCAGTATTTGTAATAAAGGACAGAATTACATTAAGAGTCTCATTACACTTGGAGACTTCCAGTCATCTCTGCAGGCTTTACCCGTAAACCGAATGCCAATCGCGTGGTCCATAACCTGTACAGTAATCCTTTTAAGCAATGTATCTTGAGCTTATTTCTTGTCTGCTTTTCATTTTTTACTTTGATCATGTTTCCCCCATGAAACAAGTAGATGTCAGGCAGCAGGCCTTTTTTTGGATAAGGAATATTTTTACAAGTGGGGGCATCAGAGATTTCTACTTTCAGCATGTTACTTGTTACTTTAATAAAGCTGAATATAAATTATAATTAGAACTGCAGTGCAAGAAGTGGTTTGAATTGAGTGCTGCTTGTTTTTCTTATACTTGATTTTGACAGGCATTCCATTAATGTATTTAAAAAAAAAGTAATTTATTTTTTCATGCTTCACAACCTTTTTTGTTTCCATCTAGATATTAAGCCATCATGCAGCCAATGCATTGAAATATTTTTATTCTTCTACACTTCATTTTGTCTTGATTGGACTCTCATAATGACGGTTTGGCACCGAGTGCAGTATATTTAGTTTTTGTGGTTTGCTACTACAGGTGTGTGTGTGTGTGTGTGTGTGTGTGTGTGTGTGTGTGTGGTAGGGAATACCTCAGGCTTGAACGCTGTACCTTGTATGCAGGTGTTAAAGACCTGAATTCCCTACCCACCACCATTTGTAAAAAAAAATTGCAGATTTTTGCCTCATATTTGATCTGATCTGTTCCTCATAATATCTGTGGTTTGTAAATATTGCAATGCTTGATATTTGATGGTGCAGTGGTAGCATTGTTGCCTCACAGCTGCAGGTTTTCAGGTTTGATTTTTGGCTGGGGTGCCTTCTTTGTGGGGTCTGTATCTTCTCCCTGTGTTTGTGTGGGTTTGCTTTTGTGTCCTCCCATGTTACAAAGACATGTCTGCATTATTTCTTCCTGGGCCTCTGCTGATTTTTTTTTTGTTCCAAGTCAGACTGTCCTGATTAACAAATGTTAAATAAAATTGACAGGCATTTGAATTTCAGACTTCAGGTTTCTGAATGTTTAATTACTTGCATATTTGATGGTGCAGTGGTAGTATTGTTGCCTCACAGCTATAGGTTTTCTGGTTTGATTCTTGGCTAGGGTGCCTTCTGTGTGGAGTCTGCATCTCCTCCCTGTGTTTGTGTGGATTTGCTCTGGTGCCCTGTCATTTTACAAAGACGTGTCTGCAGTATTAATCCTCGGGTCTGTGCTGAAAATTGTTTTTGTTCTGTTAGCAGTAAAATTGACAGGCATTTGAATTTCAGACTTCATGTTCTTCAGAATACATAGTAACACAACCTTTTTTTCTAGCAATTTTCTAAGTTTATAAGATGAATATTTGAAATTTGTCCCTATTTTTGGGACTGTATTCCCCCATTATTGGCTTCGTCCAGGTTTTTGGGCTAAGGTTGACAGCTATGGCAAGAACTGAATTCACTGAATATGTTTGAGGGCTGTATTCCCTCATTACTGGGTTTGTCCAGGTGTTTTGTACTAAGAGGTTGACAGCTATGGTGAGAACTGAATTCACTAAATGATAACCATTTAAGTTTCAGTCTTCCTCTCTTTTACAAAGCAGCTGATTTGGCGTAGTGGTATGTTACTCTGACTGTTTTGCTCAGGGACCTTGACAGTAAAATGTATGGTGGTAACACAGCATTTTGTTCTAGCAACTTTCCAGGATTATACAAGTAATGTTTAATGTGTCCCTGGTTTTTGGGCTTTTGACCCCCCACACCCAATACATTTTGGCTTTTTCCAGTTTTCTTGTGCTGCGAAGTTGAGATACAGTTGAGTATTGAATAGATTTTACAAGGAGCTGAGAGCTGCAGGGGAACAGAAGTTTAGTGTTTTGCCTTGTTAATAGCACAACAGGTTGTGTACTTGCTTTTGATGCAGAAGGCTGTGGGTTCTACTCCCACAATGGGTGGATGCTGCCATACTGAGAATGTTCTCCTTGGTGAAGATGCTAACTATGAGTCTGTTATCAGTTTGTCATCCATTTCATCTTGCAATATTTTTACTAGCTTATCATTTTTTAATGTAATATAGGCAATTTATTCCTGAGGGGCAACAGACACTTTATTTTTCGATGAAACCATGAAATATAAAGATGATTGCTAGCAGCAACCTCTTCATTAGTTACAGATTTCTTTAATGTGTAATTATTTAGATGACTTTTACTTCAGAGATTGTGCATATTTACTGATAATGGACTGTAGAATTGTGCATATTTACTGATAAAGGTGGACTGTAGAATTGTGCATATTTACTGATAATGGTGGACTGTAGAATTGTGCATATTTACGAATAATGGTGGACTGTAGAATTGTGCATATTTACTAATAATGGTGGACTGTGGAAGTCTGAGTAGACTTTTTTATGATAAATGTTCTGAACTGGGCAGTTTTGCCATTATGGGTGCATGCGTTTTGTTTCATTGCTTACTGGAAAAATGTTCAAAACAAATTTAAAACACCCTCTAACAACTGTACTGTATTGTACAAGGAATACAATTTTAGTACAATGAGGAAGGTGTATCAAAGAGCACATGTATGTTGCAAGGGGCCTATGATTTGAAAACAGCCCAAAATTAATCTTTATCTGCCACTGGCAAAATGTATTTTCTTTGAATGTGGGTTTCAATGCTGTTTCAATGAATGTGAGTTTCAAGGGCAGAGAAGTTTTAATGCTAAGTTTTTATTGTGAGACTGCATTGCTTTGTTTAGCAGATAACTTAGTGTTTGTGCTGTAAAATACAAAATAAAACTTTCAAATGAAGTCCAACTCATCATAGAAGTAAAGCAGTATGCACATTAGTGTTTATGGTAAATGGAGTGAAATACCCAAGTAATGGTTCACTGGAATGGCTGCAGAGGCTCCATTCAACCATGATTTTGTCAGGGGGGAAGGGCAGCAAACTCAGACAGGCCCAGCTGAACTATACCTCCCAACTGTCCAGATTTTCAAAGAATGAATAGATTTGTGCTTCTTATTTTTGGTTTGTTCTTCATAAAATTTGTAGTTTTCTGGCAAATCATTTAGGAATTAAGTCACTAAATAATGATACACTGAGTTTCAGACTTCATAACCTTCAGAAAAATGCATGTTAAAGTAAGAGCTGTTCTATCAACTGTCTCAATTTATACAAGAGCAATATTTAGTACTGTTTATATGTGCCCCCAATATATTTGGCCTTGTTCAGATTTACTGCATTAACAGGTTGAGAGGTACATGCAAATAAATTGCTTTATAGAATTAGGCATAGCCAACCTCTCAACTGTCCCCGATTTTGGCTCAAAATGTTGCTCTTCCCCCTAATAATCCCTCCACAAAATAGCAATTTTGGAAGAAAACATGGAGGGTTTACAATTAAGAAATAACTGTAATAATCAAAGTTATAGATTACTTGAAATGCATGTAGATTATTTTATTTTGTCAGCTGCTCAAGGTAGCAGTACTAATATTAAAGCGTCCCTTCTTTGACAGGTTCCCAGCTGTATTGTGTGTCTATTTTATGTTTTTGCATCACATTTTTGGTCCATTTTTCATAAAAGTGTGTTTTTTGGCAAATTAGTGCCAAATCACTAAAGACTGAAGTTAGAAAATGACAGACATTTGAGTTTCAGATTTTATACCCTTCAGATTTTATACCCTTCAGAAAATTCATACTAATGCAAGACCTATTCTATTATCTTTCTAAGTTTATTAGAGCAATATTTAAAAATTGTCCTTATTTTTGGGCCTTTGTCCCACTTCTGTGTATGGCTTTGTCCAGATTTCTTGCTCTTGAGGTTGAGAGGTATGACAAATGTGTCAGGGCCATCACAGTCAGCCAGAGACATTTCAAATTGTGACATACTTGTTGCACCCCACTCCCCCATGTAGTGACTCTGGATGTGTCCAAGCAAGGCAAGGAGTAGTTATGCAGTGTGTCTCCCCCATCCAAGGTAGACACAAGTACTACAGTGGCTTTTCATCTGTCCTTTAATTTGCAGAATGGTCTGGTTTCTGTCATATTTTTGTACTGTTGATTTATGCTTATTACTCAAAGTGCCTGTTGCTCTGTGTTTAAGTAGCAATGCTTTAATGACCATAAGGTAAGCTTGTCTGGGATTGTAAGATGCAAGTAAGCTTTAATAAGCATACTGTTAAAGAATTGCCAACATTGAAAGCCTTTCTGTTGTTGCCATGCAGAGAATACCTGACTAGATAATGTATAAGCTTTGGGTATTAAAGGACAGGATTCCATTATTTTAAAAACCTTATTACACTTGTTGGAGACTTCCAGTCATCTCTACAGACTTTACCCGTAAACTAAACAGAATGCCAATCATGTGTATTCCATAACCTGTACAGTAATCCTTTAAGCAATGTATCTTTAACTTGTTTCTTGTTTGCTTTTCATTTTTTACTTTGATCATGTTTTCCTCATGAAACAAGTTGTCAGGCAGCAGGTCTTTTTTGGATAAGAAACATTTTTACAAGTGGGGGCATCGCAGAGATTTCTATTTTCAGCATGTTACTTGGTACTTTAATAAAGCTGAATATAAATTATAATTAGAACTGCAGTGCAAGGAGAAGTGGTTTGAGTTGAGTGCTTCTGGTTTTTCTTATACTTGATTTTGACTGGCATTCCAGTAATGTATTTAAAAAGTAATTTATTTTTTCATGCCTCACAACCTTTTGTTTCCATCTAGATATTAAGTAAGCTGTCATGCAGCCAATGCATTGAAATATTTGTATTCTTCTACACTTATTTTTGTCTTGATTGGACTTTCATAATGATGGTTTGCCACGCAGGGCAGCGTATTTAATTAAAGTTAGTTTTTGTGGTTTTGAGAATAGCTCCTCCCCTTTCTAGTTGACCACACCCATTCCCCATTGACCCCACCCAGTCAGCTGTCTCCTGCAGCCCCCCTGTGATTTAAAGTCACCAGCCGCCACTGCAACTAATGTTGTTAATATTGCATGACTTATTTCCCAAACAGTGAGGATGTAGAGTAGAGTATGTGTGCTGTACCTTTAAGAAGCATCTCAAGGACTGAATGTGCATATAAATAGTCAGCACGTGCTAGCTTCAGTGCCATTTTGAGAGTGCAGCCAGAAAGTGAGCATGTGTGAGTGTAATAGCTAGTTTGTTTATAAGCCTAAGTTAATGTTATTAAGCCTCAATCCTGATGTGCTTGTACAAAATAAAGCTGCTTCAAAAGAACCCACAAAGTCTCGCCTACTGTATCCTGACTAGACAAGTAACACTACAAACAGAGAAAAAAAAAACATAATGGAAATTCATATTAGCACAGTCTACCTACAATACATGTGCAATAACACAAAAACATAAAGTTCCTGATAATAATGGCATATTCACAATTTTGTTTTTTACATTAAAACATTCACAGTGTGCTAAAAAAGATAAGACATGCAAACTGACCATGAAGTAAATGGGGCCACAATCATATAGGCATTATTAAAATGTTCATCATCATCTTCATCATGACTGAATGAGCAAATACATTTTTTTACTATTGCGACATGTAGAATCATTTACACTTAGAGGTGGATTTCAACAGAGTAAACTGATTTCACTATCCTGAGTAATCAGTGCTGTGGCAACATGCAAATAGTGGGTTTACTATCATAAGTATGAAATGCAGTTGGCTGAAATGCAGTAATATCAACTTGGAAACGAAAAATGGAGTATACTAATGTTCAAAATGTCGAATCTGCATACTAATATGCAAATTCAACCTTATTCGACATTAGTAGAATGCAGTCCTATACTGCACCAGACATAAAATGAAGATTTTGCAGGGGAGCAAGCTCCCCTGCACCTCCCCTGGGGGGCTGTGTCCCTCACAGCCCCTGCAAAATATATATTCCAACTCTGAAATCGCACTACAGTCAAGAAAAGTCGACATTTCCCGATCCCTACTGTACCACAATATCTAGTTCAATGACCAACCTCATCTTTGCTAATACACTGAGCATTCACTAAAATGGAATTCGCACAAGAGAAGGATCAGCAGCACAGATTGGCCAAATGTCATTCGACAAACCATGATCACCAAAACTTCCCTCGGTAATGTAAATGTAAACTCAAATAGTGCATCATCAGGGTACTGCCTTTATCTCTCACACTTTCTGCCACACTTCTATATTACATCAGCTGTTATGGATAACCTGACCTTATACTTTGTTTTTAATAAATAAACATTAATAGGTCATAAAGGGTATGCATGCAATTGTGCCGTCCATTAACTTTTATGTATCATACTGCAGAATGTTTATACTGCTTTTTTGTGTTTTGGAAGGATATCCGTCTCCATTACAGAAGGACCATAATCAGGGTCCCTGACACAAAATTCTTGATTTTTATAATGTTAGAGGTGGAGTAACCTAATTTGCAATCAACACATATTAGGTTGAACTGCAGTTTGTCATACACAATTGGTCAAGCATCCAAATGATGACTGTTTAAGAAATTGAGAAGGAGTGATAATAAATAAATTAAGCAACAATAGTAGCAAAGTACATTAGTGTACAACAGCAACGTCCTCACTTCAGAAGTAAAATTACAGAGTCTCCTTCTACCATTACAATCATTTTATTGAATGGTCCATGGTTCAATGGGATGGCAAAAATAAGAAAAAAAAAAAACAGTTCTCTAGGATTCGACCTACTGAGGACAGTTTCCAACTTTTGTTACTCCCACACCTGAGCCAGCAAGCAGGCACTGCTAAAGTAGTTTCTTAGCCTATTGTAGTATATGCTCTCTGGTGCCACCTTGCTGTCTGCTAATATTTTTATACTGATATTCTTGTCGTCAGTTTTGTCAATAGTCATTCACTTGGATGTTTGGCCTCTAGTGTACGTTGTACTGCCATTTGACTTAATATGCATCAGTCGCACATTAAGAAGCCTAGTGGTGGTATAGGCTACAAGCATCGTGTATAACTTTATGTGATTACCACACAATGCACTTTTCATCATCTCAAGAGAGTAATATGTTCCAGTTACCATGAATACCACAAACGATTGGTATATGAGCTACACTCCATGAATTATCATCTGGTGTATTGAGGTTGCTAGTGATATTTCATATGGAAATTGATTTTCAAAACCCTGTCACACTAACAAAAGATCTATGAACATGAGGTGCATATAAAGTGAAAAATGAAAAAAAAAATTACACTCATACATAACATCTGCATTTTCAATTGGACAAACAGTAACATTTTTTACAGTGTCAGTAGTCATGGCCAGAAAATACATCAGAAGCCAAGCATGTGACTTGAGCTGTAAATTGAAAAAGATAAACACTTTCTTCACTTCATATGATGGGACATAGTTGCATGCATTAATAAATATCATAGTTAACTATCATGATATGAATGGATAAAATAACTGTCATAAGAATGAGCCTGAGATGACATATCACAAATTGTGGGTGCCTGTAAGGATTACATCCAAATTATCTGCAACAAGACTAAATGTTTGCTATATATCCCGAATAGTGCTATATGCAGTGTTTACAGGTGAGGGAACAGAATAAATGCATAGACTTGCAAAGGTTTTGGCACAACAGTTAGCCTTTTGATAAGTTATTCACTTATCTGTGTGTGTGTGTGTGTGTGTGTGTGTGTGTGTGTGTGTGTGTGTGTGTGTGTGTGTGTGTGTGTGTGTGTGTGTGTAGATGGACTGATAGATGTATTTATTATTCATATGTTAACTGGGTAGGTGTACTGGTGTAAGAACCTTTTTTCAACTATGGTGAGAAACAAAGGCAACACAAGCAAAGGAGACAGTTTTAAAAATAGTTTAGAGATATGTTCATAAGGCAGAAAGTAAAACAACATAACACCTTTCTTGACAGGCAAGAAGTGTGGACATGTAAAGGATTTTACAAAGATTGTACAATATGTCAAAAAAGTTTGCAAGGATTATACTGCAGCAAAAAGCAGCAATATTTCATTTATATACAAAAAAATGAAGTTATTTGATTAAGTAGGTCAGTTAGTGTCCTGTGTTGTTTACATAGCTGCTATGATTAGTTATGTCACGTCAAATATGCGTTTATACATCAAACTTTGTTTAGCATCCATAGCCTTGTATTTGGATAGTAGTATCATCTTCATAGCTGGGATTATTAGCTTGACTTAATCATAACAATACAGAGTGAGAAACGTTTAAACATAATGGGAGTTAGCTGTGACTAAAATGAGATGTGCATTGGTGTGCATTGCTAATATTCTGGAGAGGATTCAAAATAACACGGTAAAAAAATTGTGACCCACAAAGCAATGGAACAGTTTCATTGAAAATGAAAAAGTAAGATTTTTCAGAGGGATTCAAAAAAAAAAAAAAAAAAAAATATATATATATATATATATATATATATATATATATATATATATATATATATGTATCGAGAGAGATTAGCTATATATATATATATATATATATATATGTATATTTTTATGCTTACCCCACAGAACAGAAGGGAAACTGCCTCATATCACTGAAATTTGTACTAGTGACAATCATTCATCTATTGTCAAAATTTTCATCCTGAGAAAGTCCGAATGGATCCAAGACTCAGGGAGGCAAGTTCCAAGTACTTTACAGTATAAACTTACAAGGAGATTATTTATTTAATTATTTATTTTAGTTTGATGACCAAGGATGTCCACTGGGCCACAAAGAGCCCGTTTTCAGTAGAGGCCTGGGGAGAAAAGCTCCAAATGAAAAGTTACAGAGAAACAATACATACGATAAATTTTGTCAAGTAAAATACAGCATTCAATGCAAAATAGATGTAAAACATACAGTCCATTGCAATAAAAATAAAGTGAATTGTGTTATAAAGATTTTGATAATGACAAATTAGAGTACCTGTTTTTTTTTTTTTTTGGCAAATTAGGAGATCAGTTTGAGTGGGATAGAGATGTGGGTGCAGTTGAAGACTGTCCCACTGGGATAAAAAGGAGTGATTGCAGTAGTTGTTGGAGCAGAGGGTGGAGGGGTTAGTGGAAAGAGGGGGGAAATTTAAGTTGGGGAGTGGGATGGATATAGCCATTTAGTAATAAGATAGAATAAGAGGGATTTAAATTTGGTGTGATTGGGAGTATTCCAAAGGGTGTGAGGGAGAGAGTTCCAATGTTTAGAAATGGAGCAGGAGAGAAGGAGTAGGCCAGGGGGTTGAGAGGGTTTGTAGATTTTTAGGAGGTTTTGGTTTTCTGATCTTAGTGAGTGATTGGGATGTAGGAGCTTAGTGCAGTGGAGAGAGAGGGGAAGCTAGTGGGCTTGTGGCTTTGCTTGTGGGCATTAGTGAGTCTAAGTAAGATCAGGTAACTGGGAAGTTTGAGCCAGTGTAGAATATGAAGGAGTTTTGAGTTGGTAGTAAATTTGCTTATTTTATTATAGCATAATTTGAGGTTGTGTTGTAGACCAAGTTGGAGATTGTTTAGCAGGGGGGCACTGTATGTAAGAGAGGGGAGCAGGTAGGAGGATGCTAGGGTTTTTCTGTTGGAGGGGGAGAGGTAGCGGCTGTGTCTGTATAGAAGCCCTCGTTTTTGGTGTTTTTTTTAATGGTGGATTGAATATGGGTGTCAAATTTTAGGTGCTCGTCAATAATGACACAAAGGAGTTTGGTATTTAAAGCGATTTCAATTGAGATGTTGTTGTTACTGAGTACTAAGAAAGAGTTTATGTCTATTAGGAAGTGTCTAGAGGGGGAAAAGATCATCAGCTTGGTCTTATTAGCATTAAGGGCAAGGTGGTTATCTTTCATCCAAGATTCAGTTTTAGAGAAGGCTGATTGAGTTTTGAGAAGAAGGTCAGATTGAAGAGTAGGTGGTCCTAGAACTGGACCTTGTGGGACCCCGGTGGGGGTATGTAGAAAGAGGGAGGTTGAGTATTTCCACTGGATGGCTTGTTGACATTCTGAGAGGTAGCTTGAAAACCAGGCTAAGTGAAGGTAGAGAGGTGGAGAGAAGAAAGTTGAGTTAAGCGTAGGGGGTGGAAGACAGTGTCGAAAGCTTTGGATAGGTCAAGGAAGAGGGAGGATACAAGTTTACCAGAGTTACAAGCTTAATTTATTGTTTCAAAAAGGATAGGAGGGCTGTCATGGTACTGTGGCCAGGGCAGAAGCCATGTTGGGTATGGGTAAGAAGGCTGTGTTGATTAAGATGTGACATGATTTGAGTATGGATACATTTTTTGAGGATTTTTGATATGGGTGAAAGGATAGCTATAGGTCTGAAATTAGAGGTGTATGTGTTTTTGCCTCCTTTGTGTAGTGGAATGATGTATGCATGGTGCTAGATGGATGGGGAATATGCTTCTTGGGTGGATCTGTTGATTAAGATGGAAATGGAGAGGGCTATACTGTTGGCAGTTAATTTTAGAAAGGTTGTTGGGAGGTTGTCAGGTGCATTCCGGCTGGATTTTAGTTGGAGTAGTAGTTTCTTTTATGGTACTTCTGGGGATAGATTCAAGGTTGAAAGGGAAAGTAAGTGGTTGGTGGTGTGGGGTCTGGAGTAGTTGTGTTTGGGGGGGGTGGGGAAAGGAGGAATGCAGTTTGGCTGTGCTATCTATGAAGAAAAAGTTAAATTGGCGGGCAGTGTCCAGGTCAGTAAGGTTTGGGTTTGGACTGGGGTTTTCTTTGTTACCAGGGTGAAGGAGGGAGGAGATTGTAGTCCAAAACTTTTTTGGGCTGTTTGAGTGGGTAGTTTGAAGTTTGAAGTAGTATAGTTTATGATCTCTAGTTATAAGTTTTTTAATAGAGTTACGTAGTTATTTGAATTGTAGTAGGTAGTTGGGTAGTTTGTTTTTTTATATAGTTTCCAGGTTTTGTCTCTTTGTAGCATGATAAGTTTGGTTTCTTTGGACAGCCAAGGAGAGGCATTAGCTTTGATTTGTTTGGTTCTGAAAGGGGCATGGTTGTTGAGAGTATTTATGAATGTGTCATTGAAGTAGGACGTGACACTATCGAGGGGCAGGGTCTTTAGTGGGGACCAGTCATAAAGTTTTAGACTTTTGGTGAAAATGTGAGGGTTGAGATGGGAGAGATTGTGTGTGTGCATGTAATGATGTTGTTGCTGGAGAGGGTAGAGCAGATGGTCAGAAAAAGCTGGAAGGTGGTTGTTGAGTGGGTCTGTAAGGATTCCTGAATTTGAGATATTGTTGGGATGGAAAGTCAGGATCCAGTCTATGATGGAGTCAGAGGACCCATCTTTGTTTGGTCAAGTAGGGGAGTTTATAAGCTGGGTAAAATTAAAAAAAAAATACTGAATTAGATGGGGCTAGTGAATTTATAGAGGACCATTTTTTATTTAACATTTGTTAACTGGGAAAGTCTGACTTGGAACAAAGCCAATTTTCAGCAGAGACCAGGGGAGAAATGCTCTAGATGGAATTTATGTTAGTATCACCTAGAATGTAGGTTTCATTTTTTATGTTGGAAGAAAACCAAGAAAGGATATGTTCTAGAGTTGGGTTGTTGTTACCAGGGTTTATATATAGGGCAGCTGTGCATATGGATTTATGGTTGTTTAGTTTTAGTAGAGCAGTAGCAATTTCAGCGTTACTAAAGTAAGGGATGGGATTTGTGTACGGAGTTATGGTATAGGAGAAGATTATAGCTACACTTCCACCTTTTTTGTTGAGTCTATCATTACGAATGATCTGGTAGCTGGGCGGGAGGATTTTGTAGTCTTTTATGCAGGGTTTAAGCCTGGTTGCTGAGATGGCAGTTATATCAGGATGGTTGTAGTGAAGCCAGGCATGGAGGTTAGCGATCTTATTTCTTAAGATTTGGGCATTGAAAGTGACAAGATGTATAGATTTCAGTGTGTGGTTGTTAGTGTGTGGGGAGTTGGGGGTAGGTGCTGGGGATGTGGGCTCTGGGTTAGGATGGATGTCACCGCATATTGATAGAGGAATCTGAAGGAAGATATGTCTGATAAGGTTAAGTGTAACTGAGCAGTGTGAGGGTAGAAATGGGAGAGATTTCATGGAGTGGAGGTTTGGGGGTGTATAGTGAGTGTGTGGGATGGGCAGTATTGTATGTCTGAATAGCAGAGTTGGGTTGAATGGGTACAGTTCGTGAGTTAGGTAGTTGTAAGGTGGTACGTAGGCATGTTGTATTGTAGATGTGGTGTGTGAAGGGGTGTATGGTTGGGTCATGGCAGTTGAGTGTGGTAAGTGAGATGGGTAAGTGAGGTAAGAATGGTTATTACAAGTAGGAGATGGTATGGGGGAATGCACATATTGTAAATGGTGGGAGGTTATTGAAAAAGGAAGGTGTGCATGTGGTGGGTAAATGCTTGGCTGTTGGAATGAGGAGATGGGTAGGACTATGTTTGGTTGGTGGAATTAGGAGGTGGGTGGGGTTAACTTTGAAATAAATGTACAGGTAGTGGGGTGGGTGGGAATTGGGGGAAGGGTGAGGTAGGGGAGCAGAGTGAGCCCTTAGAGCAAATGGAGTAGGTTAGAGCCCAAGAGAGCAGAGGCGAATGGAACTAAATCAGTGAATTCTGATATAGGGTGGGGGTGGTGGCTTGTTCAGATGTATGAGGGTAATAGTTTCAGTATGAGTTGTTGCCTTTGCTTACTGTAAGAAGGCTTTGCAGTCACCAAGTGTAAGGTAAAGTCTAAAAGCCTTAAAGTATAGCCTACAAGTTTGGTGACTGTGCAGTCCATTGCAGCCCTTGAGCTGCTGTGCAAAATGTCGCTGGCTATATAAGTTGTCCTGAGCAATGGTGCTATCTGGTTCAATTGGATCGAACTTGCACCAGGTTCTGTAGGGCATAAGCTAGCTGGGAAAGGTGAGTGGCAAGGAGGGAATACTTGTTCTTTGCTGCCACCTAGAGGTGAGAATCTGGTGGTACAGTTAGGGAGCAGTGAGGGATAGGGTCCATGCAAGTGTGCATGCTACCAGAAAATGCTGTAACAGATGGTATTTTAAAACAATGCTTGTGCAGGTGAGGTAAAGATCATGGAAACAATAGCTTGCATGCGTTCTTCGTAATATAGTAAAAGCAGTTAGGTTTTCAGTAGTTTCTTTGGTCCTGCTAGCAGGGAGGTGGCTTAGGGATTGGATCCTGGCTGAATGGGCTTGCAAGATGGTTCGAATGAGCTGTAGTGAAAAAAGAACAGATGAATGGTAGCAAAAAGGGAGAGCAGAGCTGTAGGTAGATTGCTAAAGGTATGAGTGGGAAAAAGGATGGATGTGTGGGGGTGGGAAAGGAGGTGATGAGAGTGACAGGAGTGTAAGAGGAAGGGGTAGTTAGATGAGAGTGTGAGTGCTGGAATGGATACTGTGTTTGTGGGCTGAAATACAGCACTGTAAGTCAGCAGGGTGAGGTTTTGAGGTGGGAGTCCATGGATGGGAAGATGGGACAGTCAGATGTGTGCTAGAAATAGGAATAATGCTGATTAAGTTAGACAATGCTAAGATAATAAACTCATCAGTATTGCTTCATAGATAAGATATGCAAGGCAGTGAAAATTTCCAAAATGCATACATGCACAAGGTGCTGATTAGGCAGAACACAGTCTCTTAACCGCTAGGCAAATAAACATTATGATAACATAAGTAAGGCAGCTAAAATATGATCAAAACGCGTAAACTCACACAATGCCATTAGGTAGTGCACAGTCTTAGCTGCTAGGCAAACAATCTCTACAAAATATGTTATCAACATATCCTGGGTACAATTATTGCCTGTAAATAGTTAGCAAACACAACATAATAAAGAGCTAGAAGAAAGCATTGTTAGGATGATAATTTAAGCATGTGACAACTGTTCAGGATGTAGCAGATTAAATAGTACTGCTGTGAGGGGTTGTAGGAGCAAGAACTATATGCTTTAACATGTGGCACTTAGTTTAACCAGCCGGCAAGTCTAGTTCGGCATATATGTATTATTTCAGCTTTAGGTACAGAAACAGTCTGAATGGAGAACATAGACAAACTGCTAACCACTGATGCTTTCAGAATGGCATAGAAGCCTCATATGTGTGTTGAACTATGTGACTTACACAGACGCAAGCATACTCACTGTGCACAATGATAAATGAATGTAGCTTCCAATCATCACATGTTTGGGAGAGACACAATAAAAAGGCACTCAAATTAAAAATTATTGACAGATAATGCAGTATGGACCAAATGTAGTACAGCTTACATTTCAGTGGTTATAATGCATGATTATCATTCCTTTCAGAACTTACATAGTTGTGCAAATTCTAAACCAGTATATTCATTTAAGTAGCAATTTTTTAGGTCATGTATAGCGAATCTCAGTATAATACAGGCTAAATTGAAAAGATAACTAATTAACAGATGGCAATCTCAGTATGATACTAGTAATATTGAGGAAGATAGCATCTTACCAGTGTGCACACTACACGTGGGGCCCAGGGAGGAGAAGCAGCCAACCAGTTCAAGAGATAAGGCTATAATATAGATATGGGGCCGCACTTAGTTGCAGATATTTGTAGAGAAAAACTGGGGGGTGGAGGAGGTAAGGTAAGAGAGGTGATTAGGAGTGAGGTAGAATATGTGATGAGTTAGGGACAGAGTGGGAGGTGCAGAGCCCAGCAGAGGTAAGCGGAACTCAATCAGTGAATGCTGATAAAGGCTGAGGAGGTCTCTTGATCAGAGGTATGAGGGAAACAGTTTCAGTAGGAGTTGTTGCCTTTGCTTACTGTAAGTAGGCTTTGTGGTCACCAACTGTAACTGTAAGGTAAATTCTAAAAGCCTTAAAGTAGAGGTTAAGGTTTTGGCTGCTGTGAAAAATGTTATTATTTTTATCATATATTATGTGATAGCAGATATTCTAGCTATACCAAGTAGGTAATTAAACATATTGCTTAATTCAATTATGCGCAGTAGTTTAGTAATACATCTTGCTGAAAAAGTTATCAACTTTTGTAAAATAGAGGATTCACATAATTTCTATGAAGGTATACGTTATTATAGACATATATACAGCTTAATAATTGAATGTTGATAAACATAATACAGGATATAAGCAGTTGAGTAATATTAAGTGGCTATAGACAAATAAAGCACAGTCACCTTGGAAATAAAATATTGAAGAGAGAAGATTACAAGAAGAAATAATAAATGTAATAATAGAAAAACAGGGATAGGAGAAGGATAAGTATAATAGTATAAGACAGAAGTGAAGGTTTGGAAAAGTAAGCATGAGAGAAATGTCTGTCTATGGTAAACAGGTAGGATTAAATAAGTAAGAGAAAAGCGTTTGTAAGCAAATAAGATACATTTCAATATTAATAAGAGAAGGTGATTGTAAGATCATTAGAGAAGAAGTAGTTAGGATGGGTATAGAACAGCAAGTATATATTATTAAACAGGTTTAGATCAGGAGCAGTTTTATATTTTAGTTAGAAATTCTTTAAGGGCATGCTTAAAGGGTAGGAGTTTAAAGTTTCGAGTTTAGTCTGCTATTTATAGGAAGATTTTTCCATGTTTTGGTTACTGAGTAGGAATAAAAACTTTGCCCGGTGGATTTATTTGGTCTTTATAATGAAAGGACTTGTATATCTTCAGATCTTAGGGATATGATGGGTAGACAGTTATGAAGTATGAAACTGAGAGTGGGACAAGCATCAGGTTTGTAGATTATTTTATGGGCTATTATTAGCTGTAAGTAGCTAAGGTGGTGCGGTAGTCCTATCAGTTCGAGGGACTGAATGAAGCTAAAATTTTGGCTGCAGTAGGTGGCATTAGTTGCAAACTTGGCTATTTTATTGTAGCAGGATTCAAATTTAGTCCTTAAAATGATATAGAAATTGGTGAGAATAGGGGATCCACATAGGAGTGCAGATAATGTATAGGTGTTTGCAAGAGTAATTCTGCTAGATGTGGTAAGGTAATGTTTGTGCATATAGACCATTCTCACATTCCTGATTTCTGATTTTTTTATGTTATTATGGATGTGAAGTTCAAATTTAAAGTTTTCATTGGTTGCTTGGTACGGGGAAACTACTTCAATGTTTGTAATTTTTTTGAGAGAGGATGTTAACATTGGATTTTTCAGTTTTGGAAATGAAGAGTACAAGCTACTTTATGGGGGGTGGGTTAAGCAGTAATTGATGATGTGAGAGCCAGGACTCAACAGAGGAGAAGGTCTTGGCTTATCAGTTGAAGGTGTGTCAGATTGACTGAGGAACGGATAATAGTTGAGTCATCAACATATAGAATTAAAGAGCATTGGCATGAAGAAGCATGGATATTATTGATAAAAGATATTAAAAAGAAGAGGGCCAAGAATAGAATTGCTGTCTATTAGATAGATAGCTATCAAACCATTCTACAGAGAGAATGATAGATGAAGGGCAAAGAGCTAATATATGAGTTTAACAAGAGAAACTATATTGAATGCTTTGGATAGAGCTAAAAAAGGGAGGAGACATACTTGCTACCATCCATGGCTTTATTAATGGCACCCATGAAAGAGAATAAGGCCATTATTGTACTACAGACTGGCCTAATGGCATATTGTGTTGAGGTTAATAGATTATTACAGAGGAGTTTGTCAGGAGTTCTCTTTGTAGTATAGCTCACAGCTATTCAGAAAATGCAGTATATATTGTCTTTAAATACCTGTATCCTTGGCAAAACCACTAACTCTGCAATATTAGCTATTAATTATTTGTCTATGAATCCCAACCAATAGTTTAAAAATAGTAGATATTTGCAGTATTATCAGCACGACCAATATTTTCCTGTGTGAACATCAAGGAGAACGTACATGTTTTCATATTTTTTCTGTCCCTGATGAGGACACTAGTGCAGTGTAATACTGCTGACAGACCATGTGCTCTAACTCTCAACCCACTTGTGGCAACCTTGCCAGCTCCTTGGTGTCTACCTCCAGAATGCACATGCATGCTTCCATACATGCGCAACTACCTGACAGAGTCGCACAACGTATGCAGCACAAAACTGACTAGGCAAATGCACTGCATATCGCAATGAGTCTAGACTGCCTCAACCCACCAGGATGGGAAAGTCAACATAAGTCACTTGTGCTCACCCCCCACTGGCCCTCCAGTATCCATACCACTAAATGAAATGCAGGTTGTCTGAAGCACAATACGAGCTTTAAACCCAGCACCAATGCACTGCATTATATTTTTTATGTGCATATCCTGTGTAAGGTAAGGATTTGAATAAGCATTATACTGACTTCACAGGAACACAGTTTGTTGCTGTGAAAGTGAGAAGTCCTTTACTCAGACTAAGGTGTTATATGATGGACAGAGTAGTGTTGTTATTCATAAGTGTTACGTAATGCATGGAGCATGGTGATTATGCTCCTATAGTTGGAGAAAGACAAATCAGTTAGCACTACTATAGTAGGAGACCTACTCTTAACAAATATTAAACACCCTCTCCTTAACCTGCTAAGGTCGGATCAAGTGCTAGGCAGACAAATCTGCCTGTTCTGGCCAGCAAACAGTAGCAAATAAAAAAACAGATTTGTTTCTGCCTGCCGGCTGTACCAGTAATGTGCCCTGACTTCCTGTTATTAATTTAGAATGTAGCCAGAATAACAGAATGTGTGCTCAGCTGCATTTTCTGAGGGATACAAAGCCTAAAACTCAAATGACTGCCATTATTTAGTGACTTCAATCCTCAGTGGTTTGTCTGAAAACCGTATATTTTATGAGGCACAGACTTAACATATGAGGCAAAAATTTGGACATTCTGCAAAACTTCTGACAGTTGAGAGGTATGGCAAGGTAAGTGCAAACAAAAGGGACTGTGTTACACTGCCTTTCTGACAGCACTCACTAAGTGCTTTATGGCTTTGAAAACTAGCAAAACATTTGTTTTCTTTTTCTTTTTTTAACTGTAACTTGTACATGGAGCAGATAAAGCTTCATGTACTGCAAAGAATTATGAGTGGGTCTCTTATCATAGCCTTCAAATATGTGTTTTCAATGTGAATGCCAAGATTCACCTCTTGAGCTTTGCTCTCAAGGTGAATTTCTTGGCATTCATGTTTTGAACACACAATAAGCAGGTTATGCTCGTCAATTCACTCATAATCCTCTAAATTCACAGACAAAAGGTATAATGTTTTATTAGTAGTATGTTAGAGATCTCCAATGAATGAGTAATCAAACCTGCACTATAGTATTAACATTATAGTATTACATGTGATAAAGCTTCATAACAGAGGCAATAGTTTGAACTGAATTTGTATGTGTAAATGTCCTGTTGTAAATCAGCATTGTTTTTAACACCCTATATCTCTACAAATACATGCAGTCATGAGTCTTTTTGGTTGTTTTTCTTGCATTTCTTCCTGAAAGAAAGATATTCCTGTGTATTTCTTAGAATTTTTTGGTAGACTGTGCCAGTTAGTTGGTATTACTTAACAAATTGTTTTTACTCATTTCATAATTTAAACTAAGGTCTATGCAGTGTAACTGTACTATTTGAAGTATCTTAAATGTATTAATGGGAAGCTTTTGTTTTCAGTTTATTAGTGAGGGGGGACAATAATTGCAATTCATTAAATTAAATGTCAAGGGTAATAGAAACATTGTAGCTTTATTTGCTAGACCGGCAGGTTTAGCTTTTTTATTGAGTATAATGATGATGATGAACAAGTTAATGAAGCAGCATATTTGTTCATAGCCATGTGCGGAAGGTCTGTAGTACATACTGAGTTTAAATAATTAAGAGGTAAAATGGATTCTGTGTGCAGGAATGCGTGATGCAGGGAGGTTTGGATATAGATAATAAGAATGTGCTTGTTTTCTTTCATGTTTAAAGCTGTTCTGCTACAGTTACAGTTTGTTGAATTTGAGGTTTAAAGATGGTCCAAACCAGAATGACAATGGTTTTATTTGTGTTTAATTGCACATTATAATTGGTGATAGGTGTGAGTGTCTGGTGTGGAACAACTACAATGGCAGGGCTAGCCACCCGGTGGTGTAAACCTTGGCTCTAGGTGATTGTCACCGTTGAAGTGACACCTCAACCCCATGTGCAAAAATGTGAAAAAGGGGTTGTGGGTGGATGAATAGATGTATTTACCAATTAAATTCTAGTCATTTGCAATTTGTCTTCAACTATTTGCAGTTTGGGAATAAGATATCATCTGTGAGTGGTACATTTGAATTAGGTGACACAAAATTGGTAATATCATTATTAAAGAGTGAGAAAAGAACAGACCCCATTATGCAACACTGAGTAACTCCCGAAGATGCCATACTATCAGAGAAGAGATGCTCACCATTTTTGATAGATAAAATGCAATTTATTGGGCAGTTTTATTCCCAAATAAGAACATTCATACTGAAGTAAAGCTTGTGCAGTTTATTGAGCAAGAGGTGATCAACACATTTAAAAGGTATTTTATGCTTAAAGAAAGTGCCAGCTGTCCATTGTACTGTCTCCAGTCTAGTGCATATACTGTTTATAGCAACACAAATTTAGAATACGTGTGGTAAGTTGAGTGGAAAAATGTTGTAGTCTACCAGCAGCCTGTACTTGGTTATATATTCCATTATTTCTTTTTACAGCTATTAAAAATATATTATTAGGCAGAGAATAAGGATGGGATAAATGCCCTGAAGATCAAAAGGGGGTTGTGTTTTTGGTAGAAGGATGATAAGGGCATGTTTAATTTAAGATACAGTTGTCTCTGTGCATAGTGAAACGTTAACCAGATGAGTCAAGGGATTCTGATATTTCCTTAACTGATAGATTTAGAAAGTATGCATTGAAGGCATTTGGATTTGGGTTGAATTTGTTTTCAAATTCATGTAATAATACTTTCTTTCCCCGTGGTTTTATTAATTGACTGGAAGTTGAAAGTGGGATGGTCAGTGCTGAAGAGGAGTAGGGGATGAAGATTGTTTTCAAGTTGTGAGTAACTATACTTAATTTTGGCGATTGCTGTTTGAAATATCATTTATAAACTGTTTTAAGATTTTATTGTTGTTCTTGTTAAATGTATTAGCAGTAATTTCGGGATCTACATTTCAGATTGTTTTAATAAACTGCCTGAATAGTCTTGTGATTAATTACTTTTAAAGTACTTGTTTTCTGATATCCTTGATAAGCAGCCTATGTTATTTCTTAGTGATATAAAATGAAGATTAGTATATTTTGGGAAATTTGCCTTTCTATTGAGTCTACATGGTGTCACAGTGTTTGCAGGCTTTCCTGAAGTAAGATACAATAGATATACGGTTGGTACGGCCAACTCTTACCACAAATAGTACCACACTTATGGAAATAAATTCAACAAGCCACTCTAGATAAATTGCAGTGTAATGTAAATAACAGAAATGGCATGGATGGGAAGATGTATTTAAATGTAAACTAAAAAACAACAGCCGCTGAACCCAAGGATCTACTACTGTATTTGATGTATTTAAATGTGTTAACTGAGTGATTTGTGGTTATTCAGCTAAAGTCCAGTTCTAAGGACAAAAACACTGTAGTTAAATTTGCATTAAAGTTTAAATAAAGTTTATATTTGGTCTTCATTGTGCTTTGTTCAACCAGAGTGGTTAGCTGGATTTCGTTTCATAAGTGCAATACTGTTTGTGATTCAAGAGGGTTACTATTCACTTATTCTACTCTTTGGAGAGGTCACTTCCAACTCTTGGTGGGGATACATGGACAATTGCGTAGGCTTCACACAAAGCCTACACAATGTTTGCATGTTATAGTGATGTGTAGCAGTGCTAATCGCATATACATATTGCTCATCATAATTACACAAATACAAACAAGTTGTCATGGCCAGGAAAACATGTTGAGTAACACAAACGCACACAGTAAATCAACAAGCTTGCCTATTGGCAAACCTGTCAAGTGGGCTGGTGTGGACAGTATGAAGAGCTACAAAAGTCAAATAATGCAAGCTGTACACATTCAGGAAAAGTCTACTGAGTGGACTGTGTACATAAATGAAATATATGACTACAGAAATATATAAGAGGGGTAGGGAACGGCAAAGCAACTACAATACATGGGTTACCAGCAGGAAAGGTATACTGAAGACAGCATGCACAGAAATCAGAGCTATATACAGAAATATGCAAGAGGACAGGATAAAATGTTCAAATTATAGTAAGCTAATTGATAAGAATGTGCTTATGTCACAAAGACAAAGCTATAATAATAAAAGTTGTCAATTCATATGTCATTCTAATTAATGCTCATACTTCACAGCAACTCTATGTAAAAAAAAAAACAGGCATGATATGATAGGATGTGACAGTTACACAAATTAACATTGTAAAAGAGGGAATAACATGACATATGAATATCAAAAAAACAGGTGTGCCCAATGTAGGATCCAGACATTGACTAGTGAAAAATTACCCAAATCCATGCTGATCCAAGCACAAAGCAATCAGCGGTAAGATGATAAAAACACAAAATTATTGCAGCGCAAAATAAGAGTTAAGCGCTTTCTTCCTTCACTAGAACTTCATCAGAATTGCAGTTCTACTGTGCCATTTCAACTTAAACAACACAATCAATAAAAAACTATTTAAACAGTTAATTCAATTAAAGTGAGTCAAGCAATCAGCAAGCTATCACAATAAATATTAATAGCATGGAATGAAAACCTTAAAGTAAGTTAAAGTACACACTAATATTTTTAAAGTTTAGGTCAGTAATAAAACCAAAAAATACTAAAAAGTAAAATGAAAATATAATCATAGTTTTGCAGACCTCAACTTAAGCACAGAATTAAATGAATCCAGGTTGTTTAAACCTGGTTTCATAATAGCATCTAGTTTAAGTTGCCAGAGGAGTTCCTTATACTCAAGTCTACTTTCCCAAGCACCCCCTCTGGTGTCATAAGACACTATTTTCAGTATGCCAAAAACATTTTTTTTTAAACCAGCGCACTTTAAAGAATACCTAAATTAAGCATTGTTGTAATTACTTTTTTTTTCACATCGTACAAATTTTCATAAATTATTTAGAGAGCCTCCTCTCAGTCTTTCCTTTATAAAGGGAAAAACATGGTTACACAAACCCAGCTGGTTACAGTCCCTCTTTTCTAAATGTAACAGTTGTTCAGCTGGCATTGTTTAACTGTGCCTCTGTTTTGTCAATAATATATTGGCAGTAGTTACTCCTACCACATTTTCTAGTACCTAACTTGACTTTCACCACACCCTTCTCCAGTCTTTCCTTGATATTTTTGTGCACTTTGTAAATAAGTGTGTTTGTCTCACAAGTACTGGTATAGTTCATCATCCATTTTTAATATAGCCAAGTTGTGGCTTATGATCTAGTTTACTTGGGTGGAAAGACCATCATAATTTATGGTCATCCCCGATGAAAATTCTCACCATTTATTTCATTTGGTGACCTAACACTTTTCATAGATCTGGTTTCCCCAGGATACACTGGTATCTCTCTTCTCTTTTTTCTACTACCTTTGTCCTCAGTGACTTAATCAGATTCAATGGGTATCCCCGGTCCAAAAACATTGACCCCATTTTATCCAGTTCACTTGCAAACAGTTCCCCATTCGAGACCATCCTGGCAGTCGTAATAAATTGACCCTTTACTAAGTTTTTCTTACAGTGCATAGCATGGCAACTAGTAAAATATAAATAACAGAATATGTCTCCTTCCTGTATATGTTAGAAACCATAACCCCCTGATCAATGGACAGGTGGACATCACAAAAATGATTGGCATTAGAGTTGAAACTGTGGGTAAATTGGAGTAAATTTGTGGTATTTGTTAAATAATCCAAAAATACCTCAGTTTCCATTGGGTCCCCCTCCAAATAAAAGCATGTTATCCAGGTACCTGGTGTAAAAGGACCAACAGTGGGCAAAATGAGCATTGATAATACAATACAGCTTTGGAACACTTGCCTAAGCATTGAGAAAATCAACACCATAGTGGGATCAATGAATGTGCCACGGTCATACCTCTCAACCTCTTAGTGCAAGAAATCTGGACAAAATCTAAAATAATATGGGTACAAAGACCTAAAAATAAGGCTAAATATTAAGTACTGCTCTTATACACTTAGAAAGTTGGTAGAATAACAGGATGTTGTGTTAGTATGCATTGTCTGAAGGATATGGAGTCTGAAATTCAAATGCATGACATTATTTAGTGACTTCAATCTTCAGTAATTTGCCAGAAAAACTTAAATTTTATGAGGAACAGACCACAAATATGAGGCAAAAATCTAGACATTCTGCAAAGTTCTGGACTGCTGAGGGGTATAACTATGGTATAACTGCATTGACAATTGTCATAGATGTGGTTATGTGAATGTATTACATCATGTGTATGAATCAAGGAATATATGTCCCTGTAATTAATGAGAAAAAATCGTGCAGTATGTCAGACAACATTGCCTGATGCCAGGTGTACCAATACACACCCATAGCCCACAGCTGTTGTCACTGTAATGGTAGAACAGAAATTATGTTCAGTGTGGATATAATCTCATATTGAGACACATGTCTGACTTAGGCAACAGCCTACATTACATTCTTTCATGTTCTCAGTCCTAAGGTGGTGTTTCACTACAACTGCAATGGAATGCCAATTTATTCCAATGACAGCATCAGTCTTCAATGCAGCCTTTCCAAAAAAAATGCAGAATAAACACTTGTAACAGGAAACAACATCTACACATGAGCATAGCACATGTGGGCAACAGCACTGTTAATGGCTTGTACAATGACTGCAAACAGTGATGTCAGGATTTAAGATATATGGATAAAATCACAGACTTATGAAGGTTGGCTGAAACACAAGTTCAACTACAGATCAATTTGACAGCTGTGGCACTGCACATTTCAATGAATTACATCACCATTGTATATTACTTTCATATTTCTGTTAAAAAATGGTTGCACAGCATAAGTACTCTGTACAGATATATCTCATATATGTATTGGAAGTCTGTTCTGCACAGCAAGAGGAAGAAACACAAAATCACAGACAGCAGTCATTCTTGTATTCAAACTCCCTACCTATCAACTGACATAATCTGTATGCATGTGCATTGTATACATGTACCACAGGAGAAGTTGAGCACATGTGAGACACACAGCATCTTTGAAAGGATGACATCAGCTTGGTCATGCAAAGGAGATCTGTGTACAAAAATTACTTTTACACATCTGTGGACTTCCAAAACTTGTCAATACTAAGAGGGGGAACACACTCCTGCATCCATTTGCATTCGCAGAGACACAATCAGAAGAGTCTCACTGCTGTATTTCAGCTCCCAGCTTGTCTACTGACACAATTTACACACCGGTGTATTACACGCATAGCCACAGAAGAGGTCTGACTTTAGTGGTATGAAAGTGCTTTATTGAAAGGATGACCTCATCAGTGTGCTGCAGACCATATGTGTTTGTGGACAGAGTGAAAAGGTGATGAGGGATTGATCTAATCATGTAAATGTTTCTCATGAGCAGAAGTCAAATGAGCACACCTATTGAATTATTCCTTCATTGATATGATTGTCCCACTGTAACACATACAAATGTATTGTCCTAAGATTAGCATCCCATACCTATCTAGCTAAGGAATTTAGAGACCATAATGCTTAATGCAAGAACCATTGCAGAAGTCTGACTTTTATTCTGTGACAGTGCAGTGTCGACATGATTAGCTTCTCAGTCTGTGTCGGGGAAGATATTGTGATGTTGAAGGTTATGAAGGTTTTGTGCAAGTCCATATTTGTTGATATGACAGATTAAGAGCAATTTTATGATCAATAATGCATACATACTGCTGAGTTATGCCAGCTATGCTGCCATTAATGTATATATGTACCTACCCTTCTTGTGTATATGAGACACACACACACACACACACACTTGTGGAACACAGGATGGCCAGTGAATTATTCATGGCTCATCAGGTTGTGATGCTGGTATGAAAACCTTAATGAATGTACTGATTTTAGCAATGGTATGTGGTCAAGCCTGGACAATGTGGACTGTCAATATATAAAAAAAAAAAAAACAGATGAACGAGTTGACTGCAGTAAACCACCAGGAACACAGAAAAATGTACTTGAGAAACAAAGTCGAAAATAGTAGAAACACTTAATTTACTAACAAGATAAAAGCTTTCAGGATACACCCTTCCTCAGTTATCAGTAGCAAACTTTAAAATATTTTAAATTTTTAAAGTTTGCTACTGATAACTGAGGAAAGGGGTATCCCGAAAGCTTTTATCTTGTTAATAAATTAAGCGTTTCTACTATTTTCGACTTTGTTTCTCAAATTTCAAAAAAAACTTAATGTTTCAATGCAGGAGAGATAAATAATGGTGAAGTATGTGTGTCAAGGCTGTATGTGGTTGTGCATCATTTGTGTCAGTGCTGCAGTGCATACCAAACTGTTCAGAATTAAGTGGTCAGTTAACCACACAGTTCAATGCATTTCACAAGTACGTTACATGATTTCCATGCAATGAAGTAACATGATCCAGTTGAAATACTTATGTTTCAAATCTTATTCTAAATCACAATACTGAGAAATGTATTTGCACAGATGTTGGCAAAGTGTTAGTGCATATGTGATTACACTGTGATGTATTGTACTGGGACTGTGAAGTACCAGTGTTTAGCAATGCTCGGTGGTGCTCCACATGTTGTATCATATCTTTCCATGTTAGCTTCAAAGCTCAGTTCAAAAATGAAGTGTTCTGCTTGCCTTCCCATTTGCATGATGGCATAATATGAGCAAACAATGTTCACTGCTGATGGAAAAAGTGTAAAATTGTAATTTGGTTTGTCTTCTGCAGCACAAACCACCTTAGTAGTGATATGTGTCTGTCAGTTCTCTGAACAGTTGTTAGTAGAGAAAATCCACTATTAACCTAATGTTCTCTGTGGCACAAAGTGTAAACTCTCTGATTAGATGAAAAAGCAGAGTTGAAGGATGGTTCGACTCCAGTAAGTAGGCCATTTTACAAATCGTTCCAGAATGTGGTTTTTATAGATCCTTTTTATCCTGATTTTAAGAATACATATGAATTACTATTTTAAATAATCTTTTACAGCTACTACATATGAGACAGGTTTCAAGAGAAATCACAGGTTAACTGGGTGTACAATGCTGTGTAAGGCAAACACTTTTTACATTTTGAATATAACACCTGAAACAACATTTAGCATTACAAACTATAGTTTCTCATTGCTAGAACTCTCACAAATGCTGAGAACTACTACTGATCAAACAGAAGGGGCTTAGACAGATCTATAAACAGCACATTCACAAGAAATATACTTGGCAGTAAAAGTTTCACCTAATGCTGGATTCAAAGTGTTGTCAGCTTGAAAAATTAAGTTTATACATCATTATTTGTACACTCAAACAAGCAAACCATACTGCAAACTTGACAAAAATCACACCATTGCAGGATCAGTGATAATGTATTCCACTAATAGAAGGTGCAGGTATTATTCTTCAGCAAAGTAATATCAGTCTGAAAATGCCATAATGTGACACTTACATCCATCAGACTAATGAGTAGTCAAAAAGGGGTGAGAGATAAGAGGTGAAGATACAGACAGATATACAGAAAGGGTGGTGTTATGCATCATAATGCACATCTTTACAGTGTGTCCTCAGTATTCACCGGTCATGCTCAGTTCAGTAACTCATGGCTCTGTGGATCAAGAAGCTGTAGGGCAGGCAAAACCAGATGAAAACATGAGTAGAATGAGGGTGGTTTACTAAATTTTCCACCCATCCATCCATCCATCCATCCATCCATCCATCCATCCATCTATCCATCCACTACCCCTTTTTTCAATTTTTTGCACATGTGGTCAGGGTGTCACTTCATCAGTGACAATCATCTAGAGCCAAGTTTACACCACTGGGTAGCTAGCGCAGCTTACTAAATCTTCCTTATGGTCATGGATGTGTTGACAAATGCTTAACTGGATAAACGGTAAGATATGAGTCATGAAACATATCATAGAAGTACAAAATCAAAGTAAGAAATAATGTGACATCCATCTGGAATTGAACCCTTGATGCCGTGGTCAAAAATGAATCTTCAGACAACTGATTTATGTCAACACAGCACAGAGGATGTTGCATATGGATGCATACAATAGTCAACCGACTGTTAGAGTAACTGTTGCCAGTTATTGCCTTTACTCTGTATTCTGATACCACATCATATTTAAGCACCTTTACATGAGGATATCCAGACTATTGTGGGTAGCAGCAACAACTGACCAGGTTTTGCCATAAATAGCCGTTCATCGCCACTCAACATTGGCGCTTAATGCCAAGCTCCACATAAAGACTGGGGACAAAAATTGAAGGCTTTCTTATGGGCCATTTCTGGCTATGTGTGCAGTGTGTGATTTTTTTTTTACCAAATTAAATGTGTGAAAAAAGGGTTGCTAGGAAAGTAGTGAAATAGGGGGAAAATAGGGGGAGGTCAAAGTAAAATGAATACATGAATTTGCAGGAAGGTAATAGGAGATAACCGTAGCTATCCACTTTTTTACAACATAAATGTAGAATTGTAGACAGAATATGCTGAATTTGAACTGTCTTCACACCAAAGGTAGGTGACATGAACACAAAAATGTTGTATAACCAATTGCACTAAATTAAGAGTGTCAAGAAGACACATAAGTGAAGTGGAGAGCTATGTATCCAGTTGTTAATTTTTTTGTAGGACAAGTGCCCATTTCTTATTTTCTTTTCTTTCAAAAAGAGAGGGATGTTGGGCAAGGCACTTAGGAATGTAAGGATCAGGTAGGAAGGTTAGGTGAGGCAGGATGTGCAGACATACAGGGCAAACAAGATAGGTAAAGATGGTAATGGACACAAAAAGATAGGGGATACCGTGATTGGGAACAAGTATGGGGCATCAGAGGTGCACTCATGTCAAGCCTGAGACCAGTGAGAATCTAGTCCTCACCCTCAGAACTGTGATCACTGTCTCCTGTCTCAGTTTCCTGTGTCAGTGCTCAATGTGGCATCATCTTGGCAATGTGATGAAACACTTTTTCAACATGGCTGATTCAGGTACTGAGGCCACTTTCATTTCATTTCAGCTCTTGGTGGATGGCAAAATCACCACCTCCACTTATACTACTCAAGGAGGGTACCACTGCACTAGCGTCTGGAACAGAGTTACCTGATGTGGATGGGGTAAGAAGGGCATGGGTTGTGGAGGCAACACTAACAGCTTGGAACCCTGAAGTAGTCAAGGCTGTCTCCAGTACAACTGCCATCCAGTATACTGGAAAGAATTGTCCTCAGCAATATAGTGACCTGAAATCATGCAAGAAGGATCTCCTTAGCCAATGGGAGGAAGAGTTTAGAAATGCTAACATCCCTCTGTTGTGTATATATAGTGGCCATCTGTATTAAATCATATAGATTACAGTACACAGCCAAGACTGTCATTCAATACACTTATGACTCTTCTTCTCTCCTTCTGTGTTTCACAGCTGCTGAAGACATTGCAGCAAATGATGAGGTTCACCAAACTAGGTTAACTGACCTCATAGAGACACAGGGTAAATATGCATGAGGTCTTGCTGCAAGCATAATAAGTATTGCAATTGTATGGCATATGTCAATGGTGTAATAAATAGATGTAGCTCTGATATCACAGCAGTACAACTGATTAATGGTACAACAGAGTAAGAAGACCTTCCCATCATACCTGGATGTGGCAAAGGTGTATAGGTTGGATAATCATAACTATTAATTTTCTGAAATAATGTAGTAGTGTGATATGCCATGGATCTAATTCTTTCTATTTTTGTCTCAACCTACTCCTTTCTTTTTTTTCAGGGGTGATATTTTATATGGCTTATAAATGTTCTTTTATTATACATTTCTGCTTTCAAAAACTGGCATGCATCACAGAGAGGTAGACTGACCACTGAGGATCATCCTGCAAACACCTCATCTGTGTGCTCTAAATTCAGTATTACATCTCCCACATTAGCCATGCCTGCAGAAGTCAAGGAACAGCTCATAGTCTGAATTGGTGCCAAATTCCTATCTCATATTTAATGGCTAGTGTACAAAACACACAACCATGCCAAATGCATTGATGTGATGGTACAAACAGAGAAGCATTTGCAAAAGAAAGAGGAAGGTATTTAATCTAACAGCAATGAAGTGTGAAACATGGCAGGGAGATTTGCTATGTGTGTTGCTCAACCTATTCACATTTTTTCAGATGGTAAACACTGACAGGCTCAATGTCTTTGCTTGTGACCCTTGGTGTTTTGGAGGTGAAACAGGATGGCTTAGCACATAATCTGGAATTACACACTGTAAAAAGTTAGTTGAGTGATATGGGAATCAAACCTGAAAAAGAAATAATACATACATTTCAAACATGGTGATTATTTTTCAGTGTTACAGGAGAACTCTCTTTCAAATATTTTCATTATAGATAAACTGCATTTAGTACAAATGTAGATATGCATAATCTAGGCCTGTATGTGTTTGACTTTAGGAAGTGCAAATGCATTTCCCTGAAAGAGTCATTCTTATTGTTTGTGAATGTATGTAGGATAGATGGGCTTTCATGAGCTGATTAATACAGGTTTGGGTATAGTACATACATATCTCACTGCATACTGTCCTAAACACACAGTTGGGTTATGTAAAGAGAGAAGATTTTCACTTAAGTATTCTGCCCCTCATAGAGATGCAAGTGCATTTTAAGTCAGTATCATAATTATCCTGCTTAAACAATCACTTACACAGTCAACTGTGTTTCATAACTAAATCATTAATGAGATATGCTACTAATAAAAATGTATTTATCAAAGCATTAATGAGACTTTTCTTGGAGTATACATGATTATAATAACTGTTTGTATGTACAGTTACCTTCCTAATTAAAGTGTTGTTAGAAATTTCAGTCTGACACCCTTTGTAAAAATGTTCTATCTAGATTTGAATTCTGGATCAACTGATGTCTATTTAATGTCAGTGCAGTTACATCTTGTGCCACAAAGACAACTGCGTAACAGTGGATGCTCTCTACTCAGTACTACCCAGAGTGAAGTCATCCGTGCATTGCTGCTAAGCCTATTTATGCTACAGAAGGCTTTCCAAATACATTTTTTTTATGTTTTCCCTTAAACAGGTAAGCTTGATTGTGCACCACTAAGCAGCAAACAACTGCACAATGCAAGAAATGGGAAAAACGTATATGATGTTCTCATCAAAGTAAATAAAAAAATTGATATAATACTTTTTGCATTCCCTTCACACTGATTGGACTGGCACTTCTGAGAAACACTGTTAAGAGACCAAAGCCACTGCATTTTCAGATTCTGCCATAGAAACAGGTACACAGAAAATGCACATTGCTCACTCATTAGAAGTGCTGCACATTTGTGACAAAACTGCTCAAATGGAGATTAAAGAAATGAAATAGTTCACTCTTTCACTTGTGAGCCTTGTTTGTGCTCTGCTTAGCAGTATGGATATTACAAAGGCAAGAAAAAAATCTGAATAAGAATTTATATTACACATAATAAAACACAAGCTGCATTTTGATATCTGCTACAAACATTCCAAGCAGAATGGAACTTCAAGTTGGATTCAAACCTTGTTTCCTGTTCTCTGTTTCTTTAAAATCATTACCCATGGGCTACACTGATACCCAGATACAATGTATTTCTTCACTTACTGCTGTTCAGAGTGCTGTAGCAAAGCTCACCAGTGTCACTCTAAAATGCACTACTGATGGCATAACAAATTTTATCATTTGGCTTTGGACTCTATAATGCTGCCAGTCAACAGTACACTTTGCTGAAACCTAAGCAAGTGAGGAACAAAAACACTTGTCAGTATTTACCAATATCAGGGAATAATAATGAAAAGCCAGGATTGTGAAGGTTCCTAGATCTGTGTCTGTTACAAAAATATGCATTAACTCTGTCACACAGCACACTGTCTGAAACTGAGCTCTCATCTCAGTGTAATAACAACACACACTCTGTTGTGTTTTTTTTTCTCTCTCTTTGCCACCAAAACAAGACCAGAAATTCTTCTTTTGTCACGTTCCATTTTAATAAAGGACAGTACTCCAAAAGACGTTTGATGACCTTTATTGAGTCAACATAAGAAAACAATGCATCATAACTTTATTAATCATAACTTCCTTTCTTTGCACAAACATCAAATGACCATCCATAAGAAGAGCATAACACCACTCACCCTTGCTGAAAAAGTAGCATCCTCCACCTGCTCGCTTATTCTTCCACCTCAGGCAGCGTTCAACCACTCACATTCATCCCACAAACCTTATTTCCATCCAGACCGCCAGGTGCAAGCAGCATCCAACCACTCACTTCCACCACTCCAGGTTTTCTTCCTCCAAAATACACCACAGGGGGAACAGAAGAGGGACAAGCCTGTCCTTCTCCACCCATGCACCTCACCTGACTAAAACCACCATGATCCAATAACCACAAAAGGACCAGGTGGGCAACAAAATCAAGCCAAAACGTGCTTCTCAAGACACTTACCAACCTCAAAACCTTAAGACCCTCCCCATCCCTAGCTCACTTCCTCTCTTCCTCCGTCCACTAATTAACCCTTTCCTGACCTAACTACATAACTGCATTTATAGAGCATGTCCTTCCTGCCTATCCTTTCTAACCGCTACCTTCCCTTATCTACTCATCTACACCCCCACAAGGTGAGGGTTCCTACACTGAAGATGTCCCATGACAAATTTGTCTGTTCCAAACATCATTTGTCATGTTCCACTTTAATAAAGAACAGTACTCCAAAAGAACTTTGATGACCTTTATTTATTCAACATAAGAAAATAATGCATTATAATTTTATGAATCATAACTGCTTTCATTGCACAAACATCAAATGACCATCCATAAGGGCAGTGTAACACTATTCACCCTTGCTGTATAAGCAGCTTACTCCACCTGCTTGCTTATTCTTTGCCATCTGGCAGCGTTGATCCACTCACCTTCATCCCACAAAACTTATTTCCATCCAAACCACCAGGTGCAAGCAACAACCAGCCACTCACTTACACAACTCCAGTTTTCCTTCCTCAAAAATACACCAGAGGGGGAACAGAAGAGGGACAAGCCTGTCCCTCTTCTCCGTCCACCAACCTAACTCAGTCTGTTCATCCTCACAAACTCCACTCTTTAACGAATCCCTCCAAAAACAACCCCAAATTCAAATTAAACAAGTCAAGAACAAAGTCAGCAATATGGACTCCATCATCCCTGAACTACATAGGGTCCCTGTCTGCAAACTCATTATGCTGTATAGTGCATACAGCATAATGAGTTTGCAGACAGCATAATGAGTTATGCCGTATAGTGCATACTCCCATGGCCCTCAATTGCTTTGCCACCTAAAGTTTACAAACTTCTGTGCCCTTTCAACTGTGAAAAACTTCCTAGCATTCCTCCAAGTCAAATGAGGAATAATCTCCGACCACACTAAGCACAAACTTGCGTATAGCTTCCTTAATGCCAACAGGTCCTCTCTTATCTGATAAACCAACTGATGCTTTGGTGTCAAGCCCAAATCATTACTTGCCAGGTGCACCAGCAAGATTTGAGGAATCCCCACTTGAGATTGTATCGATGTAAATACCTGCAACAGCCTGTTCCACTTGAGCCCTCTAATGCCATGCCATGTGACTCTCCAACCAAACTGGTGTAACCCCAACTCAGAACCATCACCCCTAACATCAGCCCTCTGTACTGCCCAGTACACATATGAATGACCTATGATGAGGCTTCATTTCCCTAAAAAAAAAAAAAATGTAATGCTAGAATGAAAAAACACCATCCCTTATCTAATATAAGTCAAAAAGGCATTGGAAGGCCTTTGTCCAACCCTCTTAATGACTTTGATCGAACTGCCCACTCTCACCAAATCTGACTTCCTACCCATCCTAAAAGAATGAGTAAATAATATATCCCCATTTAAGCCCATAGTTCCAACATCCCCTCTTATGGCTGAAATCAACTGCCCCTCTGTTATCGCCCTTCTCCTTTTGACTAGAAAACTAAATCCTGTGACCTTCCTTTATGAGCTGCTAACAATATCCCAGCCCACACCACTGGACACATCTGCTCCAACTCATCCTTCACTAGGACTATTTACACACCCTCACTCGCCTGATCACTCTTAGATGACCTCAACCGAAAATGAACTGCTCCAGACAGTAGCATAACATCATTCCAAACCAATGACCCTAACAAATCTGACACCTTAAAAGCCCCAAAGTACATCCAAACACTCAACGTTACCCACACAACATGATCCCCTGATTCCCTGAATGGCCTATGCCAACCCCATAGCAACAGCTTTAAAACCTGCCTTGTCACCAGCCAACGCTTGTCCCTGTTCAAATCTTCCTCCCTACCTCATCCCTTCAGCACTCGGCCAACAATCCAGGATTTAGTAAAATCCTTCAGTCTCATCATTCAAGCAAACACACTAATTGCTAGCAAATCCACCTTGACCGATTTTACCACCCTACCCTGTGACCTAGCCCCAGCTAAATATTGCACAGTAATTCTTCTGAACACACACTTGCCTCCATTGATAACTGCATAACAAACCTGTCAAAATCATAC
Source organism: Protopterus annectens (assembly GCF_019279795.1). Lineage (NCBI taxonomy): Eukaryota > Metazoa > Chordata > Ceratodontiformes > Protopteridae > Protopterus > Protopterus annectens. The sequence goes on from NC_056732.1 coordinate 746,520,068, forward strand.
AATATCCTGCCATAAGCCTTTCTGGTGGACAAAGCCCAGGACTGCTGCACTGACCTTGCAATCACTGCAGCCCAATATGCCACACCTCATCTGGAACCACACAGGGTCTTCTGCTGCTGTCAGGACCAACTGGCAAACCTGGAAAACGGAAAGCAAGACAAACTGCCAGCAATCTCTTTTGGTACATGCACTCCTGTGAAGGAAAAAATTAATCAACAAGCTTTGCAAAACCAATTTGCATAATACCAACAATAAGCACTCAGACTTAGCCATATTAATTAGTAAAACCAGTGCACTTGCAACATTGTCAGAATTAAAAATAACCCTACTGCCCCTCAAATACTCCTGCCACACTACTGATGCTACACAAATTGGCATCAGTTCCAAAAAGGCAACATCTCACTTTCATTCCTCTGGCCAGTCAGGTGGCCATGGCAGCAAAAACCACTGTCCGCCAAAAAACACCCCCATGCCCAGCCCCCTTGCCATGTCAGTGAACAGCTGTAATTCCCTTTGACCTACCCAATCCCACTGTCAAAAGGAAACATCATTAAATTGCTCTAAAAATTACAGCCACAACGTTAAATCCTTACAAGTCAGTTTGCCAACTCTCACCCAATGGTGCTTACTTTTGCTCCCTTTCAACAGGAATGCAACCCACCTACAAAATGTCCATTCTGGGTGAACCTCCTCACAGGCAAAACTCAATAGCACTAAGAGTTCCATGGCATCCCTCACTGGCATCTTGTCCCTAGCTTTCATCCAAACTATCTTATCTTTTAGCCTAGCTACCTTCTCCACAGGCAAACAAAACAAACCCTGTTCTGCATCCATGCTCAACCCTAGAAAATCTAATACCTTCACTGGACCCTCCAACTTGTGAGTGGCCAACAGAACCCCCAGTTCCTTGCACATCCACAAAAACTCATGCATAATCACCACCGATCCCTCCTTCCCTTCACCTACAAGCAAGAAATCATTCAAGTAATGCACTGCTTTCTGCTTATCTACCCACTGATGCCATAGCCAGTGTAAAGCCATACTAAACTTCTCAAAAGTGGAACAAGCTACTGAGCATTCCATTGGCATGGCTTTGTCAAAATAATACTTGTCCCCCCTCCTTCATACCCAACAAAGGCCAATCCTCTGCTCAAATGGGTAGAAGGTGAAAGGTAGACTGAGTGTCCACATTAACCAACCATGGATCTTAAAAACCTCTAATGATGCAGACTGTGTCATACAGTGACACATAACTCACCTTAGCGTCCTCTACTGGAACAAAGTCATTGACAGACTTCCCTTCGGGGTAAGACAAATGGTGAATCCAATGGAATTCTCCTGGCTCGTTCTTAGGTACCAATCCCAATGGTGAGTCCTTAAAACTGCCAAATGGAGGGCTATCAAACAGGCACAGTAATTGACCTGCCTGTTGCTCCTTCTTCACCAAAGCCTCCAAAATCTCCTCCCTCCCCTGCACCAACCACAAATTCCTTCCCAATATTTATCACCCACCAAGTTCGACTTAATAGGAAACTCTCTTGAAAAACCCTCAATCAATTCTCCAGCCACCACTGGCTGTGGATACTGCCAAAGTATGTCCCACAAAACATGCACCTTAATAGGAGAATGTGCCCCTGAATCTTCTGATGGCCCCTCAAAAAGACCCCGACCATGAAAAGTACTCATACCATGTAACCTTTGCAACCCTGGAGATAGCCCACCCTAATCCAATCTGTCTAGCAAAGAATGATGTCTGCCCCACCGATTGGCCCTTACACCTACCACACTGCTCCACTGGGTGAACACCCCCCACACGTTGAGCAAGCATGTGAGAATCTGCATGCCATCCAAGTACATCTTCCAGCATTGAAAGCCCAACATACTCCAACACTTTCTCCCCCCACCTTACTCCTTTTGCTGCCCACAGTGAATCTGTCCATCAAAGTGGACAGGCATATATCAGGGTGTCTCACCTCCCAATGCATGGACTTATCAACTGCCTTCTTCTTGTGGAATTTCTGATCATATCACAAACAAGCATTCCCAGCCCATATCCTTTGCACCTCTTCTATCGTCAGAAGCTAAAAGATTAAGGGCCAAAGCGCTATCCTTCTCTAACCATACTGCCATGTAGTAAACAAATCCCAAAACCCAGTTCTCCCACATTCTCAGCCACATTTTCCCCACTCGCCTTTAACTGAGGGCCGCTAGAGCTGCCAACAAGTCTTTCCCATTCACTGTCTCGGCTTCCAAAAACCATTGGACACCATCTGTGTCAATCAACTCAAAGATGTCCACATACTCTCCTTTCCAAATTTTTCCCCTTACAGTAGCTGGTATATGTAGGGTTAAAAAGACTGATGCACCCTCTTGTCCCAGTGCCTGTGTAGCCAGGCAATCACCCAGTTGCATCCCAAAATCTGACCCTAACTCATCTTGACAAGGATTGGCATCTTCCCTATTGATGATAAACTAGCAATCATGGCTGGACTGTCCCTACCAAACATCTCCTCCCCAAAAGCATACCCTTGTCCTACTAAGTTCTGCAGGTCCCCCCGGACATTCCAATGACATAGTCACACTGGTAACTCTGTCACCTGATCTCTGACTCTCTTGCCCCAAACCCCTTGCTACTCCTGCTCCATCTTCTCCCAAACAACCCCTCAGCAAGAGCTGTAGAATCATTACCTACTGGAGCAGCAAATGCTGAGTTCAATGTCAAGACCTCTGCTGTCTTCTCCTCGCTGGGCTGTGATTGGTGTGTTCTTTTGCCTCTGGTTGCCTGTTTCCCTTCAATGTTTGCTATCTTTTATGATTGGTGTTGTCCTGCATCTCTGCTGTCGTATTGTTGTCATTTGGTATCTCTCAAAAAGGTCCTCTGCCTGCACTACAATGTTTTCCCACCTCTGCCGCAAAGCCTGGACATCAGCAATATCACCCCTGGACATCTGGAATGAGATAAGAGTACCAATGTAAGTAAGTAAACCATAAGGGAAAAAAATGAAATACCTCTGCCACACGTTGAACCCAGGCCCCTACCAGCTATATCTCACTGCATTTACCCACCAAACTACACAGCTCAGCAAACTCCCAGATGTAACTTAACTATATGTAATGCAGTGGGAGGATCTGCCTTTCCAATGTGAGAATCCACCTTTACCATATGTCTGTGAAGTATGTCACCTATCCCTTGTACCATCAGCCCTTTTGACCTTAATTTTTTTTTTTGTTATGCCTGCAAACCTGGAGCACTTAACTTAAGTGTGTAGTGCACCTCTGCCATATGCCTGGAGCAATGAATGATTTTTTTAATATATATTTTTATTTTAATATATTTATTTATAATATATTTATTTTTAACTTGTAACACTACAATCATGCATGCAGAGAAGCACTGTTACACGTGAGTCTTCATGCCCTTGAAAACCACCGTTGCTCTTCTGTTGTACTAGCTAGCATGGGTATACTGATAAATCCTCCTCAAACCTCATTTTGTCATTCCTAATAGCGCTTGCTGCAAGTACCACCACACAAATCTAAAATCTTTCTTCAGCATCAACCAAGTGAACATACACCAGTTGACCACAGTGAGAATAGAACCCCAACCAAAGTATTTATTTTAATAATGAGATGTAAAACTGCTGATAATGCAATCAAAGCAGTAGAAAAATAGCACAAAAAGCAGGACCAGAAACCTTGGGGCATACTCAGTCAGCATCCCCAACCACAGCCAGCATCTGGTTGTAAGCCATTGTTAGTAGCCATAACACAGCCACAGCGCATAGCAACCTGAGTCAGAATTTGTTACACATGGAACAGGCAACCCCTGTGAAAACAAACAATTGCAACTGCCTTAAAAGTATCAAAGTCCAACCACCTGCTCAGTTCCTCATTCCCTCATTCTCATGAAGGACAAGTATGTCTAAAGGATAGAGTCAGACAATTTAGCATCTGTCAGCATTCTCCTCATTCCCAGTTTCAGTGCAGTGATCATGCAACAAGATCCCCCCAAAAAACTTATATTAAAATAGGAATTCTCTACTCACCCCTCCTCACTTGATAATCACCCAAGGCCTACCTTACTACCAGCCAACCTCAGGTCATCTCGGACGTGATCTTGCACTCAACAAAATCATGCCAAAATGTGCTTCTTGAGATAGTTCCCAACCTCAAAACCCTTAAGACCCTCCCCATCCCTACCTCACTTCCTCCCTTCCTCCTTCCACTAATTAACCCTTTCTTGTCCTAACTGCATAACTGCATTTATAGAGCATGTCCTTCCTGCCTGTCTTTTCTAACCCCAACCTTTTTTTACCTACTCACTTACACCCGAGGCGAGGGCTCTTACATTAAAGATGTCCTGTGACAAATTTGTCTTTTCCAAACATCATTTCTCATTTGCTTGAGCATGTCTAGATCAATGGGATATTGACAAACATTTTATGCTAAAAATAGCCTACACCATTTTAACTCATTCCCTCTAGTACAGCTCTTTTGAGTGTGTACCTTTAACTCCCAGTGGGTGTGGCTTCAGCCTTTAAGAAATTAAGTTATCCTCTTTAAAGTTCTGAGAAATACTCATTGACAGAAGTCAAATATCAATACAATTGTGTTTGCAATCATGTATGCTTCAAGATACCATATTCTAATACCTTATAAGTAGCATGGTTTTGAAATTATTAATGCAAATACAAACAAGCAATTCTTGACACCTAGAGCACAGTAGGAGGTAACTGCAGAAATGCCTGGAGGCACACTCATTTGTAATGAGCTAATGTCAGGTTGCCAACACTGGCATCTATTTCTTCACTTCATTTTCTGAGCATATTCACCTTCTCTCAGCTTAACTACAGAAATGCAAGGTCATGGCCATTTATTTGCATTTTTGTTTCAATGGGCAATACAGCTGATCAACATTTTCAGTTGGATTTTTAAGCAGAGGATGAACAGTGTGCTCTTTGTACAAGGATATCAATGCTGTTAACTTCATTCGCATAGCTTTCAGGATGTTTACTCCTTTTTATTATAAGCCTACTCTGTGTGATACAAACACTTCAGGGAGAACAGTTACTTCAGTACTGCTTGATGTTGTAGTTAGAGCAATCAGAAACAATTGCAAGCCATTAGCAGCTAACAATTGCCATTCCTCCTTCCTGGTGGATGCCTGCAATTGTGTACTACCTGCACACCTGACTTTTTGGGTATTTGGGAATGCCAATTATTTCACACCTCATTTGCATCTTCACAGTGCTCAGAGGGATAAATATACACTATAGAAAAACAACGCAGTAGCTATTTTAGTGGAAGGAGGAGAAACTGACTGAATACATACAAAACATTACTGCTACTTACTTGGTGAAGATTGTTCTACAAATCAGTGCACTAGTTCATAATTTATGTTTGTCCTCTACACACATTGCTTACATGTTCATATTTTAAATGTATTTTATTATGCAAGGGAAAATATAATTTTGTGATGTATGCAATTTTAAAGTTTCACTGCTTGTATGCTGCATATATGGTCATTTTTAATCTGCTGTCCAACTTACTATGGTTACTTCTCAGTGCTGTATTATCATTTGATATGCATGACTGCCTCAAACATGTGGGTGACTCATTTGATAGGATGAATGACACATTGGAGTGGGCAGTGTCTGTGATGGTACATCTGCTGGGGGAGGGCCTGCATCCACATGTCTTTGTTATCACCATTGGCCTATTGCATCCCCCATGCTGTGAGAATGATGAAGTCTGTGCCATGGTCTTTGTTCATTTCAGTTTTACTTAGGGTTGCATATATGACTGATGCACAGAGTGGATAGGTACGAGACTGACCATATCCAGGTACCATAGCTTCTTACACGTTTGTTCATGTACTACAGGTTCCATACTTATTTTGACATTACTGCAGTTATAGGTCAAGTGCTTTGGGGCTCTCTGTCTTATGCTATCCATACACAGACATTACATGTGTAAGTAACATTGATGGACATTGGATAGCATCACTTTTAATATTTGGATAGCATCACTTTTAATATTTGTATGCGCTTAGGTTGTCATGTGTATTCCTTTGCTGGTGAGAGTGTGTGTGCTATCATTTCCCTCTTTGTTGCACTGACTTTTGAGACTTAGGTGGTGAGTGTGTGTGTGCTATTCTTCCTCTTTGCCAGGGCAAAGGCATATTGTACATGCCTATATCTGCCGGCTACCACTGCAGCTGGAAGTTATCCCCCAGAATCCTTGTCTGAATGTGCTGGAGGTACTGCCACTCCCTATGGTCCAAGAATGTGTAGTCTTGTTGTGTCCCTTTTGCAGCTGTTTCCTCAAGATGATATTGTCCAACATGGTACAGACTGTGAGAATCTTTGCACATGTGCCTCAGTCATACTGCATAGAGCCCAGATCTGCCTGGACAGGAGAGCCATGACTTCAGCATGCCTAAAGCATGCTCCATGATGTTTCTAGTTTGAGTATGGACATTGCTGTATCCTTCCTTATGCATGTGTGTTTATTTCTGATGGGCGTTATGAGACATGGTTCTAGTGCAAAACCTACATCACCCAGGAGATGTCCTGGTGGAACATCACCCCTAGCAAACCTTATGTACAGCCGCAAGGTGTACCATGTGAGTGAGTAATGGCAACTGCCTGGGTTGCCTGCAAAGACAGTGAGGATGATCCCTTGGGCAATACAGGCAACTTGCCAGCTGATTGAGTGGAACCCTTTCCTGCTGATGTATGTCTTTCCCTGTTCAACAGGTAGGGCTTTTATTTCTCTAAGAGTGCAGTTCGTGGCCCCTAAGGAATCAGGGAAGTGTTCTACTGCATAGAATTCCTGAATTGTTCTTGCTCTCTCCTCTGGTGCATGTAGAAAATACATGTACTACCATGTATGGTGAGGCACAGCATTAGGATATTGGTGAAATATTCTGGAAGATGATGCCTGTGACATTCCTAATATATCCCTTGTGGGTCTCTACACTGTACCAGTAGCTAATATTATTAGTGCTACACATAGCTTAGGTTCCACAGGTCTTGGTTCCCCTCAATTTTCCCTAGGTCTGAAGTAGAGGCAGAAGAGATTGCAGAGTTCCTGTATTATTCCTCTATCAACCCTCCATCACTCTACTATTCAATATCATGCAGTTCATGATATGTTAAATGAGGTCTGAACACCCTTCTTCTCCTTGGATGAGGTTTATCATTAGCATCAATTTGAGATTTATCATCAGCATCAATTTGAGCATGTTGCACATACACATGCAAGAGATCAGCAGCAGTCCCTAGCATTGCTTTTTTTTCAAGTGTGATGGTGGCTTTATTCCAATAGATTTTGGTGTTCCTGGCAAAGAGCTACAACAGCATCTCTACATGATTACTTTATAGCTTCCTGAACAGCTCCGCCATCTTCAATTGGTTATTTAGCATGTAATTCAGGTGCTTATGCTTTCATTAACATCCTCTGCTGTTTACCTTTGTTTGGTAACTCTACATGATGTGTAGAGCTGTTTAATTAATTCAAAATGGTGTGCTATCATGTTTCTTTGCCATGTGACATGCACATGATAGCAGAGCAGAAATAAGACATTCATGAATCAGGCCCCCCTCCTTTTTTGAAATGGGACTGTTTTTGTTAAGGATGTGAGCTAAATTGTTATTTTTTTCTTAAGCTGTTAGGACAACTATTTGGAGTTAATTTTTACATACAGAGCTGTCCAGTTAACTGTACTTCAAAGGTCAGGTTATATATATATATATATATATATATATATATATATATATATACATATATGGATCTATCTTACTACGTCGACATGTCAAAACGCATACATATATATATATATATATATATATATATATATATATATATATATATATATATATATATATATATATATATATATATATATATATATATTGGACTTAGGGCATTCCTTTGTTTGTATTGTCCTACATTTGGGATTTGGGTTCATGTGATTTCAGTGACCATGTCCATAATGGGTTTGAGGCCACTAATGCAATTTATCGTTGACATATTGTAGCTACTAAAAGGATTTAGAATTAAGAGTAATGTGGTAAATCTGAAATATATAGAAATTAGTTGTTTAAGTTCACTTTGTGAATGTTAATCAATATCCTGTATTTGATTTTGAACCCATCACATCACATCAAAACTTTCTAGTAATGCTAGGTTATCTTTGTTTAAAATAAGAATGCTAGTAATACTGTATGGCATTATGTTGTGAGTTGTGTAGTGGGTAGGTAAGTAAGCAATTTTATACTCATTTTGTTTGTAGATTTACTTTTCTGAACTTGAATTGCTGTACAGTTAGGTGACAGTATGTTTGGGTTTTGTGCTTTGTACAATGTAAGCAAATTTAAAATTGGAGTGTTTCCTGATTTCTCTTCCACTGATTGTTTTACCTGATAGTGTTGTATATCACAGCTTGACTGAATGAAAGAGGTTGGACAGTGATTTATATTTAACCATGATTCGATAGCACCTAGAAGATCGGGGCAGTAAAGCTTACTCAAGTTTTTCTTTAGCCCCATTTGGTTTTCAAGCTTTGGACATTAAGTCCTCTAGGATGGGTGTTAAATGGAAATATCATATAACCCAGGGGTGTTGTAGTCCTCACCCTGGGAAGGTCTGTTATTTTCCTGTGATTCCACTACCCTTGGTGTTAATATTGAACTTAGAAAATGGGATACATGTTAAACGTAGCTGTATTTCTTTAGTTTTATTATTAGTATAAATTTTATTAAATGTTAATGCAAAACAGGTACTCCACCTAATGTTTCCATAGATTTTGGGTATTTAATTGTTGCTGGAAAAAGTATTATACACCCAAAATATTAAAAGATATAGCAACTGCACAGATAATTCATATCCTTTACATAAAACACAGTTATGTACACACATGTGCACATATGCGCACACACACACACACACACACACACACACACACACACACACACACACACACACACACACACACACACACACACACCAGCAACACACAGACACACACAGTAGCACAGACATACACACACAAATGTACATAAACACACAAACACACACACACGCTTGCGTGTGCAATGCAAGACTTTTTTATGGTTATAATATCCATATATAATCATATCCATATTTATTTCATTTACCTCCTTTATATTTTCAAGGAAAGTTTATTTACACAACCTTCCCACAATTCTGAAACCATTATTCATTGTAAGGAAGCATGCTGTTTAGTTTCTTCCTTACAACAATATATACAAACGTTTCTCTTATTTTTATATGGCATATTTCTCTTTTGTTATAATTTATAAATCAATAGTCTCCATAAAAAATCTTGGGCTGGATTCACGATGGCTTGCACGGAGTCTAAAAGTAGAGTAAGGCTCCATGCAGCCATCATGTCCAACGAGCATTACAGGAACAGCCTGTAGGGGCGTGTAAGAAAGCTCCTAAAATGGCTCTTACATGGACAGGGCCGGGACATGCACATTATATCAATTGCAGCTGAAAGGAATGCAAATGAGGTGGATTTGCAATCCAGGAAACCCGAACCTGTCCGAGTAAGAGTAGTGTTAACTTCAGAAATGTACTCAGTTGACAACTGAGTACCATTCTGCAAATAGCAAAACGGAGCCATGACAGCTCCAAATAAAGGTTGCATCCAGTAGAGGAAGCATGCCAATGGCCAAATATATGGCCATTGGCAATGTTACCCGATGCAAAATGAAAAAAAAGTAATTTAATTTTTTTTTCCCGATATTCCATGTTTAAGCATGGGGCAGCATCGCGCAAACGGGCTGAGCTCTTAAAACCAGAAAAATAAAAATTAAAACCCACAAATGTGGATTTTATGGGGATTTGTATTGTACTATGCAAGGCAATGGCAGGCTGAAGACAACATGGCTACCGAGTAGGGGTTGCTAATGGGGGAACCCAGTCTAAGAGATGTAACCAAGCATTAGTAGGCAATCCTATGCAAATGAGGGTAAGGATAGTGAATCCCAAGTCTACATAGCAAATGAGCACAGTCAGTGGAGTGTAAGACTAGGATAAGGTGAGTAACAGTGTAGGATATAGGTGACATCAGGAGGGGGTATGTATGAAAGAAGATAATCTCATTGGAGCAGAGTATCATGTGTTAGCTGTCAGTTGCTCATCACTGGAAGAGGTGTGTCATCAGGTATCCTAGCTAAAGTCAAGAAATAGAAGGTGCACACTGTGGGTATCACCAAAGTTTCTTGAAAAATGCTTGCAACGTATATGTGCGAGTGTGCGCGCCTGTAAACCTGAGTAAGACAATGTGCGCGTGGAAGCATCAGTGCACGCGTTTAAGCTGGAGTAAATATGTATAAGGCAGTTTAAAGTCTTGTAAGCATGTCTACCCACGTGTGCGTGCATTTAGGCAGGAAGTAGTTAGTGTACTTCCGTCTAAGTCTGTGTGCGTGCATGTTAGCACGTGTACGAGCATCTGCACTAGTGTGCGCGGTGCTGCCCCCTCAGGAAATGGAAAGGGAAAAGGAAGCACAACAAACAGTAGGAAGTTAACCAGGGAGAGTCAGCAGAGCTAGCAGGTGGAAATAATCAGAATCAGACAATTACACAGGCAGTAAACCAGCCCAGCCCAGCACGTAAAACTCTGCAAACAACTTTTCACCATGTGTTGCTCAGAGACACTGCAGCACTGCAGTAAGCTAAGAGAAGTGAATACTGAATATGCTTAACTGAGAAAAAGAAATGTTAGGGGCTGCCATTGCTGTCATAAACTGACATATGCAACATGCTGAGGGTTGTAACAATGGGAATGCTGCCAATCAACCCCCAGTGAGGAGACGGAGAAGAGTGTACAGGCCCAGGGTAACCTACCAGGGGCTACATGAGCTGGAGATAGTGGAGCGTTATAGAGTGGACAGAGACCACATGCAGCAAATTGTTGAGCTGTGCAGGCCATGCCTCACACACAGAACCAACAGAGGGGAACCTATTCCAGTGGAAACCAAGGTATGTGCTGGCCTACGAATACTAGCAACAGGTACTTCCAGAGACCAACTGGTGATATGATGGGGATATCACAGGCATCAGCATCCAGAGTACTGCACCAGTTTCTGGATGCCATGTCAGCACATGTCAGTGATCATGCATATTTCCCCAATTCCTGTGAGGTATTGGCCAGCAATATGCGTCTCTTCCAGCAAATAGTGGAATACCCTGAGGTTGTGGGTGCAATAGACTGCACGCACATACGTATCAAGGCACCAGCTGGTGAGCGGGGTAGGGTCTACTTCAACCGCAAGGGCTCCCCCTCCATCAACTGCCAGGTTGTGTGTGATGCCCAGGGCATAATACTGAATGTGTGTGCTGGCTGCCCTGGAAGCTACCATGATTCCCATATCTGGCATCTGACACAGCTGTACCAGACATTTGCCAATGGGGACATCCCACATGGTCACCTAGTGGGGGATGCTAGCTATGCACTGGAGCCGTGGCTGATGACACCCATCAGAAACGCACACACACCTGAACAGGAATGCCATAATGAGGCACATGCACAAACATAAAATGTAATTGAGTGTGTGTTTGGGCTGCTCAAGTCACAGTTCCGGTGCCTGGACACATCTGGTGGAGCCTTGCAGTACACTCCAACTACATGTACCCAAATTGTCATGGTATGTGCTATGCTACATAATATGATCCTGTGAAAACAGCTGCAGCAGGACCAGCATAGGCCTGGTCCAAACAGCCCCCCACTATTGCCAAGGTCATGACAGGCAGAGCGTGACTTGGAGGAGGAACAACCTGAGCCTGCCCCAGTAGGCAGAAGGAGGCGTGCCTAGTATGCTTTGGCCTTGGCAAAGAGGCAACGCATAACACATACACTGGCTCAGTAGGAACCCTGGAAATGATACCTCTCTCTGACCTGCACATATAGTAAAAGGAATGCCTAAGTTGACACTACCTGCTTCAAATATGTACAGGGAGTGTAGTATGTGCATCCGACATAGGCAGCCCTGCAGCACCACCTGAGGCATGATTGCCATGTGTCAAGCAATTAAAGGTAGTGCTAAACAGCATTTACCACCATGTAGTATATGCAAACAGAATACACACACCAACTAGTACAACTGTGGTCAGTGTCGAGTAATATTGAGCAATGTCCAGCAAAGTTGGTGAATATACAGCAATGTCGGACAAGCCTGGTCTAAGTAGGGCATAGCAGAATAAAAGCAACATGCTTATATTTTGTTAACTGGCCCTTAAGCAGTCTGGTCTGCTCAGTATGGAAATATAAAGCAGTGATGGGCTTTGAACCCAGGCTACTGTGCACCATAGTTAAAGTACTGAGCCACTAAACCATGACAGCATTGTACTGTTCAGCCAGTATGAAGGAATATTGATAAGTCTATGCAAAGTATCTCATGGAAACCCTGCAGGCACAGCATAATCCCTGTTGAGTTATGACACAAAGGTGAGTCCTGCAGTAAGAACAGAACTTGACTTCCAACACACACACAGTATAAATGTTAATATCGGTCATGTTCACACACATCCACAAATGTAGTGGACTTCAGATTGCGACCTACTGAAAGGTCACACTGGGCATGCTCACACACTTGGATAAATGAGACATATGTCAGGCAACAAAACACGGAAAGCCTGAACTGGGCATGCTCACACACTTAGGCCATGTCTGACTACAGCAGTAGGCCACACATCTGGCAGTTGCATGTGTTAACCCAGGAACCTCTCACTATCCAGCAATCCGCCCTGTGCACACAGTTACATGACAACAGACACTTATATAATATAGTAGAACCCTGTCATGATCAAACATGTTCCACAGATACCTAAGTTGTTCATAGAAACTGGGAAAGCAAAGATGATAAAGACCTGCAAACAGTATCAGCAGTAAATATTGTGCAGCCCGAGCAGAAGCATAGGTTCTGAGGTCGATAGTAGGCTATCTGCCCTAGGGTATGTACAAGCCTAGCCAGAGTGTGTTTGGCTTTTGCAGCCCTGTCAGAGTACTACACTGTGCCAGTGAATAGTAGGTCACACGAGATAGCCCATGTACATTTAGGCTACTGTGCCTCTGTCGAGCAGGGACACAGAAGAGATCCCAGGGGTGAATTTGCGATTTCCCATCCATGTATCCAGATTTGGCTTGAAGAGGGTCAGCGTATGGCTATGTCTAATATGAATTGGGATTCTATTCCAGAGTGAGGTGAGCCTCTGGGAAATTAATCTGTCCCTCTAGCATGTCCTTTTTATTCCTGTGCTGAGGTTTAAGTCCCTGGAGCATGTATCTCTAAGGGACTTGGATTTTTGAGGTGGAGCATGTCCATTAATTCGGGCTTTGACATGGCTTTGTATGTCAGGCATAGCTTGCCTCTGAGTAGGTGGTAAGCAACTGAGTAGAGCTGGAGTTTCCTTAGGTGAGCTGCATATGACATCTGTTTGTAGCCCATGACCCTCTTGGAGAGGTACTTTTGGGTCTCTCCAGGTGCTGCAGGTGCCAGATAAGGTACATCCAAAAAGGGCCATTGTATTCAAGTATGGTGCTGATGACTGACGAGTAGAGGGGCACAATGACCTCACTTGATGTAGATGCAAACCTGTTTGTGATAAGGTGGCATATATAGAAGGTGTTTGTAACCACTTTGGCAATGTGATTATCAAAGGAGAGATTACTATCTACATTGGTCCACAAATCTCAAGTTACTACTTCTGTACTTAATGGATTACCACTTATGTGGTAATTTGTGTGCACCTTGTTTTTCACAAAGGGGATGACTATGCACTTTATAGCATGTAGCTCGAGCTTGTGGCTCTGGCAGCAAACATCCATCTCAGTGAGACCCTTCTAGAGGATGCTTTTGTTAGCTGGAGAGTTGATTATGGCCCCCAGTTTGCAGTAATCTGTGACCCTTGTCAGCCATAATGCCCCCATGTTAGCCTGAACCTCAGAGAAGTATATACCGAACCAGAGAGATCCCAGAACTGAGCCCTGTGGGATGCCACTTGTAACTGGTTTGTATTTGGACATGGCACCTGTGATTCTGACAATGTGGGTTCTATCCCTGAGCCAGTTTGCAACCCATCTTGTGATATAGGGGTTGATATTTAAGCTGTTAAGCTTATGCATGATATCCGAGTGGGGTATTGTGTTGAATGTTTTTGCAAGGTCTGTGTAGGCTGTGTGAACTACCTTGCCCTCATCCATAACTTTGGTAACTGTTTCAAAGAAATCAACTAGGTTTAAGAGGCAATATCTGCCCTTAACAAAGCCAAATTGGGTAGGGTCCCGTGTCTGGAGGCTCCCAATGTCTTTGTTTATGAGTTCCATGATAATACACTCCATAGCTGTACAGACCAGACTAGTCAGGCTTATGGGGCGATAGTTCCCAGGGTCTGTTGTGGCACCACCTTTGTGAAGTGGAATCACTGTAGCTGTATGCCATTATTCATGTACATATCCTGTAGTAAGGTTAAGTTTGAACAGTGACTTAATGTGAGGGTTCAGTTCTTCTTGGAGCTTGTTTAAGACACAGCCTGGGATACCGTCCGGTCCCATAGCCGCTGTGTTTTCTGCTTTGGCAAGGGCAGCTTTCACCTGTGCATCTGTGATGTCAGGGAGGTTACATTCAGTTGGGATAGGCATTTGTTCCTTTGTGGGTGAAGGCGGGCAGAGGTTTGTGCTGAATCTGTCTGCCAGGATGTCGGCTGTCTGTAGTTTCGGTATATTTTGCACCGTTATGCAACAATTCAAAGCATATCTGGGAGTTTCCACCCATATTATGGACATAACTAAAGAAGGACTTGTGATTATCTTTAGTGTCTAGGGCAATTTCCCTTTGGAAATTGGCCTTTGATGATTTTATGAGGTATTGAAGTTTCTTGCTAATACTGATCAGAGATGGCTTCCATTTTTGGGATTTTGCTCTGTCATGTAGTAGCTTCCTCCTTCTGTTGTATAGCTTATTTATGGCTGGGATCCACCAAACAGGTCTCCTGTTTTTGGAGGAGTGAGGCTTCATTTTATTTGGGATAGCATGATCCATGCATTCCTGCAGGTGCTCATACAATGCATTTGTAAAGGATTCTGCGGATTGGCCTGTTATCCTCTGGCCTGTGGGCTTTGAAGGATTCCACCTCAGTCTTGATATGTGCAAAGTTGGCATTTGAGAAATTCTATACAGTGATTTCCTTGGCTAGGGGTGGGGATGGGATATGGATGTCCATGGAAATTTGTTATTGGTCTGATCTTACCAATGAGTGGTTTACCTCTGGTGTGGAACATAAAGTCCCCATGTTGGTGATGACCAGGTCCAATATGTTGTTCCCTCTTGTGGGAGTGGTGACCAGTTGTTCCATTGCATTACAGTTTATAACTTCAAGGAACCGTTAGGTGAGTGTGTTTGGGCATGAGTAGTTGTTGCAGTCAATGTTTGGGTAGTTGAAGTCACCCAATAACATAGTTGTAGGAGAGACCTTGATATTCTCCAGTGTTCTCAGGAATGCCAAGTGGGGTTCCTGTAATAGGGAGGGTGTTCTGTAGCAGGCTACAAACTGAAATGCAGTTTGGACCACTGTTAGTTGCACATGGATGGTTTCTGATGCTTTGTGCAGTGCCACTAACCTAGAGGTGTAGGTATCTTTGATGAATATAGATACTACCCCTCCTTTTGTGCTTCGGTCCGAGTTTTGTGTGTGAAACGCATGGTATGAGTTATAACCTGGTAGTGCTGGGGTACTCTCAGGAGCATTGAACCAGGTTTCTGTTACTGCACAGACATTGATATTCTCCATACTGAGGAGAGCCTCAAGTGTGTGCATCTTGAGGTGGCGACGTCTGGCATTGAGTAGCATTACCTCTAGATTTTGTATCCTTGGGTTGTCAATGGAGGTGTGTATGTCCTTTGAGCCTCACCTAAAAATGCACTATGGGGGTGGCAAGAGGCATGGCCAGTATACGAAAGCCTAAGTGTGACAGATGCAAGCCGTCCCTAGCGAAGCAACGTGGCTTGTCAGGCATGTCATCCCAGGCTGACAGACACTGGATCCCCATTGAATGACACCAATACTTTAGACAATTGTTTAAACTGATCATTTTGTCTGTATACTCTGGCATCATTCTTGGTGAGGGCAAGATGCTACCCAAGGTCAGGGTCATACCAGCCTGGGCTACATGATCAGAGAGCTGCTCTATGTCTCATGTCTTGTAGTCCAGGGAGGTACGTCTCATGTCATTCACACCTGCATGGACAATGACAGAGTCATACTTGTACCTGCTTTGGAGTGACCTGAGTGCTTGCTTTATGTGGTGTATCCTGCCACCTGACAGGTAGCTTACAGTGACCTTCTCATTGTTCAGTCAGTTGAGCGGGATGTCAGTGTGCCGGACTATAGAGTCCCCTATAACAACTGTATTTGATGTGTTGTTTGGCCTTAAGGGCTGTGACTGTGAGGCACACTGATTTTGTGAGATATGTGATTCATGGGTATTGTTGAGGGGTGGCTGTTGCTTGGGTATCTGTGGCCAGTACAGTTGCTGCAGGTGTTGGGTAAGGTACACCCCAAAGGTGGCATTGTAACCAAGCACGGTTGTTATTAGTATAGGGGCACAATGACACCACTCGATCTAGATGTGAAACCATATGGGATAAGGTTGCTTATATAGAAGGTCTGTCCAACCACTGTGGCAACGTGAATGTCAAAGGTGACAGTACGAACAAGTCATGTCCCCAATCACATAACAACACCTACCATATGTAATGGAGTACTACCTATGTGTTAATGTGTGGGCATATTGTTATTCCCAAAGGTGATGACTATGCAACTAATGGCATTTAGCTGTAGGCCATGGCTCAGGCACCAGTCATCCATCACTGAGAGACCCTGTTGGAGTATGCATGTGGCAGCTGGAGAGGTGATCATGGCACCCAGTTTGCAGTCAAGTGTGAACAAGGTCAGCCATATTCCCCCTGTGGTAGCCTGTACATCAGACAAATATATACTGAACAAGAGAGGTCCCAGGACTGAGCCATGTGGGATGCCATGTATAACTGGTGTATAGTCAGACATGGCACCTGCAATTCTGACCATGTGGGTGCTATCCCTGATCCAGGTAGCAATCCATCATGTGAGATATGTGTCCATATCGATGCTGGTGAGCCAATGCATAATGGCCCAGTGGATTATTGTGTGGAAGGGTTTAGCTAGCTTCAGGTAGGCTGCATGTACAACTGTCCCTATGTTGATGGACCTGTTAACTGTCAAAAGAATACAAACATGTTCAAGAGGCAAGATCTGCCCACAACAACGCTGAAATGTGTAGGACACAGTGTCTGTAGTTTTCTGGTGTCTATGTGTAAGAGTCCCATGACAATACACTCCATAGCTTTGCATAACAGGATAGTTAGGCTTATAGGGCAATATTGTCTGTGTTCAATTCTGGCACCAACTATGTGGAGTGGGAACACTGTCGCTGTATGCCATTCCGTGGGTACATATCCTGTAGTAACTCCAATATTGCACAGTGATGTAATGTGAGGGTTACGTCTGTCATGAAGTTCATGTAAGATGCAGGCCGGGACACCAACTGGTCACATTGATGCTGTAATGTATGCTTTGGGGAGGGCAGCACTCACCTGTTACTGTGTGGTGTTAGGGAGGTTACACTCTGTTGGGATGGGTAGTTGCTCCCTAGGGGGATGGGGGGAGACATCTGCACTGAATCTGTTTGCCAGGATGTTTGCTATGCCAGTGGGTTCAGGGTAAGTGTAGTCAGTATGCAGTAACTCACAGCATATCAGTGAGTGTCCACCCAGGTTCCTGACATAACAGATGAAGGCCTTGTGATAGTCCTACTTGTCTGGTGCAATTGTCCGTGAGAAGAAGACCTTAGAGAAGTACATGAGTGATCATAGCTGTCTGCTAGTACAGATCACCGATGCTTTCCCCGTCTGGGATTGTGCTCTATTATGCAGTAGATTCCTACTGACATTGTACAGCTCATTAATGGCTGGTGTCTATCAGACATGTCCCCTGCCATTGGAGGAGTGAGTCTTGCTGTTATTTGGGGTAGCACAATCCATGCAGTCCACTAGGAGTCCATAGAATGTTTTTGTAAAGGATTCAGAAGTCAGAGCTGTATTTCACACTGTCTCAAGGTCTCTGAAGGATACCACCTTGCTGTGGTGAAGTGAGACATTGGCTCATCAGAAGTTCACCAAGATTACCCAGGATGGGTGTGTGGAGTGTATATGTATGTCCACTGAGATAGCTGTATGTGCCGACCTTACCAATGAGGGGTATATTGCTGGTGAGTAACATAGAGTCCTCATGTCGATGATGATCATGTCCAATATGTATTCCCCCTTGTGGCTGTGGTGACTGGTTGTGCCATAGCATATGAATGTACAAATTGTAGCAACTGTAGGGTGAGGTTGTTGTGGCTTAACTAGTATCCCCAGTCAATATTCATGTATCTGATGTCACCCAATATAATGGTGTTCGTGGAGACCATCATATCCCCCACTGTTTCCAGGAAAGCCTTGTGTAATTCCTGAGTATGGGAGGGTGGTCTGTAGTAGGCAACAGACTGAAAGGCAGTTTTGAACAATGGTAGTTGTATATGTATGGTCTGTGATGCTTAGTGCAGTGCCACTAACCCAGAGGTGTGTGTATCTGTGATGTATATGGATACACCCCCTAGTTGTGTTGTCCGTTCCAAGTCCTGTGGTCAGAAAGCATGGTATGAAACATAACCTGGTAGTGCTGGTGTGCATATGTGACCCTGAACTAGGCATCTGTTAGTGCACATATATTTCTATCCCCCATACTGAGGGAAGTCCTGAGTGGCCGCAATATGAGGGTAACACATCTGGTGTTGAGCAACATTACCCTTAGTGTTATTTAACCTGTAATGTCTATGTAGGTGGGTGTGTCTTTTGAGCCCTGCTCAACAAATGCACTATGGTGGTAGCAAGACCCTTAGCCAGCATTCAAAGGTCCAAGGGTGACAGGTGCAAGCTGTCCATAGTGAAGCTATGTGGCATGTTGAGCATGTCACCACAGGCTGACAGACACTGTATCGCCTAAGAATGACACCAATCTGTTAGCCAAGTGTTAAACATGATATGTTTGTCTGTATACTGTGACATCATACTTGGTGGATGTAAGATGCTAGACAAGGTCGGGGTCATACTGGCATGGGCTACATCATGACACTGTTCCTCCATGTACCATGTCATGTGGTCCAGGGAGTAACATCTGAGGTTTTACGCACCAGCATGGACAATGATGGTGCCAGTCCTGTACTTGCTTTGTAGTGACATGACTGCATGTGTTATGTGGCAGATCCTGACACGCGACAGACAGCACAAAGGGACTATTCCCTTGTATGGGCTGGTGAGTGGTACATCAGTGTGTCTGACAATAAGTGTCGCCTATCACAACTGTATTATGTGTGTTGTGTAGCCCAAAGGCAAGTGACTGTGTGGCACCTTGACATTGTGAACTATGTGAGCTGTGGGAATTGTAGTGGGGTAGCAGTTGTGTGTGTGCCTGATGTGGAGGTCTCTGCTGCTTAGGCAAAGTTCATTTACAGCATTCGAGTATGTGTATGTGTGATAATGGGGTTTGAATGCTGTTGCCAGAGGATATGTGAGACTGATATGTGGTGTGTGTGGTTATCTTCACCGCCTGATAGACTATGCCAGTCATGGGTTGAGAGAGTTCAGCACCCTGTATATCTCTATAGGTGCATCTCACACATATATCTGGGTTTGTTGTGAGGAGGAGAGTCTTGTCTGTGTACATGAGGTAGACGGGACATTGTGTCTACATCACAATATTCACCAGCTGGACTGGAGAGTGCACACAAAGCCAACCCCTGGACATGCCGGGATATCATCATGACATACTCTGTAGCCAGATGACAAAGGATCAGTAGGGTGTTAGGTGTGTAAAGGAGTATATCAGGGATTAGTGCTCAGGTTTGTTGGTGTTCTGTAAAGAGTAACTGAGAAGGAGTCCATACTGAATCATGACACCTCTGACAGCTATGTCATATATAGCAATGTGCACACATATATGTCATGAGTCAGGGCCAACTGTACCTGACTGACAATGCCGACATCCTGACAGACAGGCCCAGATATACATACCCACCTCCCACCGACGATAGTCCATATCATCATACCAGGAGATATCACATGTAGAATGGATGAACAGCTACCCCAATGCTAAAAGCATGGCATCAAGTGGACTACATTGATTACCAATATGTGTCATGCATAAACTACAGAACAAACAGATCCTGCACCTGAACAGTCAGCTGAACCTCCCCACTACACAGGATGTGGAACCGTTGAATGTGTTGCAGCAACATATGGCACTCCACGCAAGTCTTGGTGCACAACACACCATGGGATGTACAGTCCAGTATGCCTATGAAGTATGATCTGCAAGCCATGGAGTCCATCATGGTTGAAGTCATAAACCAAGCTATTGGAAGCTAGACATACACACAACCCTACTAACCGAGATATGTTCATGTGCGGATCATGGTTCCCAAACAAGCTAGACTGTTTGCAAGGCAGCCACACAGGACATACATCACTGAACACAGCTATACATGTCTCACTCTGACTGTGTGTGTTTGTGTGTGGGGGGTGTATGTATGTGTATGCAATTCTCTATGAAAGGAGTGGCCTTTTTGAAGACTGGGAAAACATACTACGGATGAACATTCCTCTTTGGAAAGACTGATGATGTCAGCACCCTAGAAATACAGACGGAGAAGGGAAACCACCCAGTAAAGCAAATAACGTGCCATGCTAATGCATCTCTCTCTCTAGTATCATAACCTAGTTAGGTAGGGGTTTAAATCCTGCAAACGCTGACTGTGTGTGTTTGTGTGTGGGGGGTGTGTGTATGTGTATGCAATTCTCTAAGAAAGGAGTGGCCTTTTTGAAGACTGGGAAAACACACTACAGATGTACATTCCTCTTTGGAAAGACTGATGATGTCAGCACCCTAGAAATGCAGACAGAAAAGGGAAACCACCCAGTAAAGAAAATAGTGTGCTGCGCTAATGCGTCTCTCTCTAGTATCATAACCTAGTTAGGTAGCAGTTTGAATCCTGCAAATACTGACTGTGTGTGTGTGTGTGAGGGGTGTGTGTGTATGTGTGTGCAATACTCGATGAAAGGAGTGGCCTTTTTGAAGACTGGGAAAACACACTGCAGATGTACATTCCTCTTTGGAAAGACTGATGATGTCAGCACCCTAGAAATACAGACGGAGAAGGGAAACCACCCAGTAAAGCAAATAGCACACCGTGCTAATGTGTCTCACTCTAGTATTATAACCTAGTTAGGTAGGGGTGTGAATCCTACAAACGCTGACTGTGTGTGTGTTTGTGTGTATGTGTGTGCAATTCTCTATGAAAGGAGTGGCCTTTTTGAAGACTGGGAAAACACACTACAGATGTATATTCCTCTTTGGAAAGACCGATGATCTCAGCACCCTAGAAATACAGACGGAGAAAGAAAACCACCCAGTAAAGCAAATAGCGCACCATGCTAATGTGTCTTTCTCTAGTATCATAACCTAGTTAGGTAGGGGTTTGAATCCTGCAAACACTGACTGTGTGTGGGGGGGGTGTGTATGTGTGTGCAATTGTCTATGATACAGACAGAGAAGGGAAACCACCCAATAAAGCAAATAGCGCGCTGTGCTAATGCATCTCTCTCTAGGATCATAACCTAGTTAAGTAGGGGTTTGAATCCTGCAAGTGCTGACTGTGTGTTTGTGTGTGTCACTCTTGGTCAATGCAGTGTGGGTCTTGCTTTTACTATGTTATGACATATTATGATTACAACAGGAAGTGCATTGCACACATCAGGTATATGCATTGCAAATATATATGTGTACATGTTCCCTTAATCAGTACATAGGTGTGAAGCCTGCATACTACATGACTACATTTGTTGCCATTGACAGGTTGTGCCGCAGCTTCTCAGAGGGAATGGATTGTAGGCCACTGCATGCATTACCAGATGTGGATGGACACATCCCTAGTGTGTTTGCATGTACAGAAGGGGGCTATATGCCAAACAGTTGTGGACACAGGAATGGGTGGCAGTAATTACCACTGGTTAGTGTTATAGTGTAGCACCGGAAGGCTACAACTGTTACTGAGTTCCCTATGACTGTGTGTCATTTGTCAGGACAACATCCAATGATTGCTTATAGTCATGCTGTTGAGGTTATGTATACTACCAGACCGCAAATCATTGACAGATACTAACAGTATCACCCACAGCATGGTGTCTACCCATGTCATACACACATGTCTACCCATGATAGTACATAACTGTAGTAGAATGCATACTGGCCATTGAAAGATACTGTGACATGTTCACTATGTGTACAACAGGGTATGCCACATGTCCCATGTGTCTACTATGCATGTACATACAGACAGTGCGCACCCACCATGTACACAGATGTACACTTGCTAATCTGTACTGTACACATCACACACATACTGTCCACTCACTAACACATGCTGGCAACACATTACACATCATCCAAGTGGCACATGGGTGGACAATACATAGTTAGACCTAACAGTGGTGTAAACAATGCTACATTGACAATCAGAGCTTTGATTAATAATGTCTGCTGAGATATACCTACAAGGATGTCATTACACTTTCCTTTTGACAACTTGTTAATATTGCTACACTGCTATAGTGTCACCCTGTGCATCAGCACCATGTTAGCCTGTTCCTCCATCAATGTTACAGATGACAGGAGGTGACACCGGAATCATCATATGCACAGGGTGTTTTGTTGTTTGCCAGAGCCTGACACTGACCCATCCAATCGACATGTCTGTGTGTGTGTGTGTGTGTGTGTGTGTGTGTAGGACAACAGTACAGCATGGGCCAATGTTGATGTAATGTGTGTGTGTATGTGTGTGCCCTAGTTGTTTGGTTAATGTGTGTGTGTCTGCATGCACACAGCTCCACCATGTGGCTGCCATATACAGTAGTTTGTGGGACAGCCACAGACTGTACCTGCTAGGATGTACAGATTACTGTCTCTGGCCATGAACACAGTGCCTGTGCCTGGCAGGGGTGCTACGGATAGTATTGGGTACCAACCCTGACTGGTTACTGTCCTCAGAGGCAGAGGTGGGATGACTGGACCCATGTCCCTGCTGGGAATGGCCAGAGCCACGTGCACATGGTCTACTGGGACGGTCAATGGACAGGCCAGCCCCAGCATTGCTGGGGCTGGTACTGCCACTATGGGAGCGGCTGTGACCTGGGGGCCATCCGCGACCTCTGCCAGCTGTTGCTGTTGCTGGCATGTGTCCACATCGACATTGCAACCGTCCCACATGGTCTTGGCCCATGAATGACATATTGTGGAGGGCATCTATTGTCTCCCCCCAATGTCTACCAATCACCTCGGTGTAAGTCCGAATGGCACCTGCAAGGTCACAGATGCTCTCATTGATAGCAGTGTAATGTGCCCTCTGCACCCTAAGTCCCTACCTGGTGTACCGTTCCATATGTGCCTGAGCCTGCATTACAGCCTGGAACATACTGTATGTCGTGAGACCAGTGAGGGCATGCCTGCCAGGGGCAATACAACCAGCGGTGCTCCCCCAAGAACCCCTGGACCTCCGCCTATGTGGTACCATTCCAGGAATATGGCTATGGCTGCTGTGAGGGGATGCAAGTGCCATAGGTACCACACTCTCCTGGTCAGTGCCAACTGTATGCTGTCCCTCGCCTATGGCCATTGGTGGTGAAGGATGTATTGGCAGTACGAGTGTGCACATAGATGGGGTTGAACACTGTGTACTGTCGATTGGTGGACCAAAGACAGACCCTGTCAAACCTCCCTGTGTCAATATACATGTCTCATCATCAGCACTATTCGTGGAAGTGGCTTCAGGTTTCCTGCTGCATTCGGCCAGCCCTAACTCAGCACCTGTGAGAAGAAGACAGGAAACACACTTTACGGTCTACACATGAACACATGCACAAATGCACACATGCACACATGCACACATGAACACATGAACACATGCACACATGCACACATGCATACATGCACAGTAATACACTCCTCACTACAGCACATGCACACACACCAGCAATCCAACACATACTCTATAGTGGGTGAAGGTGGGTGTCAGTATCACAAGGTAAACAGTCACCACACACATGTCAGCATGCAGAATATTTGTTGCACAAGACCATACAGTGCTAGTGTAGATGCCCCAATGTAATGGCAGTATACATGGCTTTGTTGCAACTGTGTCATTGTTCAGTGATTGGCTACACCCTGGAACACAATTTGTACATGGACACAACCCAATGTGTGTCAAGTGACCTAAACACCCACTAGCATTCCAGGACATATATGTGACACTTTGTTTGGATGGCAACTGCAGTGCATATTGTGTATACTGGCATATGTAAGCACACACACAACATGCTATGCATATTGTGTATAGGTGCATATGTTTGCACACGCACAACATTGAGGTGCAAAGCAATGACTGCTATGGGTATAGCATGTTTTCATGTACTGCATATGATAAACCTGTTCTGTTGTGTACAGCTGTAGCAACTATGCATATCTAAGGTGCAGTACAGTGCTGCCATACTTGTGTCTGCTGCACTGTGCAGTGTATGTGCTTGAGGCAGCTACTGACTTTAATGTGATGATCAATGTCTCACAGCAAACATGGACAGCATGCATTATGCGTAGGTGTGTTACGTGTACATGGCCTACACCTCACCTATGACATGCACATTTCATTACCATTATGAAAGTGTTAATACACTCACCAGCATGTACCGTCTGCCCTGCTGTCACACCAGAGGGACCTACAAGAATATGACACAGTTTATCAGTGGCCACAACTGTGGCATTGCTGCCATGAGTGAGTGTGCTAATCTACAGTGGAACAACAGTCAACAGTCACAGGTGTAGAGATACTATTCCAAATATCAGTATTGCACACGAGAGGCAGCACAACTGCTAAACACACAGTACACATCTCACATAAACGTATTCTAACAATACAGGTAACAGTAGTCTACAGCTAGGGCATATTACATGCATGATCCATGTCATTCTGCTGGGTAGCTCCGGCCTCCATGATAACACATGCATTATGTTGCTGCTGCTGTAGGCCAGGTGCCACCACACTTAGGAGCAGCTCCTCCACTCTGGTGAGGGGGGGATGTATGGGGGCACCACCACCTGTGGCAAGCTGTTGCCTATGGATATCAGATGCACGCTGCCGGACATGTCTGATTAAATCACTGCAGTGATGGCGTACCTGCTCATATGTCCGGTTATGCATGCCTATGTCATTTACCTGGTGAACAAGATCTTGCCACAGTGCAGTGCGCTCATGCTGGTGCTGGCTGGCCCTGGAAAAAAGCCGTGCATAGTTTTGATACAGGCTGGCCTGTATGACCTCCTCCTCTGCAGCTGTATACACAGGATTGTGGCAATGAGCCATAACCCTGGAAGACAATTAAACAATATGTGTGAGCAAGTCATGTGGCACACTTAACATTATGAAGTACAGATATCACTTAACTGCCAGATATAGCATCTGTCTGTCTATCAGAGGATACACACCTTCAATACCACTTATCAGTGCTCAGCCCACAACAGCCTGACAGTGGCTGCCACACTCCAAACAACAAACCAGTATACACCAGTACTTGACACACTGTATTGGATACAATGCACAACCTCACACTGGGGGTATATATCAAGCTAATGCATGATGAATATTGTCATCCAATGCAATGAATGTAATGTACAGTTACAGTATTAACAGTAAACCACCCTAGTCTTTGATGCCATACCCCTACCTAACTTACGTGCATGGTTGTTAATATAGCTGGCATACTGCTGTAACAGAGTGTACATGTTGGCAGGTACACACACATACCCTGTAAAACATTTGTGATTGCGGTCATGGTACAGGCATCATTACACACACATTAGTCAAACATACAATACACAAATGTATGCCAACACAGATGAGCATTACCTGTGTACCTTATAGTACTGTGTGCCCCTACTTACAGATACATATGCCTGAGGAATGTAATCTGTGCAGACTACAGGAAACACACAAGACAGTGATACCAGGGAATGTGAACATACACCATACTGTGGTGTTTAGGCCTACAGCTTCAGGTAGTACAACAGTTCATATGTGACCTGGATTCACCAGCAGTACCACTTATTGAGCATACATGTACTGCTGCAGCCTACAATGGGACACCACAGTCGTACACAAGGTACTACGTCACAACATATGCCATCCTACTATGTCTGCATCCCAATAACTGACATATCTTTCTCTGCCCTCACACCTAGGACACAAACTACCATGACAGACACAACCTCACGCTAAGCTATCACACCTTTACAGACCTTGCACACAGTCAGTATCACACTTATTCCACCTCACATAGGTGGTATTGCACTGAGTACATGTGTGTGCACATTATGTCATAGGTAGGCACTACACTATTGGGCCGGGGCCTACAGCAGCCTAGCCATATGCTACCCTGCCATTTGACACACATGTAATGTGATTACACTTGCTCCTGTCAAACGGATACACAGAGGTGACTCACAGGGCATAGTATCTATCTTCATAACATTCTTCAGGGGTATGTATGACATCTACTAATGATGAGCCATGTTTATTAATGCTGGGTAGTTTAGTCCAGAGTATGGCATATTTGTGTATAGGAACCTGTACCTCCAGCATGTGCTGTTCAGTGCGTTGACATGGATTAGGGCCATAGGTCATGTAGCCCAGAGGGATTGTGAGGTGTTGTCATGGTGGTTGGCTGACTGCTATGGGTGTGACATACCTCTGTATGTCTGGCAGTGGTAACCTCTGTGTATGTTGTATGCAATGCACTCTAGCTGTGGTTTTGTGAGTCAGTCTTCATAGGGCATGTGTTTGGGGCAGTGTCACTCTTTGTTAGGTATGTCTGTGGCCTTTCCACTTGCTGTCGTTGTCATGTGAGGTACATACCACATGGGGCATTATGAGGAGTAGGAGGTACACTGACCTATATTTCCCTAGATGGCACACCTTTTGTGATGACACGTACCATGTAGAGGGATTACAAGACTAGTGTGGAACTGTGATTATCAGAGGGGAGGCTACTGTACACCATGTCCCATGTTCCCTTCTGACACCTTCAGTGTTGGGCAGGCAACCACCTATCTGGTAGTTAGTGTGTAAAGTGTTTTGGAATGGGGTATGGTACTGCAGTATCAACACTGGTGTTCAGTCAATGCGTTGGTCACCAGGCACCTGTTGCAGTACGTCTGACCCCGTGTCTTCCTCTCTCACTCTCTCTCTCTCTATATATATATATATATATATATATATATATATATAGATATATAGATATATATATATATATATATATATATATATATATATATATATATATATATATATATATATATATATATATATATATATATATATATATATAAATATCTCTCTCTCTCTCTATCTATATATATATATATATATATATATATATATATATATATATATATATATATATATATATATATGTGTGTGTGTGTATATATATACATATATACAGGTATATATACACATACTTGTAAACATCCATTGCTGTACATATACATGCGCATATAGGCACATATACTGGCTACCTTTCATGTTGGGAATATGAATCATTAAACAGTTGTGAGATGATACAATTTTGTAAAAATATTGCACAGTGTTGTGTAGAATGCATTTTGCTGTCCTCAGGCCATATAGCTGTAGCAGGCCTCACTGCCTCAGTCCCACAGCATTTAACCACCACATGACATATACCTGCACTGCTTGTTGTTTTCAATGCCACACACTGCAACCTACATAGATATGTGGACATAGCAACCTTCAACTACATATATATGTCTAGCCTTCACTAACAGTTGCAGTATATACCTTGCCCTACACACATCTGCATTTACGTATAGATATGGACTGTGCACACATATGGAGGGTTCACAGTATGTACAGTACCTTTCATACACATCATTCGCATCCCAACAAATACATATCTGTTACATACCTTACCTTTGTATTTCTTACCTCTGTCTGTTGTACCTGTTGACGTTTATTTTTCTTTTTAAATATTTTTTTTGGTGCCTACAAAATCCTCTGTTTGTTTGTTTGTTTTTTTTGTCTGTCTCTCTTGCTTGCTTGCTTGCTCTCTCTCTCTCTCTCCATATGCTGCAATGATATAATTGCATGTGTGGACAGCAAGTACAGGCTGCTTTTGTAGGTATGTGCACATGTGCATGTGTTGGCCTCTGCACCAATTGGTGCCCACCATTTAGTAATTGCATGCAGCCTACTGTGTGCTAATTGCAGTTCTCACTGTGATTTCAGGACACTGATATAAAATGATAGGTTAGGTAGGCTTTTCAGTTTTGCAAGGTGGGGACCATGCTTGCTTGCTGTGGACACTGTTGTGTAAGTCAGAAGGTTGGTATATGTCTCATATCTGAAGCTGGGTTGTAGACAGTGAAATGCATGTTGTACTGAAACCTGACTGTTGCTTCTTTCAGTACACTCTTCTCAGTGTGTCAGTTTACTCACACCTCCTAATGCTAACACTGGATACATGGGAGTATGTACTTTGTTTTGGAATTAGGAAATTAACTAGCATACAACAATGGCTATTCCAGTGTATTGCTCTGGCTTTCCTATATTCCCTTCACATTCACTCCTTGTAATGCATGTTATATTTCTGTCTGTCTTCAAAAGTATTGCTCTGGCTT
This sequence comes from Protopterus annectens, assembly GCF_019279795.1. Taxonomy (NCBI): domain Eukaryota; kingdom Metazoa; phylum Chordata; order Ceratodontiformes; family Protopteridae; genus Protopterus; species Protopterus annectens. The sequence continues at coordinate 746,548,973 of NC_056732.1, forward strand.
TCATAGTTTCCCTTTACATTCACTCATTGTAATGCATGTTACATTTCTTTCTTGAAATGTATTGCTCTGGCTTTCGTATTTTCCCTTTACATTCACTCCTTTTAATGCATGTTATATTTCTGTCTTGAAATGTATTGCTCTGGCTTTCATATTTTCCCTTTACATTCACTCCTTTTAATGCATGTTATATTTCTTGCAGCACCAAGTTATTGTATATCTGCTGTGGCTTAGTGGTACGTCATGCAGATGGGTGAGTCCAAGGTGTGGGGTTTGAGACTTACAAGGATATTTTATTTTGCTGATGAGCAGACTACAGTCCTTGTCATACAGAGTGACTAAGGCACTTTTAAGCAGTTGTAAGTGGGTTTGCGCGGGTTTGCTCGACGCTTAGCTATGCTTATCTACGCTTAGCTAAGCGCACACAAGCGCACACATGCTTACAACTGCTTAAAAGTGCTTACTCCCGCTAACACCCACGCTATTTTCTTTTAAAGAAAAGAAAATGGGGAAATAGGAAAGTGGTGAAACAGGGGGCACAAAGAGGGTAGAACAGTAGGAAAACAAGCTTGGGATGTGCAGGAAGGATGTAGGAAAGGCCCATAGCTGCCCAATTCTTTACCAGCAACAGCTGTGCATATGTTAGAAATTTAGAGTGATATTTGAAACCTTCCAACCCTGAGAGAGGAGTGAGGACAACAAAGTATGTTGTAGAGCCAATTGTAATTATCAGTTTACATGTCCAGCAGATGTGTGTGAAATGATCAACTATATATGGGGCGTATTTTTTTTGTGGGAACATAGTGCCCATTTTTTTTTTCAGGTGAGAGTGGAATGTGAGGTACAGGAAGTAGGTATATTTGGGGAGGTAGGTTGGGGAGTTTAACAGACAAGACAAACAAGATGCATACAGGGGTGGAGTATGACACATGTGGGGGTAAACACAATTGACGGGGATGGATGTTTGGATATCTCAAGCCCATGAGCCCACAGATGGCAAAAGTGGAACTGAGATCCCCACCCATGGGCAGTTACCACTGCGCCTTCACAGCCCAGGCTGGGGCTGTGCTGGGGGCTGGATAGGATAGGCAGGCACACCCATGAGTTGTGCCACTCTCGCCTCGGACTGGCATAGGGGATCAGTCACAGAATGCCTGATCTCACTACGCACCACAGACCAGACCCTTTGGAGGGTGAGTGGAGGCTCTCCTCCGGCCACGCTTGCAGAGTGGGGGTGAGCCCTATCCCCTGCAGCGCTTCCACCTGAAGGTGGCACACGGCCACCGGAGGAGGAGGTCCTGGCCTGTGCACTGGTGCCAGGTGCACTCGCCAGCTAAGGTGGGAGAGGTGGGTCTGCTGGCACCCACCTTCCCAGTTGTCCTATGTTTAGCAGTATTTAATGGCATTTTGGGTTAGTAACAAACAACACCATTCCAAATTAGTTGTAACAGCATGCATTAGTATTCCCATTCACCAAACACACATGGATTCCAAAAGTTGAACAGCAAGCATAACACATGCATATTTAGGACAACAGTGGACATTCCAACAGCATGCAGGGTTTATTGGTGGCAACAAGCCATCAGGTTTGGATATGTGAACAGGGCACATGCATCAATGTACATGCAGATATGTATAAACCAACAGGACAAATGTCCATAGGAATTAATTGTGAATGCACATACCCAGTTTGGTGTGGAATAGCATCATTTGTGAACATAAGGTAGGGTGATAAAATATTACATTAACAACTTAAAATACCTATATGTATACTATACATTCCTACTAGATGCAGATATATATCCCCTACATGTATTAGTACAGTTTCCTGTATGTAACCTTACAAATGGTGGTGATGGAGATGTTACTGCTACATTAATATACATTCCATTTGTATTCATCCTGCTACATTTTAACAGTTATGTACAGTTCTAGCAGCACACTGACATTTGTGGGATCACAAGCACAAGCTGCTCATGTACCGGATTAACAAGTAAATACTATACATGACACATTTGAGGACTATAAATATTCTTCTGACATACTGGCATTTCCATCAGCCAGTTTATATGGGCCTAGACAACTGTGGATGTTCAGCATTTCATACAACCATACTATCTCCATAATGCAAGGGTACAACAACATATCCGAAATGTGGGACGGACACAGTCCAGGTATTGTACTTTATTAAAACATTTCATTCTTTGGTTGTGGCTGTCTCATTCATTTCATTATGTTATGCATGCAGTATACCTTTATTACAGACTTCAAGGTCTTTGTCACACTCTCTCACTTATTTTATATTTACATTTCAGGATGGTACTTAATTCTAGTGATTATTAACATTTATTACTGGGTTACAAAAATCCTTTCCAGCTGACTCACTTATTTCATATGACAGTATATACAAGGATGTATTCAATACTTGTCTGTCCTTTATTGATAGATTAGAACACTCATTTTCAGGCTGAAGCAGTTATCTGATATTACAATACAGGTGGGAACTCTATTTGAGACTTGTTTACTCTTTATTAATGGATTACAATTCTCCTTTTCAGGCTGCATCACTTATCTGATCTTAGAATACTAGCAGAAGCTTTATTCTAGGATTATTTGACCTTTATTACTGCGTTACAACACTGAACTCATTTACAGGCTGTCTCACTTATATTCTATAATAATACCAGCTGAATAATTACTAACCTGCCTGGTGGCACAGCCTTACCAGCCTATCAGCATAGGCTTGCCGATTCGTGGAACGAACACCTGCAGCTGTAATATAAATGAAGGGATATTGGAACATATCTATCCATACTATAGGCTAGGATAGCATTTCTTACATACTTAATTACATCTATACTTAGTAGTGGGGCATTGGGCATTTGACAGGCTTCCTGGATCCATTGGTTCAGTTGGTCCTCCTTTCATTACTTCAGGTCCGCATGGTGGTGACAGACCTGTTCGCCAGTCCTCAGAATGCCTGTGGCACTGGTGAGATCATGTGCCAACTGGTTCCATGCCTCTGCCTTATACGCACCCCATTGAACCTGGCCCTGCATGAGTCGGCCTTCATGATGATGGACTAGGAGCCAAACCATATATTTGGACTCCTCAATGCCCCACCTTTGCACTCTAAAGCAATTTCCCTCTCCAACATCTGCCATCCTGACTGAAAATGGGTACCACAATCAGTTATGGTGTGTATTCCTGCCTATGGAGCTTATATATATGCCGGTTTTCCTGCACTTATTTGTGATTGGCCATTCTGGAAATTTCTCAGCTAAGAGCAAACCTGCTTTGTCATGGTTATATTTTCATTCATTCCTATATGTATGGTAATACTGGATTTCTAGGTACAAGTGTCATGGCTTAGTGGTTCAGTGCTTTGACTATGGTGTACAGTATCCCGGGTTCGACCCTTGTCATTGCTTTTTTACTTTACTACTGTCTAGACAGGCTAGGAGGTGTGTCTGTGTAAAGGTGACTTTGCTACACGTTGACCAATGTTGCCCGCCAGTAAGCTGGTTGGCACACTGCGCAGCTCCGTGCAAATGGCTTATGCTGGGTAAAGCGTTATTTAGTTATGTGCAGTCATATTAAGCTGGGTTCAGTGCTGTTTGGCTACGGGCACTCATTTTAAGCTGGGTAAAGTGCTGCTTGGCTACGGGCACTCATATTAAGCTAGGTACAGCGCTGCTTAGCTATGGACACTCATATTAAGCTAGGTACAGCGCTGCTAAGCTATGGGCAATTATGATCCTTTTTATATATACATAATATAGGTTTTGTTCAGAAATACATGGACCATTTCATTACATTTTACTTAAATTAAATATATATATATTGGGGAATTGTTTCATACTTATTTAAAGAAAAATGGAGGGGGATGTTGTGGGGCTCAAACCGTGACTACCTATTCTTTGGGCAACGTCTCTACCGCTACGCTATTGCTACTTTGCTTAATTTGCATATGTAGATCTTATACGCTTTTCAATGTCATATCTGCTAACTGTGGTTGAGCGAAGGGCATACCCACGCAAACGAGCGCAAATGCGGGCAAACATATTGGAAATTATAAAAAAAAAATTGGAATGGTTAGTTTTACTTTTTAAACACTTTCACTAGGGTTTAGTCTGTGGGGATGTGTGGTGTTGTGTTTCTTGACATTTCGGCGGACCTGCTCGTGGGTGTTTACTATCAGGACTCTAACTCTTCTGGGGGCGTGTCCCTTTGCAGTACTCAGCAATCGGACACGCCCCCTACTTTCCTACACGGACCGTGTTAGACTAGAATATGAGTCAGCATGCCCTCATGAATATGCATGGCATGCTGACGTCATACCGTTCAACTGCAGCTTCCATGTAAGACTTATTTAGTCTTACACAGAGGATTGCTGAATCTGGGGGCTTGACATTCTACTTGCTTTTTGTACTTTTCAAACTTTAACTTTTTTCATTCTCTAGCTCAGCCCAATGATTAACATAATAATATTGAATCACATTATTTTTGTACTATTCTTTTCTCTAGTTTTCTATTTTAGCAATTTTTATTTTTCCATGAAATATTTTTTTACTATAACATATCATTACTTCATTTAAATATACTTTTCCATTTTTGAAAATTTTAACATATCCCAATGCCATTTATATTTGTACTTTAGCAAATTTACTACTAGCTTTTCATTTTTATCATTTTTCCAAAACAAAACTTTATACAAATTCAAAGAAACACCATACACAATTGGGTTTATTAATCCAAAACTTCCATCTTCCTTGTCCATGTATAAGACTCATATCTTCACTGGCTTCAGTTTTGAACCCCATATAAAAGAAAAAATATATATACTTATAGTATTTCTTTTTAACAGATTATTAACAATGTATAAGCACCAGCTAAATATGCAGTTTTTCCCAGCATAATTGAATTAATTAAATGCATCTTTTTATTAAATTATAGCTTGTATATTTTCTGAACATAACAAAGCTGCTTTACTTCATCTAGCATCCTATTCCATAGTCCTCATTTACATTTTTACGTCAAAATCTCATTCCCAGCTCAGGGATTTATTTCACTGAGGAAGATACTCCTCCTATCTTTACTCTATCACCCAGTCCTCTATTTTTTTTCCTTTTTTAATTTATCCCTATTATATTTAAACATTGATGTATATAAAATATAACTTCTTTCATCCAGACTTTCTTTGTAATAATCAGTATAATATCACCTGCATAATTAAACATGACTGGAATTTTTATCCCATTATTTGCAATATAAGTTCTCATGTGCAAATTTTGATCTATGTCTAATACATTCATTACTACTGCAAATAATGTACTACTCATATGACATCCGTGATGTGTGTCATACTTTATATTTATTTGCTTAACTGTCCATTCACTAAAATTCCTATTTTCTTTTTATTATAATGCAGAAAACTATATATTCTTATTTTTCTTGCTAATATTATAGTCTTCAGTAGCTGTCCATAGAAGTTCACGTTGTACTGTATTAAAAGCTTTATTTAAAGCTCCTATCATGTTCTTGGTCTCATCAGTCCCATTTATAATATCATCCACGATTTCCTTTACTATGAGTGGTAATTCCTGACATCCTTTTCCCTTTAAACAATATCTGTTATGTTCCATAATAATTTTCATTTTACTTTCCATTCTCTTCTGAGTTATTTTCTTAAAACTCTTATAATCTGTATTATTCAATACTGCAGGTCTCCAATTTCTAATTTTATTTATATCTTCCATTTTCCATAGAAATTTAAATATACTACTGCATAAATCTGACTCCCTATTGAAATGTCAGCACTTGAAATGCCCCACATCCACTGAACATATATATATATATATATATATATATATATATATATATATATATATATATATATATATATATATATCTTGGTTTACAATTGAATAAACAAATTCTGTTGAAACAGCTCTTCAATATCTTGAGCAGCAGCTTTAAACTTACTACTAGCATCTTATCCTATATTATGCTGTGGTTGACACAGGTTGTCAGTGTCATTCAATTGTCAGAAAAGCACGAAAAAGCAAAATAGTAAAGTGGCTTTTCAGTGAATTCTTTCCCTGGAAAAGAAATCGTTTTGCCGCTTTCACTACTTTGCCTTTTCGGCACTATAGTGCAATCTCAGAATTGGTATATTTAAGTAGGGTGGGTGTGGTGAGCACAGCCCCCCATATCGGGGGGGGGGGGGACAAAGCCCCCACATTATTTAATGTTTTACATTTTTTTTTGGAACAGTGATTTTTTTTTCCCTTGGAAATAATCGCTGTTCTGAGGTTTCGACATTGTAAGCTTTTGCTTACATGGGGTTGATTATGCATCATTCACTCTTATGAGCAGGCAATATCATAATATAGAACCCCAGCATTCACTTCTGTGCTATCTGTTGTCTTGGATCTCCTTGAGTGTTTTTCTTCCAGCTCTCACTGAGCGAGGAGCATAACAAGTGCTCTCCTAATAAGAAGGAGTTCTTTACTGATAGTTATACATTATTTACATGATTAATATTATGTACATTATTTACACTATTTGCAAGCATTATTTACAACTTTATACAATATAAAACAGTTTTATATTATTAAACACTCCCCCACCCTTTTTCCTTAGCCAATAATGTATTTTTTGTAGGATTTCTGATAGTATCCATTTCACATTAAATTTAACTTCATTAAATCTTTCGATCCATGTTGCCCATAGAATATAACATTTTATTCTATCAATTTTCTTTACTTCTTCTTGTCTTATTTTTTCATAAAATCCATACTCCAACATATCCATATTTATATGTTTTATCTTATCCAAACCTTTCAACATTTTATTTCACATATTTTCCCCATAACTTCTTTATTCCAATACATTTAAAAAAAAACATGTTCCATTGTTTCAAGTTCTCCACAATGAATACATGTCTTTTCTTGTTTTCTTTTATAAGGGATATTAGCCTTGGCAGGTAATTTACCTATTGATAATCTCCACAGAAAATCTTTACTAGCATGTATATTTTTACACCACATGTACCTCATTCTAAAAACTTTCTTCATTTTGATCTCAAAATGTTTGCAAGGAAAAATGAAATGGTGTTCTTTCATAATATTTAAATACCATTATTTCCTATTTTTTTCAATTGGATTCACTTTTAATTTCCATAATAATATCTTATTTTGATATTCCTTTATTTGTTCATTTATATAATTTTTCAGTCTTTTTCCTATCTCCATTTTTCCAAAAAGTGCTTACATTTATCACACAACATATGCTTTATCAGATTCCTATTCTCTTTTTGTAACTTGTTAAAGCTTTATACAGGTTCAATGAATCTGAATAAACAATTGGGTTTATCAACCTCAGTCCTCCTTCTTTTTTCTTTACATACAAAATTTCCCTTTTCACTGGATTCATTCTGGATCCACATATGAATGAAAATATTGTAGACATTATTTCTTTCTTATAATTATTTGATATCATGCACATACATGCTACATATGCTAAATTGCCTATTAAGATAGAATTTTATCAAGTACATTTTTTTCTTATATACTAACTTATAAGATCTCCAAAATATGTGTATGTCTTTTATTTCTTGAATAATTTTCTCCCATTGTTTTTAATATATTCTGTTTTTCCAAATACTCTTCCTAGTATATCCATAGTCTCTCTATTAACATGTATATCTGTTATATTGCCCATGAAACCAAATCCTTTACTTTTTCTTTATTTATACATAATCCAATTGTCTTTAACCCTTTCTTTATTTTTTGATTGCCTCCCCATCCCTTCTTTGTTTTTAGTGATTAATACTATGGCATCTGCATATGTAAGTATTATTGGTAACAATATTTCTTCCGGTATCTAGTATTCTATTTATTTTACTGACAATTACTGTATGTTCATTACTAAAGTAGAGAGGATATTACTTCCTGGGCATCCTTGTTTTATTCTTAAGTCTACTTTGATTTCTTCACTTAGCCATCCGTGTATAATTATAATGGTATTATTTCTTTCATATATAGATGCGATTAATTTAATATTTCTATCACTTATGTTATAAGCTCCTAGTATATCTCAGAACACTTCATATTGTATTTTATCAAACACCTTACTTAAGTCTCCTACCACGATTTTGGATTCTGCCTTTTGATTTACAATATCATCTATTACTTCTCTTACAATCCATAATCATTCTTGACTTCCTTTGCCTTTACTACCTAATATGGTTTGTTCAAGCAATTCATCTCCTTTATTTGTTAATCTTTTTTGTTATTATTCTCATAAATATCTTATAATCTGTATTATTCAATACTATTGGTCTCCCATATTTTACATCCTCTTTATCTCCTTTTTCCATATAAGTTTCATAATACCCATACCTATCTATCTGTCATACATTTCTGTACCCATTCATTTAATACTTCCACAAAAAGGATTTTCTTGTTAGTTTTCCATATCATTATACACATAATATTCAAAACTGTCCAACTCTGTGGCTGTATCCATAGTAATGCCTTTTAATGCATCATTTAGTTATTTTGCACTTATATTCTTTTCCAGATTCTTATTATCATCTTTGTTTAGCTTTCATCTACTTCTGATTTGCTTTCTTTTCCTTTTTAACAAAATGCTGTTCTATTTGCTTTTTAATAACCTTACATATTCCTTCTTGTGTTCTTATTTTTTCTCCTCCATTATTCTTTAGTTCTCTTATTATTTTATTCTCTTTTACTAATTTATTCAAGTAATGTGCTACTTCTTCTTTCTTTCCCTGTAGACAGCATCTTTGTTTTTGCCAAATTATTTTAATCTTTTCTTGATTTATATCCTATATATTTCATTTTCAATCTAGGCAGTGGTGGTGCAGCAGCTAGTGTTGTCGCCTCACAGTAAGAGGTTTTCCCGTTCGATTCTCGGCTGGAACGCTTTCTGTGTGGAGTCTGCATGTCCTCCCCGTGGTCAAGTGACATTAAAGACATGCAGGTAGGTGCGAGCATGAATGGGCGTGCCTTCCTTGAAGGTTGGGCATTGGGCTGGCAACTCAGCACCATAAAAATCTACTGCCAGTCATGAGCGGACCGGAGTTCTGCTGTGGTGACCCCTAACCAGGAAAAGCCAAAAGAGACAAATATTTCATTTTCATTCTCAAAACTATTCCTCATATCTCTTATTATTTCTATAAATACTTTTTGGCTCAATTGTTTATATCTTAATTTTTCTCTTCTTTTTTCATTTTGACATTCCAAAAAAAACATTTTTTTTTTCTTTAAAGCTTATTCACCAACTTGTCCAGTTTTTATGAAATAGTCTCATGCCTACTATGTGATCTTTCCATAAACTGTTTATTTCTTTCCGAGTGTTTTTGTTTGTCTTTTTCATTAATTGTTTAACATCTTTTCCTATTTGTATGTATCCTTCTTTATCATATACCTCTATCCATATAGCTATATAATCTGAAAAAAAGACTTTTTATCCCTTTCTGTAATATTTTCAAACATTCTGATAATGCGAAATAGTCAATTTCCATTTTGATTTATTCTCTTCTGTAAGTTCAATGTTTTTTTCCCATATGTATAACTTTCTACTTTTAATATCTCTTGTATTGTCTTAACATCATTACTTTTTTCTTTCCTGCCCTTAAATTGCAATTAAAGTCTCCCAACATTATTATATCCATATTAATACTTACATAATTACATTTTTTAAACATTATTTCTCTTTCTTTTTTGTAAGATATACATAGAATGCAATAATTCTGCAGAGTTTTATTTTCTACTTTAGATCTAATAGCATTATTCTCCCTAAGTCAACTAATGTGAAATCTAAAATTTTAATACTTTCTTTACTAAGTACTCCTATTCCATAACATGTGTTATGTCCCATATTCCAATAACTGTTCACCCCATAACACTTCAGTTTGCAATCTTTCTTCTTCTTTTGTCAAAATCCTGGTATCTTCTAATATGATAATATGCATGTCCATTGAGGTACACCATTCTAAAATACCCATTCTTCTTGTAATATTCTTTATACTAGTCACATTTAAACCTAAAATCTTCAGCTTTTAAATATTATTGTTGTTTCTATCTCATTCCTTGACTTTTCTCTCTCTCTCTCACACACAATTATGCTTTTTGAATTTCTCTTCCTTAATTTTAACCTTTTCAGTATTGAATTTTTCTTTCCTCTTACTACTTACCAGTTTATATATTCTTCTTCAATCATATCTAATACCTCTTCTTCCCTTCCTTAATTTTAACCTTTTCAGTATTGAATTTTTCTTTCCTCTTACTACTTACCAATTTATGTAGTCTTCTTCAAGCATATCTAATACCTCTTCTTCCTTTTTCTTTCCCGAGTTTTGATTCCATCTTAATGTATTTGTTTATTTCTTGTTTTTCCTTGTTCCTTTTTGATTTTCTGTCATAAACTGAATCCTGTATAACTTCTTCTTCTACAGTTTCTTCACTTACTTCACATTCAACCCATGTATTCGCTGCTTTTCCACATTTTTAAATTTCATATCACATTTTTTTACTGAATGCCCTGTTTTGCCACAAGTCAATATTTTCATTTGTCTAATTCTCTAATCTAATAATTACTTTTTACACTGGGAAAAAAGGTTTAGGTTGCCCTCTGTACTTGACAAATCCTCTGTTACAATCACATTAATCACACTGAGGATATACACTGCAGATCACTTTGCATGAAACAGTGGCAAAACACTTTGGAATTAAGCCATGATAAAGGACAAATTATTATTCCAGGGATAAAAATTCAAAGGTGGATATTCCAGGGCGACTTTATATCACTGCTGCTATTGTGCCTTGCTCTTAACATATTAGCCTGTCGACTTATCAGCTTCAGCCATGGCTATAATTTGTCTGCTAGAAAACAACAAAGTGTAAAGATTTCTCATTGTCTGTTTGCCAATGATTTATAACTGCATAGCTCGTCAGATGAGGAACTGAAACTTTTTCATATGATATAAGAATGTCATTTGGTCTTGAAAAATGTGCTAAAGCAACCTTTAGAGCCGGAAAACTGCAGCATCAAGAAAACATCAGTTTGGGACAAGAATGTGATATAAAAGAACTTGAGTGACATGGAGTGTATAAATATTTAGGAATTTGTGAGGGATCAACAATAAAACATGAACAAATGCAAGTAAAACTCAATAAGAATACTTCAGAAGACTTAAATTAATCCTGAAAACAGCATTTACATCTAGGAACATAATTCAAGCTATAAACCAATTTGCTCTTCCTGTCATAACTTAAAGTTTTGGAGTGACTGACTGGCCCCAAAACATGTTGGATAGATTAGGTAGGAAAACAAGAAGGATGCTTCATGTTCACCAAAAGATCTATAAAAATCAGTGCATACCAACATTATATATTCCTCATTCCAAAGGACAGCTGGGCCTCCTTAAAACTGATTACATGTATAGATCTGCAATTGTGGGACTCCACACATATCTGCTGACCTCACAAGATCCAAATGTAGTGAAAGTTTTGAAACATGAGGAAAATAAATCTAAGAGGACTTCCCTGCCTAAACTAGCAGAAGTATATTGGCGTCAAACATGAATGGAAGTCAAACCACAAGTAGTTAAAAATCAGGCAACAACTGAATGTACCAAAAAACAAAAGAAAGAATATAAGGTGAAAGACCAGATGAGAAGGCAAGAAAAGTGGAAAATCATAAATATAGCTGGAAGTGTACAACACTTCTGGAAGAACCTCATGTTGATCAGGAACAAATGCACAAATGGTTAAGGGGAGGCAAATTCAAACCAAGAGATGAAAGGTTATTATTGGCATGACAAGATAGTGGGCTACATACACATTGGTTTACAAAGTCCATTGAACATGTGAGAGAAACAGACAGATATAGATTTTGTAAAATAGAATTGGAAAGAGTTGCACACAGCGTTGCTAGTTGTGACATACTAATGGCAGAAGGGCTGTGTACTGAAAGGCATAATAATGTGGTGAGACTGTTGCACTGGGAATTGTGCAAATATTATGGGATTGAAGTGGCTAAAAAACACTGGAAATATGAGCCACAAAGCATCACAGAAAATGATGAATTCTATATCACATGGGATCATCCATTACCAACAGTTCAAAAGATAGATGCTAGAAAAACAGGACTATTGGTCCAGGAAAAGAAAACAAAAGTAGCATTGATCATTGAAATTGTTACACCCGATGACTACAATGTCCTGCATACAGAGAACACAAAGTCATAAAATATCATGATTTGCAGGCAGAAACAAGAGAAATGTGAAAGAAAGATAACTAGATAGTTCCAATAGTATTAGAGCAATGGGTCTTGTAAAAAAGAATCTACACTTGTATTTAGATATGTTACCAATACATGTAACTCCATATGAATTGCAGGAGTCATTACTGGGCACATTGCGGGTGCTGTGAAGAGCACTTCTGGCTGACAGCAAAGATTGAAACAATACTAATTTTATGAGCTTTAATTGTACTTTGACTTAGGAAAACCCAAAGGACTTTGAGAAATTAAATAAAGGGATGTGCAGAACATTATTATATTCCATTCTCAAAATAATCCCACATTCCCAACCCACAGTCCATAAACTTCTTTCAACTATTTTTGTTGTGTACCACAACTCGAGCAAACAGCAACAATGTAACGAACTGAAAGGCAGGAATAAAAAGAAAAAGTCGCTCGACCAACAACGCAGAAAATTTATTAACAGACAAGTGTTAAGCGCTTTCAACTGCTAAAATCAGTCTTCATCAGAACACATAAATTAAAAAAGAACACAGTATAAATACTCTGATACCTTAATTACTTGGCAAAAACGCGCCAAAATTCTAAAAGCAACAGTACATATTATTGTATTTAAAATAGTATAAATTCATTTATACATGACATGTATAAGAAGCATTAGTAAAATCCAATACAATATAAAAGAATAAACTAATATTATATGCTAAATATACCATAAAATTAGACTCAATAATAATGGATATATAGATGTATATGTATGTTACTCTAATGCTAAAAAAGGTTTGATGCTAATGTGATCGTCGATGCCAGGGAATCTAGTTGCATCACTAAATATCTGCCATTTACTTTCAAGTAAAGCGAAAAACATTTTCCAATTCCCTCCACTAGGGGAACATGACCGATCAATAATGGCAATACAAATATGTTCATTCCCTTTATCTAAATGCCCAGATAAAGCATTGTTATCCCGTCTTTATACTATAATAATGTTGATATACGTTTTGAAACAACGTTCTGTTTTCCTCTATAATAAGTAGGGCAACATATACATGTTGCTAAATATACCACTTGCTTGGTGTTACAATTTCCATTTCTACACTTAATAATTGTATGGTTCATATCTTGAAGATTAATACTAGTGACTTCATTGATCTGCACTGATTGCAGGAGCCACACTTCTGTTCCTTTAATATAATCTATCCGCTGTTTGATGCTACCTGATTTTTCTAATAATTTCTTCAAATTAGGTGCTGTCCTATACACACATCTAGGGATGTGATCCCACTGTTGGCCTATATTATGGTTGATAAATACATCCCAATGCCTCTGCAAGATCTCCTTAATAGCATGTACAAAAGGGGTGTATGTCAAAACACAAACCCTGTAAGATGGTGACTCATCGTATGGCTTTCCTCCAGATAATTCCTTATAATCAGAACAACACTGCTCTGCTTTCCCAAATAATGGGATATATTTCTGTCTCCACTGCTTGAGGACATATTGGGTAATATCTTTAAGCATATATTCTGGATACCCACGCACTTGAAAAAGATGAAAGATATTAGATATCTCAACCTCAAGTATCTCGTATGAAGAGGTCATCTGGGCTGCTCTAATGCATTGCCCCTTAACCACATTACGAAAAATGAGGGGTGGATGATTGCTTGTGAAATGGATGTAATCGTTTGAAAAAGTTTGAAAAAGTTGGTTTCCTATAGATTTCTATAGGAAACCAACTTTTTCAAATGATTACATCCATTTCACAAGCAATCATCCACCCCACATTTTTCGTAATGTGGTTAAGGGGCAATGCATTAGAGCAGCCTGGATGACCTGTTCATACGAGATGCTTGAGGTTGAGATATCTAATATCTTTCATCTTTTTCAAGAGCGTGGGTATCCAGAATATATGCTTAAAGATATCACCCAATATGTCCTCAAGCAGTGGGGACATAAATATATCCCATTATTAGGGAAAGCGGAGCAGTGTTGTTCTGATTATAAGGAATTATCTGGAGGAAAGCCATACGATGAGTCACCATCTTACAGGGTTTGTGTTTTGACATACACCCCTTTTGTACATGCTATTAAGGAGATCTTGCAGAGGCATTGGGATGTATTTATCAACCATAATATAGGCCAACAGTGGGATCACATCCCTAGATGTGTGTATAGGACAGCACCTAATTTGAAGACATTATTAGAAAAAGCAGGTAGCATCAAACAGCGGATAGATTATATTAAAGGAACTAGGAAGTGTGGCTCCTGCAATCAGTGCAGATATATCAATGAAGTCACTAGTATTAATCTTGAAGATATTAACCATACAATTATCAAGAGTAGAAATGGAAATTGTAACACCAAGCAAGTGGTATATTTAGCAACATGTATATGTTGCCCTGCTTATTATATAGGAAAAAACGAACGTTGTTTCAAAAAACGTATATACGAACATTATTATAGTATAAAGAAGCAGGATAGCAACAATGCTTTATCTAGGCATATTTTAGATAAAGGGAATGAACATAATTTTGTATTTGCCATTATTGATCAGGTCACATGTTCCCCTAGTGGAGGGAATTGGAAAATGTTTTTAGCTTTACTTGAAAGTAAATGGCAGATATTTACTGATGCAACTAGATTACCTGGCATCAATGATGATATTAGCATCAAACCTTTTTTAGCATTAGAGTAACATACATATACATCTATATATCCATTATTATTGAGTCTAATTTTATGGTATATTTAGCATATAACACTAGTTTATTCTTTTATATTGTATTGGATTTTACTAGGACAAATTATTATTCCAGGGATAAAAATTCAAAGGTGGATATTCCAGGGCAACTTTTTGTCACTGCTGCTATTGTGCCTTGCTCTTAACATATTAGCCTGTCGACTTATCAGCTTCAGCCATGGCTATAATCTGTCTGCTAGAAAACAACAAAGTGTAAAGACTTCTCATCGTCTGTTTGTCAATGATTTATAACTGTATAGCTCGTCAGATGAGGAACTGAAACTTTTTCATATGATATAAGAATGTCATTTGGTCTTGAAAAATGTGCTAAAGCAACCTTTAGAGCAGGAAAACTGCAGCACCAAGAAAACATCAGTTTGGGACAAGAATGTGATATAAAAGAACTTGAGTGACATGGAGTGTATAAATATTTAGGAATTTGTGAGGGATCAACAATAAAACATGAACAAATGCAAGTAAAACTCAATAAGAATACTTCAGAAGACTTAAATTAATCCTGAAAACAGCATTTACATCTAGGAAAATAATTCAAGCTATAAACCAATTTGCTCTTCCTGTCATAACTTAAAGTTTTGGAGTGACTGACTGGCCCCAAAACATGTTGGATAGATTAGGTAGGAAAACAAGAAGGATGCTTCATGCTCACCAAAAGATCTATAAAAATCAGTGCATACCAACATTATATATTCCTCATTCCCAAGGACAGCTGGGCCTCCTTAAAACTGATTACATGTATAGATCTGCAATTGTGGGACACCACACATATCTGCTGACCTCACAAGATCCAAATGTAGTGAAAGTTTCGAAACATGAGGCAAATAAATCTAAGAGGACTTCCCTGCCTAAACTAGCAGAAGTATATTGGCGTCAAACATGAATGGAAGTCAAACCACAAGTAGTTAAAAATCAGGCAACAACTGAATGTATAAAAAAACAAAAGAAAGAATATAAGGTGAAAGACCAGATGAGAAGGCAAGAAATGTGGAAAATCATAAATATAGCTGGAAGTGTACAACACTTCTGGAAGAACCTCATGTTGATCAGGAACAAATGCACAAAGGGTTAAGGGGAGGCAAATTCAAACCAAGAGATGAAAGGTTATTATTGGCATGACAAGATAGTGGGCTACATACACATTTGTTTACAAAGTCCATTGAACATGTGAGAGAAACAGACAGATATAGATTTTGTAAAATAGAATTGGAAAGAGTTGCACACCGCGTTGCTAGTTGTGACATACTAATGGCAGAAGGGCTGTATACTGAAAGGCATAATAATGTGGTGAGACTGTTGCACTGGGGATTGTGCAAATATTATGGTTTTGAAGTGGCTGAAAAACACTGGAAATATGAGCCACAAAGCATCACAGAAAATGATGAATTCTACATCACATGGGATCATCCATTGCCAACAGTTCAAAAGATAGATGCTAGAAAAACAGGACTATTGGTCCAGGAAAAGAAAACAAAAGTAGCATTGATCATTGAAATTGTTACACCCGATGACTACAATGTCCTGCATACAGAGAACACAAAGTCATAAAATATCACGATTTGCAGGCAGAGACAAGAGAAATGTGAAAGAAAGATAACTAGATAGTTCCAATAGTATTAGAGCAATGGGTCTTGTAAAAAAGAATCTACACTTGTATTTAGATATGTTACCAATACATGTAACCCCATATGAATTGCAGGAGTCATTACTGGGCACATTGTGGGTGCTGTGAAGAGCACTTCTGGCTGACAGCAAAGATTGAAACAATACTAATTTTATGAGCTTTAATTGTACTTTGACTTAGGAAAACCCAAAAGACTTTGAGAAATTAAAAAAAGGGATGTGCACAACATTATTATATTCCATTCTCAAAATAACCCCACATTCCCAACCCACAGTCCATAAACTTCTTTCAACTATTTTTGTTGTGTCCTATGTCTTTACATATTGACTTTAAATATTCTTTCAGTTCATCTTTGTCAACCTCAATTGCAAATGGTATCATGACTCTTTTTTTGGTCTGTCTATGACAATCTTGTACCACATATTCAGTCCAAGGGTAAAAGTTTTTTTTTTCATGTTCACATTTTTCTAAAAAAAATTCCAAGTATTGTCCTGATTCTAAAATTATATCACAATATGCCTCTTTGTTGATAAGAATAAACACTCTTACCTCCTTGGGTGAAACACCCAGTGGTGCAATACTAGTGTCCCATACCTTGTACATGTTCAGTCCAGTTTCTTTCTTAGTGCTTATTCTTAATATGAATTTCTTCTTCACTTCTTTCACCTCTTCATTTCTCTTTTCACCTTCTTTAACTTTCTGTGCATATGACTTTCTTTTTGTACTATCTTCTCCAGCCTACTCTTCCTGTATTTTTTCCATAATTTCTCCCATAAAGAGGCCACTTCACTCTCTGGTTCACTGTGATTGATCATGTATTTTCATAAAGCATCTCTCAATACTCCAGACTGGAGGGTGGAAACACATTCTTGCACTGATGGATCATCTCTAAAGAAATTCTCCTGAAAGATCTCTTCCAAATACCTTGCTATAACATTGTTCTTTTTAGAAAACTCAACCACTTTTTTGCACCTTCATCAGCAGGCTCACCTGCCTGCCCTTTCTCGACACTTTCCTCTGATGTGCTCCTTTCCATCCTAGAGCATTTCCCTCTTTTTGCTGCCCTTCTATCTATTTTCTTTGTCATTCATCTTTTTCCTGGTTTATCTGGGACAACTATGCCCAAAGAACAGAAACTGGAACTGCAAAGTTGTAGAATCATCTCCCTTTGCAAAGCAAGCATTTGTAAGTGAGAAGAGTTTTTTTATTTTGTGAATAC
The DNA here is from genome assembly GCF_019279795.1 of Protopterus annectens. NCBI lineage: Eukaryota > Metazoa > Chordata > Ceratodontiformes > Protopteridae > Protopterus > Protopterus annectens. The sequence goes on from NC_056732.1 coordinate 746,566,862, forward strand.
GTGCATATATATATATATATATATATATATATATATATATATATATATATATGTATATACATATACATATATATATATATATATATATATATATATATATATATATATATATATATATATATATATATATATATATATGTGTGTGTGTGTGTGTGTATATATATATATATATATATATATATATATATATATATATATATATATATATATATATATATACAGATTATTTACATATTTACACTATTTACAAATATTTACGTTTCCATACATTTACTTTACATTTCAAGTATTTCCTCCCCACTCTTTTACCCATAACAAAAATCATATATTCTCCAATATGTTTGCTAAAGTCCATCTCCCATTGTATTTAATTTCATTAAATATTTAATTCCATATTGTCCGTGCAACATAAAAAATAATTCTAGCTTCTTTACTTCTTCTTGTCTTTTTGCACCAAAATAACCATATTCGATCATGTCCTCATTTAATTGTTCATATTTTAAATACTTTTTAACCATATCATGTTTAAATATTTCTATCAATAACTTCTTAATTCTGTCAAATTTAAAGAAAAAAAAATGTTCTACAATTTCTAATTCCCCACATTTATTACAAGTTCTGTCTTGTTTTCTCTTATACTGCATAATATCTTTTACAGGCAGTTTGCATATGGATAATCTCCACAAAAAATCATTATATTCCTTTATTTTTTTTTTTTTTGTAGTTTTTATAGCTCCTTAATATGGCTTTTTTCTTATTCATTTCAAGGCCTTTCCATGGATCAACAAAAATAAAAGTTTTTCATTATACTAATATACCATTCCTTCCTGTTCTTTTCTATTACATTTGCTCTTATTTTCCATAATATAATTTTATTCTGATATTCTTTTATTTCATCATTATTAATACCTTCACTTGCCTTCTTAACTTCCATTCCTTCCCATACATCTTTATATTTATAATACATTATCATTTCTATCAAATAATTTATTTCTTCCTTCATAATATGTTTTAATACTCTGTATAAACTTAACAATGCCACATGCAGAGTAGGATTGATTAAACCTAGACCACCTTGTTCTTCTTTCATATATGATGTTCCTCTTTTAACCAGGTTCAGTCTAGAACTCCAAATAAATGGAAATATTAACTTTGTTAGTTCTTTTTCATATGTTACAGGTATCATATAAGTATTTTCTGCATAAGCTAGTTTACCTAATATCATACTATTGATTACATGTGCTTTCTTTCTGTATGAAAACCTATATGTTTTACAAAACATAAAATTTCCATTATTTCTTTCATCACTTTGTCCCATTGTTCCTGTTTATATTCATTTTTCCAAAATTTAACTCCTAACTCATCTATATAATTGCCATTAAATTCGACACCTCCTATTTTACCATTAAAACCAAACCCTTTATTTCTTTATTTATTTACATTTAGTCCTATCCTTTTTAACACTACACCTAACTTTAAGTTTGTTCTTTCCATCTATAGTGTATTCTTCGCAATTATTATGCTATCATCTGTATAAGTGTACATTACTGGCAGTTGTACTTCTTTTACCATGTCCTAACCTTCATTTCTTGACATTTCATTAATTTCAATCACTATTATATTCAGAACCAATGAAATAAACTGCTTGCTAGATACCTCAGACTTATTCCACTGTCTATTTTTATTTCTATCCCTATCCATCCATTCACATTTAGTTTTGCATAATTTTTCTCATATACCGATTTAATTACATTTAAAATGTTTTACTTATATTGTATGCTTGTAAAATCTCCCATAATGGCTCATGATGTATGATGTATGCTATCATAAGCTTTACTTATGTCTCCTATCATTATTTTTGTCCCTACTTCATATTAGTATTGCCATCAATTACCTCTCTTATTACCCATAATAATTCTTGACTTCCCTTACCCTTTCTCCCAAATATATTTTGATCATAAGTTCATAGGTAGGTACTAGGCTATTGGCCCTATGGCCTATATAAGCCTAGCCAAAAAGGTACCCTGGCTTTTGCCACCCAATAAAATTATCTTCATGTGCCCCTGTCGAGCAGAGCCACATAAGTGATCCCTGGGTTGAATTTCCTATCTCCCATCCAATCATCAAGATTTTTCTTGTAGAGTGCTAATGAGAAGCTTTGTTTGATATAGATAGGTAGATTGTTCCAGAGTATGGGAAGTCTCTGGGACAGGAATCTATCCCTCCAGCATGTTCTGTTTATTGTGGTGACAAGGTTTATATCCCTAAAGCGTGTAGCTCAGAGGGATTGGGATTTCTTTAAGTGGAGCATGTTCAACAGCTCTGGGTTTGACATAGCTTTGTATGTTAGGCAGAGATCTCCTCTGAGTAGGCAATATGCAAGCTGGAGAGTTTTGAGATGTTCTGCGTAGGGCATCTGTTTGAGGTCAGTAATCCTCTTTGTGAGTTATTTCTTTGGCCTTTCCAGTTGTTGTAGCTATCTTGTGAGGTACATACCAAAAGGGGCACTGTATTCTATAATGGGTCTAATGAGTAATGAGTTGAAGGGAACAATTACCTCTTTTTTCCTGGATGAGAAATCTTTTGTGATGAGGTGTGCCAAGTAGAAAGATTTCCTGACTACTGTGGCGATGTGATTATCAAAGTAGAGATTACTGTCCAGACTACAGCCTATGTGGTAGTTCATGAGTACAGAGTTTTTACCAAAAGGGATTTCAATGCACTTTTTGGCATTGAGCTTCAGGCCATGGCTTTGACACCAGCTATCTGTCTCAGTGAGGCCCTTTTGTAGGATGTCCACATTGTTAGGAGTTTTGATTATGGCTCCTAGTTTGTAGTCATCTGCAAACTTTGCTAGCCAAAGACCTTCTGTGTTAGCCTATACTTCAGAGAAGTAGATTCCAAACAGGAGAGGACCCAGGACTGAACCCTGTGGTACTCCACTTGTCACTTGTCTGAAGTCAGATTTGGAGTCTGCTTCTTTCACAGTGTGGGTTCTGTCAGTGAGCCAGTTGGCAACAGTCTTGTGATATAGGGATTTATACCTAGTTTAGTGAGTTTATCTATAATTCCAGAGTGGGGGATGGTGTCAAAAGCCTTGGTGAGGTCTAGATAGGCTATGTGAACCACCTTATCCTCATCTACAGCTTTGGTGACCACCTCAAAGAAGTCTATGAGGTTTAGGAGACATGATCTGCCTTTTACAAACCCAAACTGAGTGGGGTCCAGAGTTTGTAGATTACCAATGTCATTGTGTATAAGTTCCATGATGATACGTTCCATAACCTTGCAGACCAGGCTTGTCAGGCTAATGGGGCGGTAGTTACCACGGTCTGTGGTGGCTCCCCCTTTGTGGAGTGGAATGACCGTTGCTGTGTGCCATTCAGTGGGCACAAAGCCTGAGGTAAGACTATGACTGAACATGGTACTTAGGTGGGGTGCCAGTTTGTTCATAATTTTTCCATCTTGCATTGTATTCTTTTTGCAATTAATTTCATAAATATTTTGTAATCTGTGTTATTCAATGCTACTGGTCTCCAGTTTTTTTGTCTCATCTCTATTCCATTTGTTAATATAAACTTAATTATTCCAGTGAAAATTTCTTTATATTTAATCCCTGTTTTTAGCCATTCATTCATCACCTTGATAAACATTTATTTTTTCCACTCCTCTATTTCCTTATACATGTTCTATTTGATTCCAGCTATTTCTGTTGCATAGTTTGTGTTTATATCATTCATAACTTCATTCAGTTAATTTATATTTATTCTTTTTCTAAATATTCATTATCTTCTTTGTTTAATTTCTCTTCATCATAAAATGTTCTTATGTTCACTTCCTTCTTAAGAAACACATTTAATATATGTTCTTTAACTGTTTCATTTATTCCTTCATGTTGTTTAATTAATTTACCTTCCTGATCTTTCAATTCTATTATCTTTCCTTCTTTCATTATCTTACATAAATAATGTCCTACCTCTTCTTGTAACAAATAGTTTTATTTATATAACAAATTATGAATCTTAATCTGATTCATTTTATTTATTTCTTTCTCCTCATATTTTTTTTCTTTTTCTAATACCTCTTTGAATATTTCTTGACTTAACACTTTATATTTGTCTGTTACTTTCTTTCTTTCTTTTCTATACATTCTAAGAATACCGTTTTATATTTTTCTTTAAAATACATCCATTTTATATTTCTGTAACTATTTAACATCACAGTTATTCTTTTTTTAAATTAGATTGCACTTCAAATCCCCTGTTTATTATATTTGTATTACACATACATAATTAAATATACTTTTGAAAAGAATCTCTGTTTGTTTTTTGGTAACATATTCGTATAAAGTGACATTTCTATAAACATACCCTGGGATTCATGAAGCTTGCGCCAGGCGCAGGCGTAGCGTAGGCGGTATAATGCCAAATATGGCAGCCGAGCGATCCAGATACGATCCAATTCCATGTGCACTACCAGCGTACGCCAGATCTACGCAGCCCTCAAATCAGGTATGCTAATCATCCCATGCGCAGTTCTGCACCATGCAAATGAAGGTACATAGCGATTCATTAAGTGGTGCAGGCGTAGCGTAAGCCCACAGAAATGTAAACCAAAAAAAAATGGTTTACATTTTGCCAAACAGAACATCGGAGCTATGAAAGCAGACCAGACTAATGTATTACAAAGTTAACATATGCCAATGGCTAAATATACAGCCAATGGCATAAGAAAAGATGCACAACACCTAAAAAACAACATTTAATGTCATGTCCACAGTAACACAAAGTACAACTGCAGGGCATGTGTGCGCAAATGGGAACACAAAGAAATTATATACAAATTTAATAAAATCGCAATGTAATACAAATCATGATTTCACCATAATACTCAGTGGTATGCATGGTACACAACAACCAAGCTGCAAGGGTTGCTAAGATTCTGTGACAGTGTTCGGTGTGGTAACTATGAATTAGTAGTCAATGCTATGCAAATGAGGCAAGTAATAGTGAATTGCAAACATCCCACTGGACTAAGGATGTACCATACGGTGCAGCACTACAACATCGAGGAGTGGTTTGGAGGTATACATGACATCAGCAGTGGGGTGTGCCACCATAGCTGTAAGCACATTGGAGCAATGCAAATCCAGGCTGCCCGTTGCTAAGCAAAGCCGCAGGATAGGGGTGGGGATGTAGGTATAGCATTGTTTAGCTGAGAGCACATATGTTGCCCAAAAGTGCATGTGTATGTGGATGAAAACATGCCCGAAACCAGGTAAGTGGACGCACGCGTCACATACCATAGCTCAAACAGGAAGGTTAGGGGAAGAAAATAAGGAAATGCCGCAGTAGGGTAATTGGAGTACAACTGAGCAATTAACACCTATTAACTCACAGTGGGCAATCGACGGCAGCTTACAAGTCTGCTCGCAGCAACCTGCAGAACAGGATAGGGGAGGTGTCGGATTGCAAAGAAAAGAGAACTGTCACCGCAGAGCAAAGCAAACCTGCAGTAGATCAGCCATAGAACACATTTCGCAAGATAAGCCAGGTTTTGGAAAGTACAAAAGAAAACAGGCTGCTGAATGCATGCCAGAAAATTGGAGGGGAAACGTTAAGAAATGTTAAGGGAAGGGCAAGAGGTAATCCACGGCAGCTAAATGTAATTCAACACCAAAGGCACCACAATAGCAGTACCTGTGGTAAAACACATAAGATACCCTGTAGCTCCGATTGTACATACACACCCTATGACATCATCAGTGTTCAAAGCACAATAGTATAAAGTGTGAAGGCACCTCACACACACCTATGTATTCCCAAACACTGCACCATCGGTGTAAACAGATGGGGAACTTTTACAATGTACATGTTGGGAGCTGCCATAGCTGTGATTCATCACCATGTGTTAGAGACTGAAGGTGTTGTGGAGGATGATGCTGACAGCCACCACAGGCCCCGGAGGAGAAGAGTGTTCAGACCAAGGGTAACCTACCAGGGGCTACATGATCTGGAGATAGTAGAGCATTACAGGGTGGACAGGGACATCTTACACCAAATAGTTGAGCTGTTCCGGCCATGTCTGAGATCCAGAAACAACAGAGGGGAACCCATCCCAGTGGACACGAAGGTATGTGTAAGCTTGAGAATACTAGCCACAGGTACCTTTCAAAGGCCAACTAGAGATATAATGGGGATCTCATAGGCATCAGCATCCAGGGTACTACACCAGTTCCTGGATGCCATGTTACCACATGCCAATGAGCATATATACTTCCCCCGAACTCAGGAGGAGTTGGCCAGCAATATGCATCTCTTCCACCATGTGGCACACTACCCAGAGGTACTGGGTGCAATAGACTGCACGCACATACATATCAAGTCACCACCCGGTGAGCATGGTAGGCATTACATAAACCGCAAGGGATACCACTCCATCAACTGCCAGGTCATGTGTAATGCCCAGGGCATTATCATGGATGTGTGTGCTGGCAGCACAGGAAGCTACCATGACTCCAACATCTGGCATGCCTCACAGCTGTATCAGGTATTTGTCAAGGGGGGCATCCCACATGGCCACCTTGTGGGGGATGCTGGCTATGCACTGGAGCCGTGGATGATGAGTCCCATCAGAAATGCACACACACCCATGCAAGAATGCCATAATGAGGCACACACACAAACCAGAATCATCATAGAGCATGTGTTTGTGATGCTGAAATCATGGTTCCATTGCTTGGACATATCTGGTGGAGCCTTGCAGTACTCTCCAGGCACGTGTGCCCACATCTTCATAGTATGTGCCATGCTACATAATATGATCCTGTGGAAACAGCTGCAGCAGGGACATAATGGTGAAGGCCCTCACAGCCCACCACAATTGCCAAGGCCATCACAGGCACAGAGGGATTCAGACCATGAACACCCTGTGCCAGCCCCAGTAGGCACATGGAGGCATGCCCAATATGCCTATGCCTTGGCAAATAGGGAACGTATAGCACATATACTGACAGTGTAGGCCACTACGGACTGACACACCTCTCCACCTGCACACACAGTAAACTGGAAGGCACACACACATGATCACCTGTAAATTGTAATGTATAGATGGCCTACTGTGTGAATCCTACATAGGTATCCCTCAACCATTGCACACACAACAGCTATTGGAACAAGGAATGTCAACACCTGAACAGTACACTCACCTAACAGCATATGTTGATACTGTATGTATAGGTTCCTAGGTACATCGGTAGGTACATGCCCGATTGTCAGAGGCCATTCATCAACCAAGGCAAACAGTGTCTGCTATCGCCACCACATCGATTAACCAACTGTCCCTCAGTGGAGCAGAGACAATTGCGGGATCCATGTGTGTAATCACTGTTCCCCACACACTCCGCATGGATTCCCTGGTGTGTTAATGTGGGGCTCCATATAACGTAATCAGGGATGTAGTGGCAAAGCATGGGGAGTACCCATGACAGGTATCTGTCATCCCAGCATGCTTCACCTATGATTGTGTGAAGGTGTAGCAGATTATAGTGTGTGGCTCACTGTGACATACATTCCCAATGCTGGAGCACATCCATTAAACATCACTTGGACATGCCATTAATAGGTCTCATCCTTATGTAAACTAACTGAGTTACACAATTGATTGCAGTATGGAGTAACAGCCATAGTACAGTCCACATACAAAACACCATATCACGTGTACAAATCCCAGATGCCCAAGTGGTAAATGCACTGACTGTCGTGCATGTTCCCAGTTACACGTCCTGCAAGGGCTGTTACGTAATCCCGAAGGCACGAATAATGGATGTTGGATGCAGGTCATCAGATCAGGTTTAGCACAGGTTAGCAGGTTTATGCATTGGCAAGTGCTGGTAAGCGTCATTTAAACATGACTATACGGATATGCGCAAAACAGGGTTAAGCTTTGCTGAATATCACACAGATCACGGTCAACGATGTCCAGAACAGGTGAAACTAGTATTATTCACCCCTGTACTAATAGTGCCTGCTCTGAAGGGTAAAACGACCACTACCAGGAGTAGAACACGCAATCATGTACACAATCACCTAACACTAAGCTACCCGAGATGTACCGGTAGGTGTGTATTGTGACAGGTTAAAACACAAATGTGCGGAGTCCAGGCAACAGTATACACTGCCATGTACACAACAAAAGGTGTGTTCTCCCTCTCACTCTCTCTCTCTCTATATATATATCTATATATATATCTATATATATATCTATCTATATATATATATATATATATATATATATATATATTAGAGATAGAAAGGGTGATAGAGAGATATAAGTCGATAAATATGGATTCACCTATATCTCCAAATATATAGATAGGTCAATGACATGTACACAACCATGGAGGTACAAATAAATAGGATACTGCCAACTACCGAATGTTTTACATACCGACACCCATAACCACGAGGCTTAAAGACCGAAATACCACAGTACCGGAACACTAGAACCGTGAGTAATATTATCACGATATTAAGGGACATTTAGTTATTGCTGCCGGCGCTGCGGTCCAGGTAGGTACTGTGTTCATCTGTGTTTGTGATTGCTGTAGTCTGTGTAAGTGTGTGTTGAGGGTGCCGTGTGAGTTTCCGTGGGACTGTAATGTGTGTGTGTGTGTGTGTGTGTGTGTGTGTGTGTGTGTGTGTGTGTGTGTGTGTGTGTGTTTGCTTCATGTGTCTGTTAGTGCTAACTCGGAGGTAGATCATTACGGTAGGTGTGGTCATACCTGGCCGTAGGCATACGGTTACCACCTGTCCCACTTTAAGAGGGACAGCCCCTCCTTGAGCAGTTGTGTCCTGGCAACAAATATTAAAAAGGGCAAATGTCCGAGATTGTAGGACATAATTATGTCCCATATATTATGTAATAGTTGCATTAAATAGTTATTCCTGTTTCTAAAATACGTAAATGTTACAAGAAACATGATAAGTAGCTAAAGTGCTACAAGAATAAGTATGTATTTAGGATAAAAGTACGTTATATCCTGTGTACTGACCGTGGGTATGTGTCAGCCTGTAAACACCGATGTGTGTCCTGCAAATGTCCGCCTATGGCCATTTGAATAGGTGGCAACCCATGCCAAAGAGGTTCAGTCACCAACACAACTGCAATGAGTGCAAATATCTGTGACAGAAATACACGAGACAGCTGTCATTTAGTAACATTCCCCTTACATATCGATGTATTTCCAGATGTACTGAAGCATCAACCTCACCTGCATGCTATATAGGAACCAATTAACAATGGCTCAATGTATAAGCCTGCAACAACCATAGTTTTAGTCTACTAAATGATAGGTCTTCAATTAGGGAAGGAGCCCACACACACATATGGAATATATAGAAATGCAGTCCCCACAAACCTGTATATGCTATGTGCACCCACCTACATCTCCCCCACACCCGAAACAATTGCAATACAGACTGTAATAACATCACAAACATTCATTCACTCAATTACATCTGCAGAAGCATTAACATACCTTGTGAGAGACACATTTGTAATGGCGCCATGTGAAATCGTAGCTGTTGTATAATGGAACAGATGGCGATGTTACAGGTTTTGTTTGCAATAGTCCCTTATCAGACGGTTGAGATGACAGGTACACTCACATGTAGAACCACATACTCTAGCCGTCACACACAATCCACGGGGGGACATGAATTCAAAATATCTGTGTCTCTCCAAATAGCAGTTGCAATTCCTCACAACAAAACACATACAGGCCATCTCCCCGATGGTAGGGCAAAAGGGCAACGCCCAAGCAAGTGGAGAATTCAATTATACCCTACTGTTGCCACATAATTGGGGAGTGGAGTAGCTGCATAGCTGATGTACATGTAATAATTTACTCAGTAACACCAATTGGCGGCAGGATACCACATGGTAGAGGTATCTACGTATATAAGGATGCCTTGCCATACATTCAAACCATATGCTCATACCATAGAACCATTTAAACAGGAAAGGTGTAAGAGAGATATTTACAAAGACTTGGAACGCTAACAAGGTATGTAGAACACTCAGTATGTTAGTGTATGTAGAGCCTGTTTTGTATTAATTAAAGTGTACGCAATGCATAAAGTGGGAAAAGATATTATGTAGTGATGTCTTGTTGAGCATAGTAACACTTGTAGAAATTGTGTGTCCTGCTGTGGGCCACAAGGTAAACATCTCATATACCACAAGGGATGCTACATGAGGGCTTTAAGCACAACAATTCCACACCACCCGCAGTCAGTGGTAGGGTTTGTCCAACAAGTACGTGCCAGAGCAGGGGATAGTATATGTTGATATACTGTCACAGTAGGCATGTGTATGGGCATATAATGAGAATAACATGCCTAAGGTGGTCCTGCTGTGCAAGTATGCTTTGCATTATGGGATAATGTTTAAAATATGTGTAATGTACAGTATTGTAGGTAGATATGTCAGATATTTTACACAGCATAACTGTTATATCATGCAAACAAAAGGTATGTCTATTGGCATGTACAATACACAATAACAGGATACATATGGCTTGTAGTCACGGGACACTGTAACAGCATGATAGCTAATTGAAATGGAAGAGCTATTCTATTATCCATGCAAAAAGGACATGTAATAGCTTCACAGGTTCATAGTTAGGTACTATGCTGTCTGGCCAAATCCAGGATATCCACGCCACATTGGCAATATGGTTATCAAAGAAGTGGGTGCTATATACGTGTGCACTAAGATCCCGTATAATGTCACATGTATGTAGGAGACTACCACCTATGTGATAGTCAGTGGGTGATTGGTGTAATCCAAAGGGGATGTCTATGCATCTTGTGTCATGCAGCTTGAGGCCATGTTATCGACACCAGGTATCCGTCACAGTGACACCCTTATGGAGGGTGTCTGTATCAGCTGGTGGATCAATCATGGCTCCCTATTTGCAGCTGTCTGGAAACCTATTCAGGGAAAGTCCCTCTGTGCTAGCCTGTACCTCAGGGAAGCATATACTGAACATGAGGGGCCCTGTGACCGAGGACTGTGGTACGCCAAGTGTAACTGAATTACAGTAGGTACTACGGTATGCTGCCCTCACTGTGTGGGTCCTGTCCATGAGCCACTTGCATAACATCTCGAGACATAGGGGTCGATGTGCAGGTGGATGTGTATGTTGTCAATACCAGAATGGAGAATGGTGCTGAAAGCCAATGAGAGGACAAGGTAGGCTGTGTGGACCCCCTTACCATCATCAACTACTCTGGTAACTGTATCAAAGGAGTCCACCAGGTTTAGGAGCCATGGTCTGGCCATAACAAATCCAACCTGGGTGGCATCAAAGGTCTGGAGCCCACCAATGTCTCAGTGAATGACTTCCATGATGATGTGCCCCATAGCCTTGCAGAACAGTCCAGTCAGGCATATAGGGCAACAGTCCCTCTGGTTCATTGTGGCGCCACCTGTGTGGAGTGTGATAACTATTGCTGTGTGCCATTCAGGGGCCACAATGTCTGATACAAGGCTATTAGTGAATCTGGTGGCCAAGTGGGGAGCCATGTCGTTCTGAGGTTTGTGTAAATCACAGCCTGGGATGTTGGACGGTCACATGGAGTCTGTGTTCCAGGCCTTAGAGAGTGCAGGTTGGAACTGCATAGTTGTGACCGCAGGGACTCTGCATTGTTCCTGTATAGATTTCAGCCCTGTAGGGAGTGAGAGGGTGTAAAGTTAGCACTGAACCTATCTACCAGGATGTTGCCAATATCAGTCGGTTCTGTAATGTTCCTTCCTAACCGTCGTATGTCAGAGCAGATGTGGATATTGCCATAGAGTACTGACATACCTCCATAATGCTTTGTGGTAGTCCTTGGAATGTGTCGCAGTAATGTTTATGTAGCTAGCTTTGTAGGATGTGATAAGGGATCCCGGATACCTACTGAGGCTGACCAGTGAGCTACCTTACCCATGGGATTGTACTCCACTTTGCAACAGCCTCCACCTTTTGTTGTACATTATGTCCATGGAACTGGACCCCAAGAGTGGCGTCTGTTATCTGGTGGGTACCATCATGGCTTTGTTTGGGCTAGCATGATCCATGCAGTCGTGTAAGTGCTAATGAAGTGCAGTGGTGTATGTTTCAGCATTTGTAAGTACATTGTCCATCTGCACGGGTGTCATGACATTTGCTACAGCTGTCATAAGACATCTGAAGTAGGCCTTGTAGAAATCTTGTACTGTGTATTCCGTGAAGGGTGTGGTGCCGGGATGTGGATAACAAGGGTGATTAGCATACGTTCAGAAACTACCAACGAGGGGATAACTCCAGGTGTGGAACACCAGTCACATGTTGGTAATGTCCATGTCTAGGATATTGTTGGCCTTGGTGGTGGTGTGTATGGGTTGATCCAGCCGATTGGAGGTCATGAATGCCAGAAAGCGTTGGCCTAATGTGTCGGTACATGTGTAGGTATCCCAGTTAAGTGTGGGGTAGTGTCAGTCTCACATCAGTAGTTCCTGTCTGAACCCTACTGTCCAGTACACCAAGAAATGAGGGCTGGTAACCATGGGGTATGGTGTGGAATCTGTAGCAAGTTACAATGTGTATAGCAGTTCTGGCCACAGTTAGTTGCACGTGGATTACCTCTGATGCATTGTGCTAAGTAACCAGCCTGGAGGTGTGTACATCCTTGTGAAATATGGACACACCTCTGCCATGGGTGTTCCAGTCCTGGTTACATGACTGAAAGGTGTGGTCTGTGTATAACCTGTAAGTGCAGGTGTGCTCTCCGGATCCTAGAGGCAGGTCCCAGTCACTGCAGAGATATCAAAGTGGTCCATTATAAGGAGTGCCTCGCCTGAGTGCGTTAGAGACGAAGATAGCAAGCATTGAATAACATTACCCCAGGTTTTGCTTGCCTGTTCCTGTTCTGGTGGTGAATGTGTTATTGGCAACTGTCCAAGACAGGCAATATAGGAGCAGCAAGAGCCTTACATGTTATCTGTAATCCCAGGGCCGACAGGTGCAGGTCATCTATGCCAAAGCATCATGTTTTGTTGACCATGTCATTCAAAGCAGACAGATACTGGATGCCTGTGGAATGGCAGCAGAAGCATAGGCAACTGTTGAAGTGAAACATTCAGTCGTTGTACAGTGGTATCAGTCTGGATGAATGAAGAATGCTTTTCAGGGCTTGGGCGATACCTTCCTGGGCTACAAGACCGGAGAGCTATTGAATGTCCCTGTACATGTAGTCCAGGAAGTTACATCGCAGGGCAGTCACACTAACATGGAGAATGACAGTCAAATTGTACCTGGTGAGGTGTGGCATGGGTGCATAGGTTATGTTGCGGATCCTGTTACCCAACAGCCAGATGTAAGCGACTATCGCCTTGTGTAGCCTGCTGAGTGGGACATCAGTGTGACCGCCTACAGAGTCACCTATGACTGGTGTGTTGGGTATGTTATAACACCCTATTGGCTGTAGTTGAAGAGCACACATGAGTCTGTAGGCTATAAGTAATTGGTGTTGTGTTTGGTGATGGGGGCTGCCTCTTTTGCCTACACAGAGAGTATGGAGAGGTTTTGCAACTGCCGTAGTCATACTATGTGTGGCTTGTGGTGGTGGAGATCTAGTGAGACTATGTGATGAGTGGGGTGCATTGCAAATGTTTAACGTCCCCACATCAATGTCAGGTTCAGTCTGGGTTGGAGAGAGCATTACCCCCAGCATGGCTAAATATGTACATCTCCCACAGGCTGTAGTGTCGTATGTTGGGAGGTGAGCATTGACTGTGTACCTGAGACAGTTGCTCTATTGCCTCATGTTTGCCATATTCATCATATAGACAGGCAATAACACTGGTAATTGACACTTGGACATGCCTGTATATTCAACCATGTATCATAAGATATGTGAGGTACATTTGTACAACAGCTGTTGTACTGTAAGCAAGCTGGAAATGTAAGGACAAACAGTGTACTTGTAGGAAATGAGTTGGAATGGGTGCTATAGTAATTAGTAGCTCAGGAAGTGCTTACATGTTCTGAACAAGTGCTGAGCATGAATATGCAATACAGATAGGGTGTTGGATAATATAAACCCACTGCAACTCACAAGTGGAGACGCCAGTCATAATGGGAGACACTGCACTATTACCCTGCTGAGTATGGACTGCAAGTCCATGAACCTTTATCAACGTAGATGTTAGGAGTACAGATGTAGATGACAGTACGGATGATTGCACACTGCATAGCATACCTGTGACAGGTCATAGGACATCATCACCCATACTGTGTTCCAGCTACACTGAGTATACTAGACGTACCTTCCTATGTCACATGAGTGTTCTACCAGTGGCCTGTTGACAGAAGCAACACTACAAAAGGTGTCTGAGTGACCTGTGCATATCACACCAGTGGCAGCTACAGTAAAACAGGGTTAATGTTTTGTACTCCCCATTTATTGTAGCCCATACCACACAGACAAATGGGAGGCATCTGCATATGTAAGGATGTGAATGGCCATGACCTATGAGCAATAGCTGTCTCAGTGTTGTGGACAACATACAGAATGGGCTTTGTGGGTGAGGTTCGTGACATATGTGCACAATCTGACAGCTGCTAATAGCATTGTCACCGCTAGGTGAATAACCCTGTACCCATTAACTACCACCTAGGCAGCGGTCAACATTATGGACACTGTGTAAGGGATGGTGCTGTGCAGTACACCTCCCTGAGCTGGTGATGTCTCCAGGCTTATTAGGTAGTTATACGAGGCACCCAAGTCATGACAGGGTGCCATCCATGAGCATGGAGATCATTGGACAGGCATACTCAGCACTCGGGTGACCAATATCGGATCACATATCACCTTTAAGGGGTATTGGCCATGCGTGGACGAGCGACACCAGCCTTCACAATCCTCACCTCCACTATGCAGCATGCTGGCTACCTTGCATAAAGACGTGCAGCACTGTGATGTTGGACATGCTACACGTACATATCCTGATCTGAAAGACATACATCATGGACAGCCACCTTCCTACTACAAGGATCGCCACATGCTAGACAAATCCCTGTGCCATACATGTTACATACTCCTGCCATACCATGCAACCCTGTCCATCAAAGCTGCACATGTCATCTCTGTCATACATGGTGAGATGACTGCATGGTAGATGTATCATTAACTGTCTGCATCAGTAATGTGGCACTGATGCACCTGGCGGTGGCAAAATGGCTGTCGGATACAGCTAGAAAACCACACATCCTATGCCCATACATGGCCCAGGACATACACACTACCTTGCCTGTATATGCTATAGTTGATAACCATCCCTGCGAATAATGTCCGACTAGCCATTGTCCCATGTGTATCACATGTGCAACACAGGCGATACATGGCAGGATGTTGAACTGCTGTACAGTGCCATGTAGATGTAAATGGAAAAACACATACATGTAAAGGTTTCTGTGTGCATGTCTGCATTGTCACTGCTCATGTCTGTTAAGGCAGTGTATGTGTTGATATGTGACATATACACAGCATCAAGGTCAACAGCATTACTGTGGACACATCCAGGCATGTGCTGATAGGTAAGAACACCAGTACAGGCAAACAGACATGCCCACATCAAGACAGCATTCACATGGAGTATGAGCAATGTAATGAGGTGACACACATATATGGTGATGATATCCAATGCACAAAGGGTGTTACATGTGTGTGACACAAACATCTCAGTCATGTCAGTGTCATGACGATTTGCAAAGATAACTGTTCATATGTACCAGATTTAATACAAATGTATGTGCAGCTGTATCTCTGTACATCTCTGTGATACTGTGACCTGTCTCCATCATTATGTCTTCCAGATAATCCCTAGTTCACGCCTGCCAGTGTATAGCTGCCTGGAGGATGATGCCCTCATACCGTACCTCCATGATAACTTTGAGGTATTGTTCAGCCATGTGCCACAGCATGCCCAGCAGCGTGATGACCTGTGGTAGGAACTTTGCAGGAGGGTTAATGATGTGGGTGGCCATAACCGCACCTACCAGCAGGTGCGCAGACACTGCATGGACCTCATACGACATGCGAAACAGATTGCCAATGCAATCGCCAGGGAACAAGGTAGAACAGGTGGTGGGCCACCAACCCAGCAACCACTCACACCTACTGAGGAGCTACTGGCCAGCCAGGGGACACCCTCAGAACAGCAAATACTAGCTGCCATCGTGGAGGTGGGTGTCTCCCAACCACCGAGCCTGGAGTTGCCTGGTAAGTCACTACTGCACACATAACTATGATATCCCATTTAGTTGCATGTGTCACTGTACAATATGCAATGTAACATCATATGCAAGGTACGTTTACACACATGCCACATACTATAGTATGCTACCCTGTGTATGCACACATGTGCATACTATATGCTATTGTACAGGCAAATTTGTTAACATGCACAGTGCACTCTGTAGCTGTCATACAGTCATGGATAATGTTCAAACTGCTGTGTCACCCCTATACAGGTACCTCTGGCATGCTGCACAGACATCAGTCCATTGCAGGTGAGACAGTTATCAGTATCAGGCATGTTAATGCATAGATCTATTTGCCATGTGGCCAGTTAACACATGTACACATAATGTATGGTCCAGTCACGATATACTGGTCGCATTTGTCATCAATCACACTGGCTACCCATGTGCAATATATACAAACTAAATGAAACACCGACATGAAACCACAGTATCTGTCATTGTTAGATGTGTGGACAATTGTGCATACAATGGTGGAGGTGTTGTTCAATGTAGGAATATGTACTATACATTGGAACAACACATGTGTGGTACGCAAACAGTACCACACAGTGAGCTGGGATATGGGCAGCCCACAGGATTCACCATTGTGGAATATGCCCCTGCAATGGGTGCACACATTGTGATGTGCCATCTGACATGTCCCAGACATGTAGTGTTTCGGCTGCAACATTGTCTCACTATCTCATAATACATACCCAACATACCAAACATACAACCCTTTGTCTGCATAACCCTGTGGACAGTGGCATACCTGACATCTATAGGTGTATGTCATATGGGAAAACACAGACATGCGAGATAGATGGCCATCACAAACATTTGGCCAACACATGTTCACACATGGCCATGGAGGATGGCCCGAGACATGTAGCAACACACAGTAGATGTGATGTGTATACACTCTGTTGCACATTGTCCACACATGGTTCAGCTATAGCCTTTGTTGAATGGTTATATAGTTGATGTGGAACACTGGACATCCTAAAAGCCTGTGCACAGCTTGGGGAGGTGTCACTTAATTTGACCATATAAGATGTGTTGAACATCATGTGTCACAGCATGACAGTAGTCACCTGTACAGCTTCCACAGACATAGACACCACATCAGGCCACAGATACCGTACATTTCCCTGCTGCTGTTGGACATCACTGTCAGCCGTGCACCTTGTGTGTGTGTGTGGTACATAAATGTCATGTGGGACATGGTGTATTGACAAATCTGCCATGTGTGGACATGGTTGCCAAGCAGCTAAGACATTTTAGTAATCATGCAGGGGTGTCATCCTGTCACATGACACAACATGGTTTAGTGTGCATACTCCTCAGTGACGTGGGTCACAATCCACAGTAGTTATGTAATGTGTATGCACGCAGTCATGGCTATGCACTGTGTGTGTATTCCACACTGTATAGCAATATAGATGCCTCATGATGCCATGCAATGGCACAGTGTCTGTACTTCACACTGTATAGCAATGTAGATGCCTCATACTACACTTCAATGCTCATGCACATCTGCTAAAAGTGCATTCTATCTGTAGGGCATACAGACAACACTGCAATGTGACACCCATTACACCGCTGTACATGTGTCAGGACACCATTGTATCAGACATGTATGCATGTCAATGCACACATCAGCAAATTACATGTCCTACTACATGTTAATGTCAAGGTCACATCAGCCATGTGTACTATTAACCTGTGCTGGTCCACATGGTGTATCACAGGGATGCATGCTTACTACCATGATTGTGTGAACTGCATGGTTTCTGATATGACACCTGCTTGCTGTTGTGTGCAACCCAGGGATGTATGCGAACTATGACTATTAATGTCTGAGCTGCATGCTGTCTGCTGTATCACATGCATGCTGCATGCCTTCTGTCAAATCACATGCATGGTCTGTCTCTGTGTCTGTGTGTGTGTGTCTGTCTCTGCGTCCCTGTGTCTGTGTGTCTGTCTGTGTGTGTGTCTGTCTCTGTGTGTGTCTGTGTGTGTGTGTGTCTCTTTGTGTGTGTCTGTCTCTGTCTGTGTCTCTGTCTGTGTGTCTGTGTCTCTGTCTGTGTGTCTCTGCCTGTGTGTCTCTGTCTGTGTGTCTGTGTCTCTGTCTGTGTGCCTGTGTCTCTGTCTGTGTCTCTGTCTGTGTCTCTATTGTAATGTAGAGTCTTTCTTTGCATTCACAGGTGATGTAGGTGCATTACCCTCCTGCGGTCCATCTGATGTTAGTGTCCCCACAGACTCTAGCAGTGATGAACATATGCATGAGGTACAGGCAGGGTTGTCAGGGGCTGAATCTGTGCCAATGGTTGCCATCCCAGCTATATCCCCCTCTTCCCCACACACAATTCTCATGCCAACACATACCCCATCACCAGTGGCCATAGAGGAAGGACAGTCAGTGTGTGTTAGCTTGGAACAGGAATGTGTGGTGGCTACAGAAGGTGTGTCTTCACACCATGGTGTCAGTGTAATGACTGCAGATGTGCCACACATTCATGTGGCCAGTGCTGCTTGTAGGAGGACCTCTGGCAGACATGCACCTGCAGGACAGAGCACAGCAGCTGGTGTCACCTGATGCATGTTTCAGACTGTAATGGCAGGCATGTGCTGAATGGCAGAACAGAGAAGGGCAGAGGCTTCAGAGGGCTGCTATCCATTATTTAAACGACAACATCCAGGCATTGGCAAATGCTCAACAGCAGAATGCTGATGTTCTGGAAAGGCGATTGGGTGACATGGTTGGAATCCTTGACCGTGTCATGGCAATCCACAAGTGTGAGCTATCTGTGCTGGAACATCTGGTAGGAGTGAGGCATAGGCCACGTGGATGTAGGCCAGCTACTCCACCTGGTGCAGGTCAATGTGAACGAGCTACCTCACATGCCCTCTCCCACAGTGCCAGTAGCAGTAGCAGTGCAGCTAGTGCTGCACTGTCCACACCAGGACACAGCAGGCCATGTGGACGTGGTCCTGGATGTTCCCAGCAGGGACACGGTTCCAGTGGACATGTGTCATCGGACAGTAGCCGATCTGTACCTCTGCCTGGTAGTGCCTGTGCAACCCCTGGCAGGCACAGATCACGTGGCCGGACACAGTGAGCTGTACATCCTGGTCTGTACAATCCGGAGTTGTCAATAACACCCCTTTGTAGGCTGGACACATGGCAGAACTGTTTGCGCACATACACGCACACAGCAGAAACATCTGTAGGGCACCGCAACACCCACATCCATAACAACCACACATGTCCAATAAGATCACCGGCCCTAACCCACACACATGATGTCATCCACTAGTGCAGCCTATGCCCCTGGCAAACATTATCACACTATGCATATGATGATGCCTGTGCCACATCCCTGTCATCCACACCATCAGTGCAGGGACATGCTCATATGGTCTGATGCACAGGCTGAACAGAATAGTGAGATAAGTGTATATTACATTTGTTGTGTACTGTTGACATGCACCAGACATACCATGTAGTACAGGTTTAGAATGCATTGTTATATGTTCTCAGTATGTGTCTTGGTAACAACAGTAACAGCATCTTGGTAATTATGCCCTGCTTCCCTCCTTAAGGTCTAATTGCATGTGCCATTATGTTACAGTGTTTGCAGTTAGAGTGCATTGTTGTATGCTCACAGTATGTGTCTTGGTAACAACAGTAACAGCATGTTGGTAATGATGCCCTGCTTCTCTCCTTCAGGTCTAATTGCATGTGCCAATAAGTAGCAGTGTTTGCAGTTTCCCATGTGTAAATGTGGAGTACTCACAGGCATGTATGGCAATACAAGCATGCTATACGTAGCCTCAACCTCACTGTTAGAAAGGCTACCATTCCACAGATGTCCACACATCTACTGATTCAGAAGCATGTGAGCTGTTTAATAGGCTACAGTGGCTAGAGACGTGACATCCATACCGGGTCACATCACAGGTACAGTGACATGGTGTGGGGGGTTTACACAGCGGTCTGGCTGATGTCAAGGGTAGAGGCCAGTTGATAGCATGAGGCTTCACTGTGTAGCAGTAATACACTGTCACATTACAGGATGAGAACATGCACAGACATACACAGAAACACACAGTAACATGCCCACACTCACGGGGTCAATGACACTATAATGCACACTCGATAGTGTTGAGGTGAGAACCCCTGCCTATGTGGTAATCACCTTCACAGTACTGTGCACCCACATGATGCAACACAGAGAATAAACATGTACAGGTAGCCAGTAAGGCTGAGACCAATGGCATCAACAGGGTAGTATATTGCATCACCATGGGGGGTTAGGGATCCTGTCTGTTCTGTATGGTAGCATACACCCTCACTCCATGCACCAGACAGCCATACATACATACACACACACACACACACACACACACACACACACACACACACACACACACACACACACACACACTGTGGAGTCCACAAATGTCATTCACATACAGATAGCTGACGTGTGTGATACACACAACACCCTTGCCTATGTGTTGCTTTCTACACTGCAGTATGTACAGATCTCTACAACAGTGTACAGGGGTGTGTAACAATTGAGATGTATTCCCCACCATACGTGTTATATATGGTCACACAAGCAAACACACATGGCAGTATTGTGAATCATACACCTGCTATATGATGATACGTCTGACAGACATGCAGCAGTATTGGCCGCATTATGTATACCGACACTACCTTTGGCAATTGTGCTATATGCACATGTGAGGAACAGGTGTCAAGTGATTTACAGTCAGTAACACCCTGACCACTGTGTAGGTTGTATGTCTTCACCTTCAAGTAACATAGCGTATTGTTTGCACATGTCATGGTAGGACGGCTTGTGACACATCTGTGAGCTGTCTTCAGCAAACATCCATCTGCAAAGGTGGACTACCACTTTATGTACACACATCCATCCATATCTGATGTACATCCTACCGTACTGTCAGTATTTCACCATATACAGGTGTCAATGATGGGGCTGCATTGCAACTGCATGCTGTAGTTAGACACAGATGAACTGCATACATCAGCTACTGCACATGCATGGTAGCTGAATGCACACCACTATATGTACATGGATATTGGTCCTAAATCCTGTCATGTAGCCATGTTTGTATGCATTGCAATTGGTGGACATGTGTGATGACATACATGACACATGGACTGTTGTATGATATGATGTATGTCATGGCTAACTAGTACAGAGGGAATGTTACCTCAGTCAACATTGCTACCTTATGTACTGTTAGCATTCAACAGCCATGGACCTACCTTCCATGTGCATGCGTGTGATTGCTGTAGCCACTTGTCTGCACGGAGGACAGCAAAAGCTATGCTTTGTACATATGTGTTGTGTGTGTGTGTGTGTGTGTGTGTGTGTGTGTGTGTGTGTGTGTGTGTGTGTGTGTGTGTGTGTGTGTGGGCCATGTACATATCCACAGCAATTACATGTATGTCATATCTAAACATGAGTGTTTTTTGGTGTACAGCAACAGTAATCTGTTATAGCTGTATAAGACCCAGGGCCCCTCTTATGTGTAGAGCTGACCTGGTTATGAACAGTGGCATCATTGCATTGCATAACACATGCTGGAACCCTGTTAGTACATGTGTAGTCTGCACAGTTGCTGTAGACCTATGTAAAGTCCACTGGTCATGAGTAACATGGTGTTGTAGTAATGTATGGATGTGTGTTGCTGGTCCAAAGACATGGTGATGTCTGAGGGCTACATAGTAGAATGTGGCATTCACCACTGTGATCTGCACCTGAGACATCTGTGATGTCTCTTGAGTGTGTACTGGTCAGTACATATGAGTGGCCTTCATGTACGACACTAGCACCTGGAGCGGTCCGTCACTGTCTTATGGCCCACATGTCTGTATCTGAGGTATACGGTGGTAGTGCTATTGTGCACAACTGTGCCATATGCCAGGTGTTCCTCACTGCAGAGATGTCCGTATTCCTCATTGTTGTATCTGGATTGTCAGCCTTGATTACGAACGCTACACATCTAGCACTGATGACCTGTGTCAGATATATGTAGTGCAGCATTCGTGCTAACAATGTTCACTATCGACACACTGTGCCCTTCCATGTTTAGAATCCATGTGCATGCAAGACAGCCCTTCGCTACTATTAAGTGTGTGAGCATGCCCAGTACGCCATTGTGTAGATGGACACACAGTACATTCCAAACGGACGTGTGCTACTAAGTGTGTGAACATGCCCACTGACACCTTGTGTTGGTTATGTGCCTCTGTGTATGGGCATGAACATTGAAATCCTGTATAGCAATAGTGGTCATCCAGGCAACAGATGTCCATACCCCATGTCAGGATGGATTCCTACATTGAACACACTGGTTGACTGTCTTGAAAGGTGTACTGTCTGTGGCGCTTCTCATATCTATGTAGTGTTGTAATAGTGCTCCGTAGGTAGGCAGTTGTCCCGCTCACACCACTGCCATGTGTTTGTCTCCATCTACCTTGGGACAGTAATATGCTTTTAGACTGCTCACTCTACATGCATTCCCTATCAGCGTCTTTGCCTTTGCTGATGATGTCATCCACCTAGAAGTATGCCTCTGGGAGTGCTGTGCTCCAGTAATCT
Organism: Protopterus annectens; assembly: GCF_019279795.1. Lineage (NCBI taxonomy): Eukaryota > Metazoa > Chordata > Ceratodontiformes > Protopteridae > Protopterus > Protopterus annectens. The sequence continues at coordinate 746,589,842 of NC_056732.1, forward strand.
CAGTAGCATGTTCTGTAACTGTGTAATGCTGTAGTGTGATAAGGTAGCTAGGTGTATGTTCAACTCCCAGCCCTGCCAAGTTTGTGTGTGTGTGTCTGTGTGTTTCCAGCTGCCTGGGGACAGACTAATGCTTTTAGACTGCTCACTCTCCATACATTCCCTAACAGCGTCTTTGCCTTTGCTGATGATGTCATCCACCTAGAAGTATGCCTCTGGGAGTGCTGTGTTCCAGTAATCTCGGTAGCACGTTCTGTAACTGCAAAATGCTGTAGTGTGATAAGGTAGTTAGGTGTATGTTCAACTCCCAGCCCTGCCAAGTGTGTGTGTGTGTGTGTGTGTGTGTGTGTGTGTGTGTGTGTTTCCAGCTGCCTGGGGATAGAGTAATGCTTTTACACTGCTCACTCTCCATACATTCCCTATCGGCGTCTTTGCCTTTGCTGATGATGTCATCCACCTAGAAGTATGCCTCTAGGAGTGCTGTGTTCCAGTAATCTCGGTAGCGTGTTCTGTAACAGCGTAATGCTGTAGTGTGATAAGGTAGTTAGGTGTATGTTTGACTCCCAGCCCTGCTGTGTGTGTGTGCTTACATCTGCCTTGGGACAGAATAATGTTTTTAGACAGCTCACTCTCTGTACACTCCCTTTGCCTTTGCTGATGATGTCACCCACCCAGAAGCATGCCTCTGGGAGTGCTGTTTTGCTGAAACTCAGTACCGCGTTCTGTTACTGCGTAATGCTGTAGTGTGGTAGAATAGACAGGTAGGGTTCGATTCCAAGGCATGGCAGGTGTGTGTGTTTGGCAGTTATACCCTATGTGTTGGTATCTGTGGATGGCTAGCTGCAGGATGTGTTCAGTGTGTTTTGTTGCTGACCTATATAGTGTCCACAGCCCACATATTCTGCCAAGACACTGGGTCGTCAACACCTACAGTCGCCAATAGGTCTGGTGAGTAAATGTCAGCAGCCCTACTCTTACCCTTAATACAGTCTGACCAGTGTGACGCAAAAAAACACACATGCCTTGATAGTAACAACACTACATGATGCAGGTGGCACATGTATTTACCTTTTCATTCCTGTCTAATGCTTTGCTGTCATGTGGTCCGCTGTTGTGATATAAATGCAATATCTACATATGTGTGTATATGTATATGTGTGTATGTATGTATATATATCTATGTATATATGTATACGTATAATATATATGATATATGTAGATATAGAGAGATAGACATAGATATAAACATATATGTCTGGGGACATCAGCACTATTGAATGTTTGTGCCGGATGATCTGTACATGATAACCTCGGATTTATGTATATCTGCTATGGCGTAGTGGTAATGCACATCATCTGTTGTGTGCAGGGTCCCGGGTTGTAGTCATGTAGTCACCAGTTATTTTGTTGCTAGGAACACCATGGGACATTGAATACAGTGATAGTAAAGCACCTGTTACCAGTTGTGTATGGATCTCAGCGACACTAAGCAGTGGTTATTAATTTGGAGGTTCGGTATGGGTTATATAACTATTCATTAGAAGACTATACTATGCAGATGAGGTTGACAATAGTGTATCCCATTTATCCCAAGGGTGTGATACTGATCCTTGGAGTGCATGTGTGTAGATAGCCGGGTGCAGGGCTCGAATATAGTTGACAGCATGGGAGGGGGTTCAGGCATACTGTACGTACATTGCAGTACTGTGCCTCGGGAGTGCTCCTGCCTTAGCACGCCAAAGTGTCTGTACCTGCCTGGTGACATTGGGAGGGACAAATGCAGTAGTGGGGTAGTCAGGGTGAACAGGCTGCAGAAACAGGTGATGATCAGCACAATCAGCAGATTACATGGCCAGCCCACACCTGAACAGTACAGTAATGTGAGCAAGCAGCATACACACAGGTTTCTTCCGCACACTACACCACCGGTGTATACCTGTGGGGACATTTCACAACACAGTCCAACCAAATGAGAAGGGCTGCAGCAGGCAACATAGACCAACATGTGCAGGAGGTAGAGGGCAGTGAGGATGTGTATGCTGCCGAACAACCCTTACTGGGGTGACATAAGACTTTATGGACCCAGCATGACTTACCAGGGGCTACATGAGCTGTAGATGGTGGAGCACTATGGGGTGGACAGAGACCTCCTACAGCGGCTTGTTGACCTGTGCCTGCCACACCTGACACATCAAACAGGCCAAAGGAAACCCATCACAGTGGATACCATGGTACGTGTTGGCCTAGGTATACTAGCCACAGGTACCTCCCACAGCACAACTGGGGATATCATGGGGATCTCACAGGCATCTGCATCCAGAGTATTGCACCAGTTCACAGATGCCATGTCAACACATGCTAGTGAGCATGTACATGTCCTCAACACATGTGATTAGTAGACCAGCAATATGCATCTCTTCAACCACATGGCTGACTACCCTGGGGTACTGGGTACTATAGCCTGCACACATGTACACATCAAAGCAACACCCGGTGAGCGGGGTAGGGCCTACATTCACTGCAGGGGCATACCCTCCAACAGCTAGACCATATGCAATGGCCAGGGCATTAGACTGAATGTGTGTGCTGTCTGCCCTGGAAGGTATGATGATTCCAGTATATGGAGTCTGACACAGCTGTACGACACCTTTGCCATAATGGACATTCCCTACAGTCTCCTAGTGGGGGATGCTGGGTAACCACTGGTGTCATGGCTGATGACACCCTTCAGCAATGCACACACACCTGAACAATCACACCATAATGAGGCAGATACACAGGCAAGACATAATTGAACATGTGTTTGGGATGCTCAGGTCACGGTTCTGGTATCTGGACACTTCCGGTGGTGCCCAGCAGTATTCACTACCTACATGCACACAAATTGTTATGGTATTTGCTATACTACACAATCTGATCCTGCAGTAACAGTTGCAGCAGGAACAGCATGGGGCAGGGCCACATGGCCCAACACCACTGCCAAGGCCTGTACAGACACAGTGTGCCTTGGCAAAGGAACTACCTGAGCAGGGCCCCTGTCAGCACCAGGGCCATGCACAGTATGACCTGCCCTTGGCAAAGAGGCAACACAAGGCATATGCACTGACACAGTAGGTACCCAGGGATTTCACCCCCTCTGACCCGCACACAGTACAATGGATGCCAAACATTACACTACCTGTGCTCGGCCATGTATAGGAGGTGCACTGTGTGCATCTGACATAGGCAGCCCTCCAGCACCGTCCTCAGGTCTGGAACAAACCCAGGGTATGTATATCGACCTAACAATTGGCAGTTGTATTAGAATGTGTCTTTACCTGTTGCTATGGTATGTATGTGAGCATACAAGAGACTTTGGTAGCCGAATGTTAAGGCAGCAGACAGTACATGTCCATAGTGGCACCATGACATCCATAGCACATACGGGGGTCACAATGGTAGCCAGTAGTACACAGGGTGTCCTAACCCACTGCAGATTATGGGCTGAACATCATATATCTATACAGCACACACACGTTCCATGCAGCTGGACTGGTGTGGACCAATACAGACAAATGATATACAATGGCCTATGGATATGCCCAATGAATGACCCCAACCCCCAGAGACACACACAGACTACAGCAGGCCAGGCAGTCTGATATAGGTTGTGAAAGCTAGGACGTCCAACACCACTATGCTGGTATTTAAAGCTGGGATCTGACGTACACTGGTATCCCTCCAAACAGCAATTTTGGTAGGTCCACACTCTTACATGGAGTACCTGGCATACCAGTACAGTAGTGGCAGATGTGTACAACTGTCAGCTGTGCCCCCCATCCAATGTACACATGTGAGAGTCATGTGCACCATCCCCGGTGCTGTGTGGGACTGTGGATGCGGTTGGATGTCCCCCCATGCTATGCAGAAATGTAGCAACTGTCAATGCCACATGACCATTAGCTACCCTGCAGACACAGCATGACACCTGTCTGTGTAGAACGGTGGGGTCGGCAACACAGTACTGACTATCTGGACATGTGACACATGCGATGCAGTTTACCATACTTGGCATTGTCACACACATGACGGTATGATGGTAATGTCGGTTGACAACAACAGTCATACTGGGCATGCTCACACTGATACACAGGATGGCCAAGCCTGCAAACACCAGTGGTCCGGACATATCTGCCAGTACATTGCTATACTGTTGAATGACTGTGCTGTATGGTGTGTGTGTGTGGTCTATTGTCTGTACATATGCCATGGTGTATTGTTAATTCACATGAGCTATGTGCACAGGGTACTGCTACCAACACATGAATAGGACGGTTCTTTGTTTGCAGACAGAATGACGCCTTTGGATATGGAGTGGGTAAGGCACATTCCAGCAGGTGTGAGCAGTTGTGTGCGGGATTGCACAGTGTTAAGCACTGCTGACCTCTGGTTACAGCACCTTATACCCATTCATACTCCACATTTATTTGACAGTGCACTACTGGCATACTGGTAGACAAATACGCTTACACCCGCTCGCTTGCCAACACTTGTGCTTACATTTGTCACTCACGCTGGGTGTGTGCGATCCCTTGTGATGTGTATTACATCAGACTACATGACTACAGTATCGGGTATGTCTAACCATTTGGCCATGGCAGGCGTTTGACTGTACGGACTCTGCAGTCTGTCCAGTGACATAATCATATTATATGCGTGTTCCTCATATGATCGGATCCCATCTGCCTGATACATGGAAACCAATACTCTGCAATGCTGACATGTGAATGTTATTTTGTTAACACAGCTGTCCGCCGGGTCATGCTACCGCATACCTACTGTAAGTTTTCCACCTTTCAGATTTCACGACGGGAGACTGTAGGAGTAACACCTTTCCCACTTTGCATGGGACAGTCCCTCATTAGGCATATGTCATGTGACAATGCTCTAGCCATTGCAACTGTCCTGATTAGGGGACATTCTCATATTCTACGTGTCTGTAATAGTTGCTTGTTACAGGTCTTGTATACCTGACACGCTGATATGTTATATGAAGTAGCATAAGCAACTTGACTGCTGCTAGACTATGCTTTGATTTGTGCTGATATGTATATTTCTGTACTATGCATGGCTGTAGGTATGTTCTGCCCTGGTACATCTGACATTTCTACAGAGCAGGTCCCACTTTGGCCATTCAGAATGGTGGCAGCCCTATAGGTCGTATATGTAGAGCTATCACATGTGTCAAGGCAACACATACCCACAGCCAGTAGTAAACTGACTACCTCAACCGTTTGCATACGTTAAGGTTATTCTTGTAGCATTATAATTGCTAATACTGTTTCCTATTACATGTAGCTGTTTCTGATACAACATATTAATTTCTGACACCACTACACACAATATATGGCCTCCTTTCCCGAACTCACAGGCCATGTGCCATAACATTCATTTTGCAGGACACAACTGCCCAGAAGGGTGTGTCCCTCAAAGGTGTACAGGTGGTAAACCTCATCTATTATGCTATCATCTACCTAAAGTGGTCAGCAAATTATGCACTTTCTGTCACGAGCAGACCTCACATACCAATGGGGGAGAATGATCGCTGTATCAGGAACACTGCATAACACCCTGTGGGACACATTTAGACAATTGGTTCTATTAACCAGATACATTGACAGTCACAGAGCATATGTATTCATTCATGTTTGTCGAGGTACATGCTGTGTATGACTCATACATGTTGTCATCTGTCATTACCTGTATTCCGCCACCTGTCCACCTAATATCACTAATTCTGGAAGTGTTTAGTTGGACTTTGTTACATTCTGATTCATGACTATGGCCGTCCATGCTAATTGGGTACACGGCACTGATATAGTCCCTATGTATTCCCCCGATGGTTTACAGACTATCTGGTAGATGTGCTCTTCAGGTATGGGGGGGTATAGGTGTCTACTATGCCCACATAGTAATATTAATGACTTCCACTGGGCGGGCCTACTACATCTCTGCCAACCAGCACCTGCACACTTTAGCCCATTATTGCATATCCATGGTTCATCTACCTGTCACCCCTCTACAGCACTCATGAGAACAACTTACTGTGAGCGCAGCTGGGCTATGAGCACACCCCTACACACTGCCCAGTCTCCCCATCTCGGGACACATGTCGTACGTTTTGTCAACCCATGTGTTATTACACTTGCACAACCTACTGTTCCATGTACAGCTACATCCTGCTTGGCTTCCACTGGTGTTTCCCTTCACATTTGACTATTTCATTCATTCATATATATGATAAATATTACTCTGGACATCAGTTATAAATTTTCTACAGGTATGCAATAGTCCTGTCAACAAATGTGACAGTTGATTGGTGTACATATGTGTACGGACCTCTGTGATACTCTGGGACTAATTTCTACAGTGACAGGGACAAGGCTATGACAAATCAGGGACAATCCCGGACACTTCTACACTATTAGTACTATTAACTTGGAACGTGTTGACAGATTCGTATTACTACTTATTTTATGCAGTTAAATACGTCTATTACTCTTAATTGTTGTCATTAGTCATTCTCATTCAACACCTTTCCTCCAAAGGGCACTGGCTTTGTGAGTGATTAAGAGGCTGGCCAGTTATTGTGCGAATGCTCTAACCATTGGTAGGGTTGCCACATTGTCATATGTACAGGATGGGATATATTTTGGGGACACCAGATTATTTAGGCCAACACATACCCACGGTCAGTGTGGGTTTAGAACATTCATTATTTTCCTAGCTGAGAGCCTATACCTTTATCACTTTAGTTGTTAGTCTTTCTTGTACGAATTACATATTTTCTATCCTGACATGACTGCTTTAGGCAAATGTTACATGCAGTATGGTACATAGTTATTTCCTACAATCACAGGACATTTGGCATTGTATCATTGTTGGTCAGGACACACCTACCCAACAGTGACTGTCCCTCACACAGTGGATCAGGGGCTACCCCATTTACATCAGTGCCATCATCGCCCTATTTCCAAGTGCCACTATGCGAATGTGTACAATATATTCTCTCGATTATTCATGTGGGGACACGTGCATCATGGGCAGGTGTTTGATCCTGGGTAGTAGGTTCTGCATGACTGTCTAGTGCTGGACAGTCTTGTGTACCACTACTGCACATTCAACTTGTGTCCAGATGTCTACAGAACTGGACATCATGTCTTGATACTCATTCTGATGTTTACACAAGTTACTTATCCCATGAGGGATATCCAAAAATTTAACAAGACCGATACCAACCATTCGTTTGGCTTTACGAAAATGTGTTGAGGGTTTTACATGCAAGGGATACATAGTTTGCAATCCTGACACTGCCTAGGGTGACACTGCCTAGTACATATGAGTAGTGGTCACTATGTATAGATGTGGCTGCGCCAAGCTAGTAGGCTGAGTATGGCTGGATTTGGTGGACGTTCAGGTATGGGGGCGGGTTATGTGCTGTCGAGGGGATGATGGGTATTCAATTATGCATCCAGGTGTGTTGCATTTGAATGGGCCTGCTCCATCAGGACCATTCTGTGGGTATGTGCCGGTGACGTTTCTGTACATTTGTATCGCACATTTTAATATTCATATGTTTGTGTGATTGTGTTCTACAGTATGGCCTGTCAGGTTGTATTGCAGATGTGTATACTTGTTCTTTGTGTTTCTTTCTGATTCACCTGCTGCTCCCTCGTACAACTCCAGTTCACCTATTCTGCATACAACACAGTCTCGCCTTTGAGGATTATACCATTACCCATTCCCCCCACACACATATTCGCGACACTCCATCCATCACTGCTTTGGTTGATGGCCCATGACACGGTCAAGGTAACACATTGCATACACTACATATGTCAGGTACCTGTATGGTTGTGTGGACTACCCTGGCATGTTTCACCTTCCACATGCTGTACATAGCACACATAGCTACACGGCCATACTTAACTTTCATAACATGGTTGGTGCACCTGGGTAATACCCGTTCAACTGTGACACATCCTGACAAGTACAGCTTGGACCACATATGTGTGGATTTTGGCTGACTACTATGATCATTGGTAGGGTGCCACCTTTTAATATGTCCAGGATGGGATATATTCCAGACACATATCCGATTGTACTGGGCAATACATACCCACGGTCAACACTACGGTTAATACTTTTCCTTTGTGCCTACATGTTAGCTTATTGTTGTAGCAGTTTATATGCTCCTTCTGTTTCGTTTTCTTACTTATTCTATTTCGTGTCACATGTGGTATGTTACATACGGACATACCTATTGTATGTGACTATTACATGCATTTTGGGATATAATTCTGTCATACGCTCGCTAGATATTTACATTTATCATGGTTTTGTTATGGACACATCTGCCCAGCTGTGTACTCTTCCTCACAATGTGGGACAGCTGGTGACCCTGACCATTGGCCTGGATGTAGCTATTGGCGGTGCACTAACATGATGCGTTTCACTTCCACTTGGTATAACTATCTACACTGCATTGGAATACGGGCACACGGTTTTCAATGTAATTTGTTCGAGGGATGGGGACTCATTATTCCCTACCGTGCATTTGTGTTTGCTTCTTAATTTTGTGTTCACAGGGACTGTCTTGCATGCTTTGCATATGTTCCAGTATCCACGGACACTGACAGATGTGATTACTATCGCAGGCAAATTGTTATATGCAAGCATTTTAGGTTGCACGTCGACAGCTGACATTTCCACGCCTCCGTGCGGCACTTCGACACACCCTATGCACTCGCGCTCGTTTCCTATGCGTGTGGCTGTGGCGACAACGTGCCTTCATTAATATGCATTTGGCGCTACTGTGCCATCTACATGCTGCACGGTCGGTGCAAGCCTAACGCCGGCCTTGCGCCGAGCTTCATGAATCCTGGAGAACGTTATTCCATCTTAATTCTAACACCGTTATTCTTCCTATTTCAACTATTGTAACATCTAATATATAATATCTTTTTGACATAATATACATATGCTGGACCAAGTTTCGTTACCTGTATTCCAAAGAACATACCATTCCAAAGTTTTTCTGTTTGTGTTCTTACATCTTCTGTTAATAGTCTTATGTCCTCTAATATTATTACTTCAGCATCTATTCTAGCACACCATTGTAATACACTAGTCCTTATCTTAGTGTTTTTCAAGCTGTTACCATTTAAAGCTAATATTCTCAGCTTTTACAAAGCAGTTATTATAATGTCATTTCTATCCTTTACCTTTCTTATTTTCTCTAAACATTGCTTTAATTTTTTTCCCTTTCCCTAACTCTTTTTCCTATCAGATTCTTGTTTTCCCTTTTACTTTGTGCCATTCAAACTTTTCTTTACTTGTCTCATAAACTTTTGTTGCATCCAATACTTCCTTGTACACAGTCAGTAAATACATTTTAAGTCTATAGGTTCAATGTATGTTCAAAATTGAACCAATATTTTTTTTTGTCGGTCTAAAAAAGTTTGAATCATATATTCAGACCAAGGGTATACATTTTCTTCTCCATATTCCCATACAAAATTCTCCATATATTGCCTGTTCTCAAATTAGTCACAAAAGATCTCATTGTTAATAAGAATAAACTCTCTTACCCCCTAGCAGTCACACCTAAAGGTGCAATCAAGGAGTCTCAGACTTCATGCCTTTCTAATCCATTCTCCTTTTTACTACTTATATGAATGGTATATCATCTCTTCATATTCTTTTTTCTTCCTTCTTCCTTCCCCTTCTTTGACTGTTTGCGTGTATGTCTTCTCACCAATCTCATCCTTTCTCCCCCTCTTTTTCTATTTTCTCATTATGCCACTCCACAGAACTGAAGTATTACTTTCCAGCTCACTTTGGTTGATCATCTGCTCCAAATAATCATTCTCCAACCCTCCGGACTGAAGTTTTGAAATAATGCATCCATTCTGTTTCTCCTTTTTGCCTACAAACAACCATTTTTGAAATAATTCTTCCAAATTGTGCTCCAGCTCCTCCTGTACATCGATGTACTCTCTTCTCCTCTTCTCCTCTGACATGGACGCACTCTCCACTATCACAATGTTTATTTTCTCCGCAGCGATTCTTCATTACTAAATACAAGTAGAACATGTGTCACTATTCAAGCCTTAATCTTCCTGAACAAGATGGAATTTCTGTCATATTCATGAACAGGAATAGACTGAAGTCAAACTGTCTGTCTTCTTCCAAACATGACACTGCTATTAAAGGCAATTGTAGAATCTCAGTCTATGCATGAATATTTAGAAAGAACCAGCTTCATATACTTTCATTTTGAAATTTTGTTGTGTTAAAGATAATGACCTTGAGAAAACACATGTAACAGAGACTGTCTGATAGATGTTTACACCCCAAGATTAATCTTGATGCTGACGGTGTACCAAGCATCTTGTCCTACATCACAATCACTGACACATTATTGTGCCAAACAGTGTAACACATAAAAGTGTTCTTTCCATTTTAATGTATTGAAATTTATACAAAAAAATTATAATGATGGTGATCAGTGTCCTACTGACCTTTTTTGTCTATATTACATTTATGACATATTTAACTATACCATGCCTTCAGAAAAATCATTTGATAATATTTAACTGCAGTCCAGATTTATTTCAAAAGGTCCTTATTAAGTACAAAACTAAATCAACAGCAATACAATCCAGTTCAGGTTAATGCCAGAGCATATACTAATATTCACATAATTGTATAACTAATTGACCTGAATATTAAAGCGAAGTAGGAGTATACTGCTCTGACAACCCTGTCTAAAGGCATGTCCTCCTTTTATTTGAGAGATTTAAAATATAGTTTGTACTACAAAATACGTGTTAGATAAAAGACCACACAGGAGGTCATCAATTATTATTTGTGAGCTTCTCAAGACTACCTTCCATCGCCTTAGACATTGCCTTGCTTCCTGGCAGTTTGCAAATCTCACTGTGGTTCAAGAATCCCTTTCTCCAGTCACAAATGATTAGTTCCTAATTGATTATAATGTAACATTTGTCATATGTTCACAAGATAAACCAATCAATGAACTTCGGATCGAAAATAAAAGGTCCATGTCGACATTGCAGAAATCTCATCATAAATGTTTAATGCCACAAAACTGGTGGTTGTCCTTACAAGACTGTGATTATTGATTAATTTTCTTTATCTTCTTAAACTGAGTACAATCATTAGCAAAAGCATCAGTTGATCTGCATGTGCTAATAGCATTCTGTGTAGCAGTCACACATATGCTTTACAACATTTAGTCATGCAATATATAGTAAATCAAGGCATCTATATAACATGAGCTAAAGTTTAAAACATGCTCAACAGCCCTACGACAAGGCTGACACTGTTTATGAGATACATGTTTTGGCCTACCATCATTATAATAAATACAATTGCAATACTCACATAACCAAGACCCAAGTACACAAATATATGAAATATGTTTTTTGTCCATGCATTAAGGAGTAATTGCAGCCATTAACTGACATATTGAGCATTAGTCTTTTGCAGTTGTGCAACTGCATTGAGTCTATTTCTAAAAAGGGAGTCTGAGGTTTATGCAAATAGAAACTGAAGGAAATCTAAACAACTCTGTTAATTTACCTGTGCCTTTTCTTCAGTATTCAAATTATAGGGAATATATGTTGCTCATGAGCAAATGCACGTCTGTTAAGACAGAACCAAACATTTTATAAAATCTGATCAAATATTGGTTTTCTTAGCTAAAAAGAAATTCTGCTGAGTATCAATGTCACTTTGTCTAGGTAACTGTCAATGTGCATTGTTTCATTCTATGACACATATAATAAAGACATTACAAGGCAAACCTAATAGGCATTATGCGAGAGCAACGACTACCTAATCAGCCTTTTTCAAGAGGGCAATTGTTGATATTTGTGCTGCAGCAATTTGGGCTTCCTTGCATACTTTTCCAGTACACTGTAAGTTGGATGATCTCAAGTTATGGGTCAGTGTTTGAGTCTACGGTCATTTCTGCCCTGAGACTACCCAAGAGGAGAGGCTGGAGACTGATTTGTTTTTGAAGTGGACAGGCTGGAACAACTATCATGCAAACATTATGTATTTATCATTGTGATATAAATTCATGGTCCATGACTGTTAACTTCAAATTATTCACTCACCTTCCCCTGCCCTATTGTAAAGTGTCATAAATGGCTACTAGGTCTAATGATAGACAATAGCAGGCATCCTGAGGCAAACTCAATCTGGACAGATAGGCAGGTGTGGTGAATTATGGGATGGATTTGTGCCTGGGAAAGCTTATTAGATGCCAAACAGCCAGCAAGTGGATACAGACAGTTCTGTTGCTGAAGGAGGCAGACGCAGACATTTAAATATTTTATTACAGCAAGGACATAACTGTTTTCTCTGATATGTGATATTTGGAATTGACTTTATTTCAAACTATTGCTGTTATGGTCATCAATTATTTTTACAGTCTCATCTAAGCATTGGCCTGCACTACTGGTTTAATGAATCAACAGTGATAATTTCAGGACATAGTGTCTAATCTATGTAAAAACTAATCAATTAATTTGATTTTGTCTTACTTTTGTCATATGTTCACTGTAAGAAAGACTTGATTTCATGGCAGCAAGTTAAACAGTTTAAGAATTAACTCAAAATGGAACTTTGTTTTCAGGGTACTGAAATTAGAGAAATGTTATTCAAGATTCAAGGCAAGGAAATATAAATTAATGCTCTTTGATTGGGATACTCCAAGTACAAACTAAAGAATACTGTTATGTGTAATTAGAAAAAAAGTAAAAATGCCACAGATATGTTTGTTAGGATAATCCTATCACATACATAATCCTAATCCTGGAGTGTTATAGTGTACGCCTAATGCATGACTGAACCTAAAAAAAAAAAAAAAAAACTGCACATCTAAAACAAAATCACACTACAGCACATTCTTGTATGCTAGCACTAAACAAAGTAAAAATATACAATTTCTTGCCCTCCTGTCTACATAATGTTTGGAAATATACCCTAATACATCTCTTGACATTCTACATTTGCACTGAAGCAACAGGGAATGTGTTGCCTCCCTATCCTTTTATATGATATTTCTCTGCATGTACTTTTACGGGCTAAACTCTTCATCAGTGATGAGTCATTTAGTATATTGCAAAAATGAGATACATAATATCCCATGATTGCAGTTCAAGAGGGCCAGTGATCAGAGAGACAGAGAAACATATTTTATTATACTCCTGCATAACATGTTAAGTGTTCTTAAGAACTACTGTATACAGTTTAGAGAACTATACAGCTTGAATAAATGGGTTTGTAATGATAGAGAAGGTGCAAAGGAAAATTATAGAGCTGATGAGCAGTATAAATTGCAGAACTTATGTCTGAAATCTTTGCATGAGATAACCATTGGGCAGACATGATTTGTAACTATAAAGTAAAGAGGGTCAATCAGTGGGAGTTAATCTTTCAATGAAAGATTCATAGGATGACACAGTGGTGGTGTTCAGGTAATGTTTGACGTATAAGTGAATGCTCTGTATTTCTTTCATGATGTAGTGTCTTACAAATGCCACAGCCTGCTTGACATTCTGCTGGATTATAATAATTCAGAGACCTTTGAAATAAATCAGTTGGCTGTTTGTGGTTCAGATGGCAAACATATATGCTACTGACCACTTCTGTTCAATAATTTGGGTTTACTAATTAGACTATCTTTCTAAAATGGCACTTGCATATATTCATACATATTCAAAAGGTACAAATTAGTTTTGACATGATATTTAAAATGCAGCATAATGCCTATGTGATGTATATTTATACATAGATATGTATATCACACGTGTGCACACACACACACACACACACACACACACACACACACACACACACACACACACACACGCATCCATGCACCCATGCGACCCCCACACACACACACACACGCGCACACTCATACCACATATTATAAAAACTAACAGTGGTGTATATTAGAAATGTATTTTATAAGTAAAAAAAATGTGATGGCATAGTGTAATGTGATTTATTATTTATTTTATTTATACATTTGTTAACTGGGTAGGAACATTCATCCATAGCCCATTTTTAGGCATGACCCAGGCCAGATGGTGCATAAGGAAAACAGTATTATACCACAAAAACATAATGCAAGCAGCAATAACAATACAAACACACAGCACATTGACAATACAAAAACAGTACAATAACAGTGAAAAGGCAATGTTACAATAAAAAGCATATATACACAAAGATATGGTAAAAACAGTAGCGATACAGGGTCAGTTTATTGGCATTAATTAATACAGATTGCATATGAATAAGAATATTGTCAAAATGAGGAGAAACATGCCTGCAACTGAATTTAAGATGGGAAAGGGAAAGAAGAGGATGAATGAGGAAAGAACAAGAAATGTATGTCCGAGGCATAATAACCCATAAATAGTAGGTATAAGATGAGAGGAATACAATTTTTGCTAATAATTAGTTCATAGATTGACATATTTATTTATCAGTATATAGTTAACTATAGATTAAAGGACAATACAATGGAAGTAGTAACATACTGAAGTAAGATTTAGAGGGCAGTACAATGAAGAAAGTGCCAACATGAAGATGCAAATAAATAAATAACTACACAGCAGAGAAAGAAGTTGTCTTATAAAAAGTAAATTGTGTGAATAGTTGCCGTGTTATAAAATGAGCAGGTTAATAAGTAGAGGAGGACTGTTAAAAGAAAGGCTGGATGTACACTGACAGACTTTTAAAGAAGCGTGCTTATTTCCTTTTGAGTTGCAAATTACTTTATGTTTGCCTCTTTTCAGTGTAAATAAGCTACTGAAGGATAGTTACTCTATTCACTGTACCCTGGTGCTGTTGGTGCACACACCTTGGTTGGCTTAAAGGAAATCAAGCTGGCATATATTCATGCATTATACCCTGACAAATTTAGCTGGTTACACAGCTAAAACCAGAAACACCTTCTGTTCTCCTTGTTGACTCACCTAAACAGAGAGAGAGAGAGAGCAGAGTGGTTTTGTTTGTTTTATAAGTATGTTGTGGCGTTTCACCAGCAAAATGTTAAATTGTGTAGACTGGCAGGTATTCCACAACAATCGAAGCAAACCTCTATGTAGTCAGCAAATCAAACTCTTTATTCCACAAGTAAGCACTTTCGTGTCTCCAAAGACGCTTCTTCAGACTTGAAAATGATAACACACTCCAGTTCCATTTAAATATCACTTCACTTTAAAAAACAACCAAAAAAACACCAGTTAAAATACCCTTATTAAAACACTTAAAGTCACAGTTCTCTTATATGGCATTTACTGTCTCACCTCCAATATACCTCTGCCATCTTCACCAACCTGAAGAAAACTGAATTAGCTAAACAAGATACCTGCTATAACAAGATTGCTAGATTTGCTAACAACTCCCCATACAGATTATATCACTGTGATGTCTTATAGCACCTAAACTGGCTGGAATTACTCAAATTCCTTACATTCACGTAGCTTACATTAGCCCACAACATAATATATCAACCTGAAAACTGTCCATATCTTCAACACATACTTAAACCTCAATCCAGTACAAGGCAGCTCCGATCCTCCTACAATCTTCTGTTACAAGTCAGTAAAGCTAACAACTTCTATGGAGAGGATCTCTACTCCAATCACATCTCCAGGACATGGAATCTAATCCTCCAACACTTACAAATCACTGCTAATCCCCCAATATTTAAAACTCTTTTCAAGTCGCACCTGTCTTACTCTTGGCTCTGCTCTTTTCTAAATTCTGACTGAATGCTGTCTCTATTTAATCCTCCTTGAGAAATTCTAATAACTACTAAGTGACCCTTACATCTCTTACTCCTATCTTTAACCATTTACACATATATCTAACTATATTTCTCTAAATATTATAATATTCGTTGTACACAACTGTGGTGTTAACCTAATACTATTATGTTTTCTAACACGTGTGATTATTATTAACCAATTAAGCTAAAGTCGATCATCTCACAATATATTTGCATTTTTCTTATAGTACATACGTATTATTTTTGTAAATTTTGTGACTTTCTTATTTGTTTTTGTTTTCTTTTTTTTTTTTTTTTTTTTTTTTTTTTTGTTGATTGTCTAAAGATAAGTTAGCATTTTTTCTTAAATTATGTATTCTGTGAGGACTTATTTCTGGCTATCTCATCTTATATTTGTAATTTCTTACATTATGTATTCATTGTAACTAGTAGGGCTTTTCCGTCTGGCCTTACACTGAAAATGGAATGCCCTCCTGGTCAGACTATCCAAGTAAAGAAACAAAATAAATGAATAAATAAATAAATAACAACCAATGTAAATATATATATATATATATATATATATATATATGTGTGTGTGTGTGTGTGTGTGTGTGTGTGTGTGTGTGTGTGTATACACACACACACACACACACACATATATATATATATATATATATATATATATATAACACACACACAGACACATATATCTGTATATACATATATTTATTTATTTATCTATCAGCATGCCTTCTTCCTCACCCTCCAAAAATAAGCAATTACTATTTTTTGTCAGGAAAGTAAAAAAAAAAGTATCACTGTAATGTGTTCAGTCTTTTTGGTCTTGACACGCTATAGTGACCTTCTATGCACTTATTTTATGTTTGTCAGAAAAGTTAAAAAAATAATGACTACACTGTCTACTGCTTCAACACAAGTTATGGCAGCATTCTATTAACACACCAGACATTTCTTTATAAGGAAAATTAAAGTTGCAATGACTCAAGTGCTTATCTAAACAATCCTATCTTGGTTTGTGATTGACTGTGCAGCCTGGTAAGAAAAGTTTTTATTTTCATTTAATTTTTTTACCACTGTTTTTCACTAATTGCAGGAGGGAGGGGATAGCTTGTTGAGAAGATTTACTTTAATTTATATTTTGTTGTTTTATCTTTATTTTAACTGTTTGTTGATAGAAAGGGATATGTTTCAGACAGGCACATTCCAGCCATCCAAAGTGGCCTAGTCAGTTCTAAATTCAAACAGACTCAGAGAGGACAATCCAGAGTTTATCTAAACAATCCTGTCTTGGTTTGTGATGTTTTTTTCTTCTTTATTGTTAAAAATAGGTGCAACTGCAGGCAACAGTGAGCAGTAGCTACTGTGTATATTAGTGAGCGATTAATGGAATTCCAACTTTTGTGAGACTTTCACAACTTGTACAGTCAGAGCAACAACTTTATCACACTTAATTTAATATTTAGTTGTATATTGTGTGATTTTTCTCTTAGAAGTTAATTTAAATTCTATTTGAATTCTGTGGTAACTGATTTTGATTATTCTTTTATTTTAGAAGTATTTATTCATTTGCAGCTGAATATGGATTCCTTAAATGCATATTCCATTAGTGATTTGCTAAAGCAAAAACATCTTGTACAGTGTAGTAAATGCTATGTTACAGGTAGCACCTGATAGCACTGGTGATCTGTGTTCCTCATATCAAAAGTTGGACGATTTGCTTACCAATATTAGTGGTAAATCTAGACTTACTGATAATGATTGCACTTCTGGAACTGGCATAGGTTGGAGAAATCCTGTTGCTTATACTTAATGACTAGACTGATGAAATAAATAATGTTAGGCAAAGAGCAAACTGAGCACACTTAGGAAAGAAAGTGTCTATGGTCTATAAAGACCGCTCAACCCTTACTGAACATAATAATACCACTGACAACTTTGGGATTCTGTATCAAGTATTCAGCAGTCTGAAGAAGAAAATAAAGAAAGAAGGGAAGGAAAATGTTCAGAATAAATAACAAGGAAGAAAAAGAAACTGATAAATGTTTGTAAAGCAAAAACATTACGTAATAAAAGGGATATTGCTTTGTAATTTGACACACAGATTGCAGGGAGTGGTAAGATTTTTCTATCAGGAAAGCCTTCAGTCTACAGAAGAAGGCATCCTTTTTCCTAAAGAGAAGGTAGAAAAAAAGAGGCAAGGGGCAGGTGAAAAGGATGAAAGCAACACTGAATATGGAAGAATTTAAGAGCATTACTGTAAGAAAAAGAGAAAAGAGATATACTTTGACAGCATGGCTCAAGGTTATATGTACAAAGCCAGCTGGATGAAAATTGTATGCTTGCAAATGTAATAAGTAATATAAGCATCAGAATTAATAAGACTAGTGATGCTGGGGATCATTCCTTTGTAGCAACTGACAGAGCAGATATTATTGAATTAGAAGTTGAAGATTCTTCAGATCTGGTCAAAAAAGATATTCTTTTAACCAGAGATTCAATTATTAGAGGAACTGATGCAAAAAAAATAAAGAACATTGAATAATGTTATGCTTGCCAGAAGCAAAAATGGATGATGGGAGACAAGCCTTAGAATGCCTTAATGTAAGGAAGTGCGAATCTGTTTTTATTCATGGTGGTACAACTGATCTCATCCTCAGGGACTCTGACTGTTATTAGGGAACTTGTGGCCCTTTTATATAGTATAGCTTGTACAGGCATTAGGATGTATTTTTCACAAATCACTTATAAAAAGGAGAGTCAGGTCAATATGAATAAAAAGATTTTTGGGTTAAATATGTAAATGAAAAAAATGTCCTGTTTAAAAAAAATTTAAATGCGTATTGCATCTGAGGCTAATTTTGTGTACTTGTGTTCAGACAGGATGGTGTGCAGTTGTCAAGATCAGGGAGGACAATTTTTGCAACAGGATTTTGTAATATTTACCAAGACAAGGCAGGATTTTTGCCAGGTCAAAAATTTTACTGTTACAAATAGCGACATTTGATGCATCTCTGGTGGTTGTTAATGCTATAAGCCCTAAGAATAAAGTTATAGTGGAAATTGTGCTGTGTTCCTACAGCATTAATGTTGTTATTCTTTGTCAAACATGCTTAACAAACAATGACTAAAAAACTGTTCTGTCAGGGTATAAATGTTTTTACTGTAACAAACTTTGTAAATGAGAGGGAGGGTAGAGGAATGGTGAGGATGCAGGGAGTAGAGTTGGTAAAGGTGGACGAGTTTAAGTACTTGGGATCAACAGTTCAGAGTAATGATGAATGTGGAAGAGAGGTGAAGAAGAGAGTACAGGCAGGGTGGAATGGGTGGAGAAGAGTGTCAGGAGTGATTTGTGACAGACGGGTATCCGTAAGAGTGAAAGGGAAGGTCTACAAGAGTGTAGTGAGACCAGCTATGTTATATGGGTTGGAGACAGTGGCATTGACAAAAAGGCAGGAGTCAGAGCTGGATGCAGAGTTAAAGATGTTAAGATTTGCAATCGGTGTGACTAGGATGGATAGGATTAGGAATCGGTATATTAGAGGGTCAGCTCATGTTGGACAGTTTGGAGACAAAGCAAGAGAGACGATTGCGTTGGTTTGGACATGTGCTGAGCACGGATGATGGGTATATTGGGAAAAAGATGCTAAGGATGGAGCTGCCAGGTAAGAGGAATAGAGGAAGGCCTAAGATAAGGTTTATGGACGTGGTGAGAGAGGACATGCAGGCGGTTGGTGTGACAGAGCAAGATGCAGAGGATAGGAAGAAATGGAAAGAGATGATCCGCTGTGGCGACCCCTAACGGGAAAAGCCGAAAGAGAATGATGATGATGATGATGACTGTAACAAACTTTGTAGAAAAATCAGGTAGAGGTGTTATGATAGGGATTAAAGATAGCTAAATCTGTGATTAGGGTCTATATTATCTTATTCAAAACTGAATTCACTGAACTGTATCTACATCAGAAATGCAGTTCAGCAAATTCGTTCTTGTGGGGGGCTGCACCCCCCACACTCCGGCTAATGATATATACCAACTCCGAGATTGCACCCCAGTGAGGAAAGAACAAATTTTCCAATCCTCACTTTACTGCAATTTCACTATTATAAGTTCACTGAACTGCTTTTCCATGTAGATGCAGTTCAGCAAATTCAGTTTTCGAGAATATAATACAGACCCCTGTGATTATTACATATTCAGCGATAACACCAATACTATACACAATAAGAAAAACCCTGTAACATTTAACAATTGTTGGAGTGTCTAGACTACCAAAGTCAAGTACTAATGACCTAGAGGAATTCATACATTTCTTGCAAGAAACACAGGAGGGAACAGTAATAGTGGGTGCAGACTTAAATTTACCAGAAACAGACTAGAATAACATTGATTCAGCAACATTAATGAGGAAATTATTTGCAATGTATGTTCTAGAACAATAATTGCTTCAGATGATAAAAAAGCCTACCAGGGAAAGGAACATTCTAGTCATAGTTTGTGTTCCTGAAGAAATTACTGTTACTTCATGTCACATCTTATTGCAGCTGATGTGCAGTGATCACAGAGTTCTAAAGGGCACTTTGTTGCTAGATAATTCTGCCAAACTGAAATCTAAACCAATGCACAGAAGATTAATAAAAGATTATAAGGAAGCAAAACCGTTAGTGTGTAAAACTAATCGGATTGATGCAGTTGGTGAAAAAACTGCAGAATGAATGTGAAGAGGTTTGAAAGAGAAATTGCTTGAATGCAAAAGAACAAATGTGTTTAACATATGGATATAAGTAGCAAAAAACAAAATCTCAGGAATCAGCAGTCAGAAGTAATTTAATGTACAAGTTTTTGAGGTAAACTCTTTATTAAATACATGACACACAGATATTCATTCAATATTATATATACTCACACAGTGCCAGCCTATCAAATAATTAGACAACTTAATCAATTAAGGAATTAACCATAAAATAGTTTAATGTAAAACACTTGTAGTCCAAAAAATGGCAAGTAGTTCCAGTGTAAAAAACTCTTCTTTATTCAACCAGAGATGTATAAGTGTTTTCACAGATAGCTTCTGCTTCTTCAGATACAGATGCATGCTGTCTACTATGTATCTTAAATACCTTGAAACAACTAATTAAGTCACAATCATCTTAACGAAACATCCTTCATTAAGTAAAAATATTCAGTCCTTTACTGTGAAAACATGATTCTAAAAAGTATAATGCATAATAAATACATAAAAAACTTGTATAAAAAATAAATATATAAAAAATGCGCATATAAATATACAGACATAAAAATGTACTCAAATATAAACAGATACTGTTAAAAATCTCTAATACTTGATGTAAATAAACATGTCATAAAATGACTTAATATTTCATTTGTTCAATGGTCTTGCTTTAAGTTTTGGTTTTATGGGTATCCTGTCATTTAACCCATGCCCAGAATCTGCTTTCAGTCTTATAATCCATTTTGCCTCATCCTGTTCTGTCCTGTTTCTAATGCCCCCCATTCTGATGTCATATATTTTACTTATAACTAAAAAAGTAAAATTATGTGTGTTGTCATTCACTCTAATGTGTTTAGATAATGCCCTAACATCACCTTTTTTCTGTATCTGGTACATCTGTTCCTTGATATGATCTCTAAGTGCTTTATTCATTTTTCCCACATAGAAATAAAAACATGCTGAACACTGGGCTAAATAAATAATGTGTTCTGAAGCACATGTAACTGAAATGTTAAATGTATATTCCCTGCCTGCGTCAGGGTATAAAAACTTATTATTGTTGCTTATATATTTACACATGGAACATCTTCCATATGGACAAGTCTGTCCATCCCTTTTCCTAATATTTTCATTCTTAAAATAACAAAGTCTTCTCTTTAAAGAGTGCATGTTCTTATGTGTGAAACTTGGTCTAGGTTCCAGCAAATAATTCATTTCTTTATCTGTCATCAAAATTTCCCAGTACTTCTCAATTATATTTTTATACAGCCTCATATCAGTGGAATAAAACAGGGGAAATCTTATTTTATTTTATGTCTTCTCTTTATATGTTGTCTGTACTGACATATCATTCCTTTTAGAAAAATATGGTAAAGCTGTGTTTTCCCTCATTTCAACCACCATATTTCTAGTTTTATTAATTTCATCCTTATGGTAACCTCTCTCTACAAAATGTTGACTCATTTTTTTCAACTTGTTGTTCAAAGTCCTCTGTTCTTGCATTAAGCCTTGATGCTCTAAGTAACTGGCTATGTGCTACACTCTTAAATGTATGTGGAGGGTGCATACTGGTTCTGTGCACAAAACTATCACAGTGACATTTCTTCTTATATCAATTTGTATATATCCTCCCTTCCACATCATTTTTAATGTTAACATCAAATAAGTGAACCTCTTCTAATGACATATCCACTGGAAATTCTAAGTAATTTGAAGAGTTATTATTATAGTCATAAAAAAAATCTGTAAACTGTACATGTGTCCCTCCCCATAACAAAAACAGGTCATCAACAAACCTACAGTAATACAAAATATGTTGTCTGTATCTCCCTCTTAGAATAAATTCATCTTCCCAAATGGCTAGCAGAGCATTGGCATAGCTATTGGCGAACAAAATGCCCATAGCCAAGCCATGCATCTGCCAGTAAATAGTTTCATTGAACATAAATATGTTATTTTCCAAGACTGTCTTTAACAACTTGGTAATAACTTCCATATTCCCTGCATTAAATTCTTTACAAGACTTACAAAATAGCTCTATGTTACTTATTCCTTTATTGTTAGGGATCATAGTAAACAGTGATGTGATATCCATAGTTACTAAATACACATCTTCACAGTTCTTATATTTGTCACAGAAGTCGAACAAGTCATTCAAAAAGTGCTTAGTGTCTTTTAATATATGCCCTATGTTATTCAGATATGGGCAGAGGGTTTTTTCTCTATATATAGATGCTGGCTCTGTTGACCATCCTTGTCCAACTACTATAGGTCTTAGTGCTGGACATATGGGATCTTTGTGAAGTTTGGGTAACCCCTGAATCACAGGTAGTAGTGGATGCTGTACTCTTAGGTAGTCATAAAAACTTTTGTCAATCTTACCATTTCTAAAATTTCAGTGTAAACTGTATTAATATGTCTTATGACACTTTGAAGTCTAACATTATTTATGATAGAATAAAAATGAGCATCTGACAACATTGTTTTCATGTCATTCTGATAGCTTTCCACATCATATATCACTAAAGGGCCTTCCTTGTCCACTGGTCTTATTAATATGCTGTGATTAGCTTCTAAGTTTTTAAGTGCCA
Source organism: Protopterus annectens (assembly GCF_019279795.1). Classification (NCBI taxonomy): domain Eukaryota; kingdom Metazoa; phylum Chordata; order Ceratodontiformes; family Protopteridae; genus Protopterus; species Protopterus annectens. The sequence continues at coordinate 746,613,043 of NC_056732.1, forward strand.
GATACTCATTTTTTTGTCAAGTTGTACCTATTTAATTTAGTAGTTCTATCACTTTCATTAATTTTGTGTATGTCATTAATACATAATCTTTCAAAAACATTAATCACTGGATTAAGTACTGGTACATATGTACTCTGTTTTCTTAACATTTCTACACTGTCAACACTTTCATTACTTTTATAATTCAGTTTTAAAGTCAAATTTCTAGTAAACAACTTTAAATCAAAAATTACCTCAGTAAAATCCATCTTTTGGCTTGGAATAAAAGATAGTCCTTTCTTTAAAACTCTAGTCTCTTCTTCTGTAAGTATATGGGATGACAGGTTCCAAATCTTTGTTTCTTCTGGATTCCCCAGGCCTTTTTTATTGTTGGTGTCCTTGTTACTTCTTCCAGTTTCCTTTTTACTCGGCTCCTGCTTCTCGACCTCATTCTCATCCCCTTCTCTCCTGTTTCCTTAATGGGAAGGGGAAAACCAACTTGGTATTAAAAGTAGTTGGTACATTATGTTGTTTTCTCTCTGGTTCAACAGTCTCTTGTACTCTGTTGGTTAAAGTAGTTACATTTCCTGTATCTCAGTCAGCTATATGTACTTGTGCCACTGTTTGAATTGTTTTTTTTCCTGATGACCTGCTCTTCAATTCTTGTCCTTGACAATGTTTCCCCATTCAGGGTGCTGACAGCTTCTAACTGTTGAATTTCAGTGCTGTTAGATAGAACAACATGCCTCCCTCCACTCTGAGAAGTTCTATTGGTCGACATGCTGTCAATCATATTGTCTTTCATTTGTTTCTCTGGTTCTCTGTGAAAATTGCTATCATTACATGACCTGGTAAAAACATTACCTGAACTGAAGTCGCCACTGTCTCTCACAAATTTCCTTTGCACTATTTTACATAGTTTATGCTCACATACTGTTAAAGAGTCTATAAGTTCATTAAGACATCTATCTGTATAACCGGAACTAAACTGTTCCATAATTGTTCCATAAGTTCTTCAAATTGCTGTTTCAGCAATACAGATAAGCGATTGATTTCACATTTTGAAAGCTTAATTAAATCTTCCATATACATGCTTGTCTCTAAGTTTATAGACTGCCAAAAGAGACTAGTGTTTTAAAAAGGACTATCTTTTATTCCATTGCAAAAGATGGATTTTACTGAGGTAATTTTTGATTTAAAGTTGTTTACTAGAAATTTGACTTTAACACTGAATTATAAAAGTAATGAAAGTGTTGACAGTGAAGAAATGTTTAGAAAACCGAGTACATATGTACCAGTACTTAATCCAGTGATTCATGTTTTTTGAAAGATTATGTATTAATGACATACACAAGATTAATGAAAGTGATAGAACTACTAAATTAAAGAGGTGCAACTTGACAAAAAATGAGTATCTAGCACTTAAAAACTTAGAAGCTAATCATAGCATAATAATAAGACCAGCGGACAAGGGAGGCCCTTTAGTGATATATGATGTGGAAAGATATCAGAATAACATGAAAACAATGTTGTCAGATGCTCATTTTTATTCTGTCATATATAATGTTAGACTTCAAAGTGTCATTAGACATATTAATACAGTTTACACTGAACTTTTTAGAAATGGTAAGACTGACAAAAGTTTTTATGACTACCTAACAGTACAGCTTCCACTACTACCTTTGATTCAGAGGTTACCCAAACTTCATAAAACCCCATATGTCCACCACTAAGACCTATAGTGGCTGAAAAAAGATGGTCAACAGAGCCAGCATCTATATATAGAGAGAAAACCCTTCTCCCATATCTGAATAAGATAGGGCATACATTAAAGACACTAAACATTTTTGAATGACTTGTTTGACTTCTTTGACAAATATAAGAACTGTGAAGATGTATATTTAGTAACTGTTTACTATGATCCCTAACAAAAAAGGAATAAGGAACATAGAGCTATTTTGTAAGTCTTGTAAATAATTTAACAAAGGGAACATGGAAGTTATTGCCAAGTTGTTAAAGACAGTCTTGAAAATAACATATTTATGTTCAATGAAACTATTTACTGGCAGAGGCATGGCGTAGCTATGTACACTTCGTGTGCCAATAGCTATGCTAATGCTGTGCTAGCCATTTGGGAAGATGAATTTATTCTAAGAGGGAGATACAGACACCATATTTGTTATTACTATAGGACTGTGGATGACCTGTTTTTGTTATGGGGAGGGACACAGGTACACTTTAGAGATTTTTTGGCTATATTAATAACTCTACAAATTACTTAAAATTTTCAGAGGATATGTCATTAGAAGATGTTCACTTCTTGAATGTTAATATTAAAAAAGATGTGGAAGGGAGGATATATACAAATTTATATAAGAAAGAATGTCACTGTGACAGTTTTGTGCACAGAACCAGTATGCACCCTCCACATATATTTAAGAGTGTAGCACATAGCCAGTTACTTAGAGCCTCGCCGCTTAATGCAAGAATAGAGGACTTTGAACAGCAAGTTGAAAAAAAATGAGTCAACATTTTGTAGAGAGAGTTTACCATAAGGATGAAATTAATAAAACTAGAAATATGGTGGTTCAAATGAGGGAAAACACAGCTAGACCATATTTTTCTAAAATGAATGATATGTCAGTACAGACAACAAGAAGACAGAAAATAAAATAAGATTTCCCCTGTTTTATTCCACTGATGTGAGGCTGTATAAAAATATAATTGAGAAGTACTGGGAAATTTTGATGACAGATAAAGAAATTAGTTCCTTACTGGAACCTACACCAAGTTTTGAACATAAGAACATGCACTCTTTAAAGAGAAGACTATTTATTTAGCCCAGTGTTCAGTATGTTTTTGTTTCTATGTGAGAAAAATGGCTAGAGCCCTTAGAGATCGTATAAAGGGACACATGTACCAGATAGAGAAAAAAGGTGATGTTAGTGCATTATCTAAACACATTAGAGTGAATGACAACACACATAATTTTACTTTTTTAGTTATAGGTAAATATATATATGAAATCAGAATGGGGGGCATTAGAAACAGGACATAACAGCTTGAGGCAAAATGGATTATAAGACTGAAAGCAGATTCTGGGCATGGGTTAAATGACAGGATACCTATAAGACCAAAACTTAAAGCAAGACCATTGAAGAAATGAAATGTTAAGTCATTTGATGACATGTTTATTTACATCAAGTATTAGAGATTTTTAACAGTATATGTTTATATTTGAGCACATTTTATGTTTATATATGTGTATTTTTTATATATGTATTTTTTATACATGAGTTTTTTATGTGTTTGTTATGCATTATACTTTTTAGAATTATGTTTTCACAGTGAAGGACTGAATATTTTACGTTTCTTTAAGATGATTGTGATTTAATTAGTTGGTTCAAGGTATATAAGATACATAGTAGACAGCATGCATTTGTATCTGAAGAAGCAGGAGTTATCTGTGAAAGCTCTTTTATGTCTGTGGTTGAATAAAGAAGAGTTTTTTTTACACTGGAACTACCTGCCATTTTTTGGGCTGCAAGTGTTTTCCATTTAATTGCAGTTTTCCTGGTGGACTGAAGCCTCTAGTAAGGAAGGTGTGTTTTTTTTATATAAAATATTTTAAGGCCAAGCACAGCTATTAGACTCTATACATAAAATTGTTTATATTTAAAAATGGGCTTTATACTATTATCTTTGTTCAAACCTGGTAGTGCATCTGCCCTAAAAAAAATTTTTTCACTTGCACTCTGCCCTTTCAGTTGCATTAATAATATCTCCTCTTCTCTTGTTCTTAAAAATTCTCTGAAGTATCCTAACTATAAAACTATGATCAGCTCCTTGCTGTAAAATATGCTGACTAAGGGCATTCATTTCAACTTTCCTACAAATTTCAGATGAATGTGATGAAATTCTCTCTTTAAATTTACAGTTAGTTTTTCCTATATTGAAACATGGACATTTTATACAGTTAGATAAATATATAATATTTTCAGTATCACATGTGCCAAATGCATTAAACACATATCTCATATTTGTTATAGGGTGAACAAATTCAGAATGTGTATTAATGAACTTACAGTATGTACATTTATAACATGGTGTAGTGTTTTTTTTTTCTTTACATATACTTCTTTGACATTAACGTTTAGATCTTTGTAACATAATAATTGCGTAAGGTACTTCTCCTTCTTTTATACAAAAAATAGTTTATCCCCAACTATTCTTTTAACATTAATATCTGAATTTAAAATAGTCCAATTCCTCTCAATCTTCTTCTTCTTCTTTCAGCTTTTCCCGGTTAGCGGTCGCAACAGCGGATCACCTGTCAACTCATGATTGGCAGTGGAGTTTTACAATGTCAAGTTGTCAGCCCAGCGCCCAACCTTCCACAGAAGGCACACACATGCACACAATCACATTTAGGGCCAATTTAGAGAGTCCAATCCACCTACAGCATGTCTTTGGGATGTGGGAGGAAACTGGAGCTCAGTCCAATTCCTCTCAATAATATCTTTAATTTGAGATGAGCGTCTATTGAATTTCATTATATACCCCAAATTATATTTTTTCCGCTGATGAGTACTATGTTGTCCATCTAATCTATCACTATTTAAATAAGATGATGCCACAGTACGTCATTGTTTTTTAACATCTTCAGCCACAATGTCTAACAAGGATTTATTATATCCCCTACATAATAAACAACACATTTCAAATTTCAGGAATTCAGTAGTTGACTATAAATGGTTAACTGACTCATTTAAAGAAACTTCTCTTCCTTTCAATAATAATAGTATGTCATCTACAAAGCATTTATAAAAAAAATTAGATCAGGGTGTATATATCCATCAGATGAGAAAATATGTATTTCCTCCTATCTGGCTAATATCAAATTAGCGTAGCTGTTAGCTACGGTTGTTCCCATAGCTACACCAGAGATTTGATGATAAATATCATCTCTAAACATAAATACATTGCTCTGTAGTACTAATCCCAAGAAAGAGCATATCAAATAAATCTTATTTGCTGAAAAATTACTATATTGTACTATAAATTCACATACATAGTCAATAACTATTCCATTGGGGATCACCGTAAATAATGATTTTACATCCATTGTTACAAATAAAACATTTATAGCATCTATGTCTTTCACAAAATCACCTAACATTTTTAGGAAATTGCATGTATCTTTAATAAAAGCTTTGCTGTAGTTCAGCATAGGTTTTAGTTTTTGGTCAAGATATTTAGATATGCCTGTTGTGGACCACTGACCACCCGAGACTATAGGTCTCATAGGTGGATGTAACAAACTTTATGGACCTTTGGAATACCATATATCAGAGGGCAAACAGGATATTTGATATATAAATAATTATATTTTTTCAGGTGTAATAGCTATCTGCATAAGTTGGTCATACAAATCCGATTTAATTCTGCAAATAATATTGTTCAAGTCAACATAATTGATAATTTTAAAAGTGTTAACATCACTCAAAACTCAAGCATTAAACGGTCCATTATAACTGTTTTCCCACCCTTGTCAGCAGATTTAATAATGATATTATCCCTAGCACATAATTCAACCAATGACTTTTCAGTTCATTTAAAATATAATATCTAGATGCTTTACTTTTAAAAACAAATCACAGAGGTCATTTTCACACTATGATAGAAGGCAGATACAGTTGCTGAACTTGTGAGAATAAAAGAACTACTTTTAGTCCTACAGAGTTAGTAACATTATTAAATAACAGTTGTAAATCAACATTTCTGGTGAATAAGTGACATCTGTATCTATAGGCATACAACGTCAGAAGGCCATATTTCCATAAAAACAAGATACTTGATTAAAGTAAGAGACAAAAAATATAAGAAATGGAAAAGAGGCTGAGCTACAACTTTGAAAACTGAAATAAGCAGGCTGAACAGACAAATTAAAAATCAAGAAAATTTTGAAGAAAATTTATATAAAGATATTGAGCATAAAAGGAAACTGATGTGGACAGACTAAAAACATACAGATTGATAAAATCTGTGTGTTGATTTAATATTCTCAGACACAGCAGATATCTTATTTAAAGCAGTTTGGCTCTACAAAGGGGGTGATACATTGTCCTAGTGACATTCAGGTAACCTCAGATACTGAAATCAAATTAGATTATATTGAAAAGATTTATACAAACTAGATACAAATAAAGCACAGTGAAGAGACAGATTTAGTAATAATGACCTGCGAAGACTTCAGAAGAACTTACAGTACCATTGTATGTATTATTTTCTAGGGTGTATAAATATGGGGGAATTCTTCAAGATTTGAGACCTGCCTGTTAACCCTGTCTTTAAGGGAAAGGGGAGTAGGACAAACCCAGAATCATATAGACCCTTACGTTTACTTTTGTGTTGTGGAAAAATAATGGAAAAGGTAATATTGGATAAATTATTGTCAGAATTGGAAAGGATGGGGCTTGGAACCATATATCTGCATGCATATGTTGAAAATACACCTATTAACATCTGTAACATGATGTTCTATGCAATGTAATAACAGCTTTGAATGAAAAGCTGTGCTGTGATGTAATTTATGTACATTTAAGTTTTAGAATTTGACAGGGTCATACACAAAACACTATTCAATAAATTAGAACTAATAGTTATTGATGTATTCTTGATAAGTTGGATAGCTGGGGCTTAAATAGGACATGACAAGTATCATGCAGCAATTAGACAGGTGAATTTTGAGGTTACAATCAGGGTGTTTCACTGGGACTTTGTCCTGGGCTCATATTCGCTTAGATCTATCTATTTCATCTGAGGGTGTTCTACAGTCTGCATGCAGATGACAGGAAACTGGGTAAACTAATTACATGTGTTGCAGGTAGGACCTGTTTGAAAAAAATGACTAAATTGATAATTTGGGCACAGGGGAATAATATGCTGATAAATGCATAAAAAACTAAGCATATGAGATTTGAGATACATAAATTGAAGGGTGAATATTTAATACAGCACTCAGTGATTAAAACTCTAGAGTCATTTAAGGACCTGGGTATATGGGTAGATCCAGATTTGAGATTTCTAATCATATCAACCAAGTGGTTAATGATAGTTACAAAACTACAGGTTATATAAAAAGATTTATAAAATCCAGGAAATTAGAAAAGATGAAGTCATTGTCTGTTAGTTACATTGAACCCAAATGCACCTCTTAACCATACTGAATTCATCAGCATTTGCTGGTTAATGAAGTCAAATAATAGGGGTGCCACAAATTCCCAAGTGGCCCCTTTATTTCCAAATTTCCCAACTTTTTTGGTGGATTTTTTCAACAATTTTCTGCTGATGCAGAGGTGTGCCCACAATGACATCAGCATTGTGAGCAACCTGTCAGAATTAATGAGGTCTAGACATTTAAGTTTAGAGTTAACACTCATCAGCAGTAGACTCCTCCAGGTAAGAGACTATTTAGAATGGATAAACTTTCTGCTGTTTTCCATTTAAGTTTGTGCACCAGGTTCAGTTAAATTATGCTGACGGCCAGGTTAAGTCCATTGTGCTTTTCATTCAGAAATACTGACTGCCAGGTTAAGTCCATTGTGCTTGGTTCAGCTGAATTCAGTGCAAGTCCGTTCATTTGAATTTCAGTGCAAGTCCATTGTGCAAGCTCATTTGAATTTCAGTGCAAGTCCGTTGTGCTTGGGGTGCAGGTTCATGAATTCCAGTGCAAGTCCATGGTGCAGGTTCATTTGAATTTCAGTGCAAATCCATTGTGCAGGTTCATTCAAGTGTGTGTGGGGTGTGTGCAAAATGCCCCAGTTATGTGTAACTGGTGGTTAGGATTACCCAGGCTCAAACTCTGTATCTTGGGTACAAGGGGCAAGAGCCTCAATTCTCTACCCATACCACCACTTTTCATTCAAGGAGTTAAGTCCATAGCTCTTAACTGGAGTATCTGAAATGTTTGTCTCATACTTTTGGTCTGTGTTTCTCTTAAATTTTTTTTTTTTTTCTGGCAAATCAGTGAGAGGTATATTCACTAAATAATTATAGCCATTTAAGCTTCAGTATTCTTATCTTTCAGGAAATGCATGATAACACCAAAACAGTTTATTCTAGCAATTTTCTAAGATTATACAAGCAATGTTTAAAATGTGTCCCACTCCTGGTTTTGGGCCTTTGCCCTCCCCAATACAGTTTGTCTTTTCCAGATTTCTTGTGCTGCAAAGTTCTTCACGCCGTCGAACAAGTCATTCAAAAAGTGCTTAGTGTCTTTTAATATATGCCCTATGTTATTCAGATATGGGCGGAGGGTTTTTTCTCTATATATAGATGCTGGCTCTGTTGACCATCCTTGTCCAACTACTATAGGTCTTAGTGCTGGACATATGGGATCTTTGTGAAGTTTGGGTAACCCCTGAATCACAGGTAGTAGTGGATGCTGTACTGTTAGGTAGTCATAAAAACTTTTGTCAATCTTACCATTTCTAAAATTTCAGTGTAAACTGTATTAATATGTCTTATAACACTTTGAAGTCTAACATTATTTATGATAGAATAAAAAATGAGCATCTGACAACATTGTTTTCATGTCATTCTGATATCTTTCCACATCATATATCACTAAAGGGCCTTCCTTGTCCACTGGTCTTATTAATATGCTGTGATTAGCTTCTAAGTTTTTAAGTGCCAGATACTCATTTTTTGTCAAGTTGTACCTATTTAATTTAGTAGTTCTATCACTTTCATTAATCTTGTGTATGTCATTAATACATAATCTTTCAAAAACATTCATCACTGGATTAAGTACTGGTACATATGTACTCTGTTTTCTAAACATTTCTACACTGTCAACACTTTCATTACTTTTATAATTCAGTTTTAAAGTCAAATTTCTAGTAAACAACTTTAAATCAAAAATTACCTCAGTAAAATCCATCTTTTGGCTTGGAATAAAAGATAGTCCTTTCTTTAAAACTCTAGTCTTTTCTTCTGTAAGTATATGGGATGACAGGTTCCAAATCATTGTTTCTTCTGGATTCCCCAGGCCTTTTTTATTGTTGGTGTCCTTGTTACTTCTTCCAGTTTCCTTTTTACTCGGCTCCTGCTTCTCGACCTCATCCTCATCCCATTCTCTCCTGTTTCCTTAATGGGAAGGGGAAAAACCAACTTGGTATTAAAAGTAGTTGGTACATTATGTTGTTTTCTCTCTGGTTCAACAGTCTCTTGTACTCTGTTGGTTAAAGTAGTTACATTCCCTGTATCTCAGTCAGCTATATGTACTTGTGCCACTGTTTGAATTGTTTTTTTTCCTGATGACCTGCTCTTCAGTTCTTGTCCTTGACAATGTTTCCCCATTCAGGGTGCTGACAGCTTCTAACTGTTGAATTTCAGTGCTGTTAGATAGAACAACATGCCTCCCTCCACTCTGAGAAGTTCTATTGGTCGACACGCTGTCAATCATACTACCTTTCATTTGTTTCTCTGGTTCTCTGTGAAAATTGCTATCATTATATGGCCTGGTAAAAACATTACCTGAACTGAAGTCTCCACAGTCTCTCACAAATTTCCTTTGCACTATTTTACATAGTTTATGCTCATATACTGTTAAAGAGTATAAGTTCATTAAGACATCTATCTGTATAACCAGAACTAAACTGTTCCATAATTGTTTCATAAGTTCTTCAAATTGCTGTTTCAGCAATAAACATAAGATAAGCGATCAATTTCACATTTTGAAAGCTTAATTAAATCTTCCATATACATGCTTGTCTCTAAGTTTATAGACTGCCAAAAGAGACTAGTGTTTTAAAAAAGGACTATCTTTTATTCCATCGCAAAAGATGGATTTTACTGAGGTAATTTTTGATTTAAAGTTGTTTACTAGAAATTTGACTTTAACACTGAATTATAAAAGTAATGAAAGTGTTGACAGTGAAGAAATGTTTAGAAAACCGAGTACATATGTACCAGTACTTAATCCAGTGATTAATGTTTTTGAAAGATTATGTATTAATGACATACACAAGATTAATGAAAGTGATAGAACTACTAAATTAAAGAGGTGCAACTTGACAAAAAATGAGTATCTAGCACTTAAAAACTTAGAAGCTAATCATAGCATAATAATAAGACCAGCGGACAAGGGAGGCCTTTTAGTGATATATGATGTGGAAAGATATCAGAATGACATGAAAACAATGTTGCTCATTTTTATTCTGTCATATATAATGTTAGAGTTCAAAGTGTCATTAGACATATTAATACAGTTTACACTGAACTTTTTAGAAATGGTAAGATTGACAAAAGTTTTTATGACTACCTAACAGTACAGCTTCCACTACTACCTTTGATTCAGAGGTTACCCAAACTTCATAAAACCCCATATGTCCACCACTAAGACCTATAGTGGCTGAAAAAAGATGGTCAACAGAGCCAGCATCTATATATAGAGAGAAAACCCTTCTCCCATATCTGAATAAAACAGGACATACATTAAAAGACACTAAACATTTTTTGAATGACTTGTTTGACTTCTTTGACAAATATAAGAACTGTGAAGATGTATATTTAGTAACTGTTTACTATGATCCCTAACAAAAAAGGAATAAGGAACATAGAGCTATTTTGTAAGTCTTGTAAATAATTTAACAAAGGGAACATGGAAGTTATTACCAAGTTGTTAAAGACAGTCTTGAAAATAACATATTTATGTTCAATGAAACTATTTACTGGCAGAGGCATGGCGTAGCTATGTACACTTTGTGTGCCAATAGCTATGCTAATGCTGTGCTAGCCATTTGGGAAGATGAATTTATTCTAAGAGGGAGATACAGACACCATATTTTTTATTACTGTAGGGTTGTTGATGACCTGTTTTTGTTATGGGGAGGGACACAGGTACATTTTTGAGATTTTTTTGGCTATATTAATAACTCTACAAATTACTTAAATTTTCAGAGGATATGTCATTAGAAGACGTTCACTTCTTGAATGTTAATATTAAAAAAGATGTGGAAGGGAGGATATATACAAATTTATATAAGAAAGAATGTCACTGTGACATTTTTGTGCACAGAACCAGTATGCACCCTCCACATATATTTAAGAGTGTAGCACATAGCCAGTTACTTAGAGCCTCGCCGCTTAATGCAAGAATAGAGGACTTTGAACAGCAAGTTGAAAAAAAATGAGTCAACATTTTGTAGAGAGAGTTTACCATAAGGATGAAATTAATAAAACTAGAAATATGGTGGTTCAAATGAGGGAAAACACAGCTAGACCATATTTTTCTAAAATGAATGATATGTCAGTACAGACAACAAGAAGACAGAAAATAAAATAAGATTTCCCCTGTTTTATTCCACTGATGTGAGGCTGTATAAAAATATAATTGAGAAGAACTGGGAAATTTTGATGACAGATAAAGAAATTAGTTCCTTACTTGAACCTACACCAAGTTTTGAACATAAGAACATGCACTCTTTAAAGAGAAGACTATTTATTTAGCCCAGTATTCAGTATGTTTTTGTTTCTATGTGAGAAAAATGGCTAGAGCCCTTAGAGATCGTATCAAGGGACACATGTACCAGATAGAGAAAAAAGGTGATGTTAGTGCATTATCTAAACACATTAGAGTGAATGACAACACACATAATTTTACTTTTTTAGTTATAGGTAAATATATATATGACATCAGAATGGGGGACATTAGAAACAGGACATAACAGCTCGAGGTAAAATGGATTATAAGACTGAAAGCAGATTCTGGGCATGGGTTAAATGACAGGATACCTATAAGACCAAAACTTAAAGCAAGACCATTGAAGAAATGAAATGTTAAGTCATTTGATGACATGTTTATTTACATCAAGTATTAGAGATTTTTAACAGCATATGTTTATATTTGAGCACATTTTTATGTTTGTATATGTGCATTTTTTATATATGTATTTTTTATACATGAGTTTTTTATGTGTTTGTTATGCATTATACTTTTTAGAATTATGTTTTCACAGTGAAGGACTGAATATTTTACATTTCTTTAAGATGATTGTGATTTAATTAGTTGGTTCAAGGTATATAAGATACATAGTAGACAGCATGCATTTGTATCTGAAGAAGCAGAAGTTATCTGTGAAAGCTCTTTTATGTCTGTGGTTGAATAAAGAAGAGTTTTTTTTTACACTGGAACTACCTGCCATTTTTTGGGCTGCAAGTGTTTTCCATTTAATTGCAGTTTTCCTGGTGGACTGAAGCCTCTAGTAAGGAAGGTGTGTTTTTTTACATAAAATATTTAAAGGCCAAGCACAGCTATTAGACTCTATACATAAAATTGTTTATATTTAAAAATGGGCTTTATACTATTATTTTTGTTCAAACCTGGTAGTGCATCTGCCCTAAAAAAAATTTTTTCACTTGCACTCTGCCCTTTCAGTTGCATTAATAATATCTCCTCTTCTCTTGTTCTTAAAAATTCTCTGAAGTATCCTAACTATAAAACTATGATCAGCTCCTTGCTGTAAAATATGCTGACTAAGGGCATTCATTTCAACTTTCCTACGAATTTCAGATGAATGTGATGAAATTCTCTCTTTAAATTTACAGTTAGTTTTTCCTATATAGAAACTTGGACATTTTATACAGTTAGATAAATATATAATATTTTCAGTATCACATGTGCCAAATGCATTAAACACATATCTCATATTTGTTATAGGGTGAACAAATTCAGAATGTGTATTAATGAACTTACAGTATGTACATTTATAACATGATGTAGTGTTTTTTTTTTCTTTACATATACTTCTTTGACATTAACGTTTAGATCTTTGTAACATAATAATTGCGTAAGGTTCTTCTCCTTCTTTTATACAAAAAATAGTTTATCCCCAACTATTCTTTTAACATTAATATCTGAATTTAAAATAGTCCAATTCCTCTCAATCTTCTTCTTCCTCTTTCAGCTTTTCCCGGTTAGCGGTCGCAACAGCGGATCACCTGTCAACTCATGATTGGCAGTGGAGTTTTACAATGTCAAGTTGTCAGCCCAGCGCCCAACCTTCCACAGAAGGCACACACATGCACACAATCACATTTAGGGCCAATTTAGAGAGTCCAATCCACCTACAGCATGTCTTTGGGATGTGGGAGGAAACTGGAGCACAGTCCAATTCCTCTCAATAATATCTTTAATTTGAGATGAGCGTCTATTGAATTTCATTATATACCCCAAATTATATTTTTTCCGCTGATGAGTACTATGTTGTCCATCTAATCTATCACTATTTAAATAAGATGATGCCACAGTACATCATTGTTTTTTAACATCTTCAGCCACAATGTCTAACAAGGATTTATTATATCCCCTACATAAAAAAAAACAACACATTTCAAATTTCAGGAATTCAGTAGTTGACTATAAATGGTTAACTGACTCATGTAAAGAAACTTCTCTTCCTTTCAATAATAATAGTATGTCATCTACAAAGCATTTATAAAAAAAATTAGATCAGGGTGTATATATCCATCAGATGAGAAAATATGTATTTCCTCCTATCTGGCTAATACCAAATTAGCATAGCTGTTAGCTACGGGTGTTCCCATAGCTACACCAGAGATTTGATGATAAATATCATCTCTAAACATAAATACATTGGTCTGTAGTACTAATCCCAAGAAAGAGCATATCAAATAAATCTTATTTGCTGAAAAATTACTATATTGTACTATAAATTCACATACATAGTCAATAACTATTCCATTGGGGATCACCGTAAATAATGATTTTACATCCATTGTTACAAATAAAACATTTATAGCATCTATGTCTTTCACAAAATCACCTAACATTTTTAGGAAATTGCATGTATCTTTAATAAAAGCTTTGCTGTAGTTCAGCATAGGTTTTAGTTTTTGGTCAAGATATTTAGATATGCCTGTTGTGGACCACTGACCACCCGAGACTATAGGTCTCATAGGTGGATGTAACAAACTTTTATGGACCTTTGGAATACCATATATCAGAGGGCAAACAGGATATTTGATATATAAATAATTATATTTTTCAGGTGTAATAGCTATCTGCATAAGTTGGTCATACAAATCCGATTTAATTCTGCAAATAATATTGTTCAAGTCAACATAATTGATAATTTTAAAAGTGTTAACATCACTCAAAACTCAAGCATTAAACGGTCCATTATAACTGTTTTCCCACCCTTGTCAGCAGATTTAATAATGAAATTATCCCTAGCACATAATTCAACCAATGACTTTTTTCCCGGATTCATTTAAAATATAATATCTAGATGCTTTACTTTTAAAAAACAAATCACAGAGGTCATTTTCACACTATGATAGAAGGCAGATACAGTTGCTGAACTTGTGAGAATAAAAGAACTACTTTTTAGTCCTACAGAGTTAGTAACATTATTAAATAACAGTTGTAAATCAACATTTCTGGTGAATAAGTGACATCTGTATCTATAGGCATACAACGTCAGAAGGCCATATTTCCATAAAAACAAGATACTTGATTAAGGTGAGAGACAAAAAATATAAGAAATGGAAAAGAAGGTAAACTACAACTTTGAAAACTGAAATAAGCAAGCTGGACAGGCAAATTAAAAATCAAGAACATTTTGAAGAAAATTTATATAAAGATATTGAGCATAAAAGGAAACTGATGTGGACAGACTAAAAACATACAGATTGATAAAATCTGTGTGTTGATTTGAAAATGTATTCTCAGACACAGCAGATATCTTATTTAAAGCAGTTTGGCTCTACAAAGGGGGTGATAAATTGTCCTAGTGACATTCAGGTAACCTCAGATACTGAAATCAAATTAGATTATATTGAAAAAGATTTATACAAACTAGATACAAATAAAGCACAGTGAAGAGAGAGATTTAGTAATAATGACCTGAGGAGACTTCAGAAGAACTTATAGTACCATAGTATGTATTATTTGCTAGGGTGTATAAATATGGGGGAATTCTTCAAGATTTGAGACCTGCACCTGTTAAACCTGTCTTTAAGGGAAAGGGGAGTAGGACAAACCCAGAATCATATAGACCCTTACGTTTACTTTTGTGTTGTGGAAAAATAATGGAAAAGGTAATATTGGATAAATTATTGTCAGAATTGGAAAGGATGGGGCTTGGAACCATATATCTGCATGCATATGTTGAAAATACACCTATTAACATCTGTAACATGATGTTCTATAGCAATGTAATAACAGCTTTGAATGAAAAGCTGTGCTGTGATGTAATTTATGTACATTTAAGTTTAGAATTTGACAGGGTCATACACAAAACACTATTTAATAAATTAGAACTAATAGTTATTGATGTATTCTTGATAAGTTGGATAGCTACAGGGCTTACAAATAGGACATGACAAGTATCATGCAGCAATTAGACAGGTGAATTTTGAGGTTACAATCAGGGTGTTTCACAGGACTTTGTCCTGGGCTCATATTCGCTTAGATCTATCTATTTCATCTGAGGTGTTCTACAGTCTGCATGCAGATGACAGGAAACTGGGTAAACTAATTACATGTGTTGCAGGTAGGACCTGTTTGAAAAAAAATGACTAAATTGATAATTTGGGCACAGGGGAATAATATGCTGATAAATGCATAAAAAACTAAGCATATGAGATTTGAGATACATAAATTGAAGGGTGAATATTTAATACAGCACTCAGTGATTAAAACTCTAGAGTCATTTAAGGACCTGGGTATATGGGTAGATCCAGATTTGAGATTTCTAATCATATCAACCAATTGGTTAATGATAGTTACAAAACTATAGGTTATATAAAAAGATTTATAAAATCCAGGAAATTAGAAAAGATGAAGTCATTGTCTGTTAGTTACATTAGACCCAAATGTACCTCTTAACCATACTGAATTCATCAGCATTTATTGGTTGTGAAGTCCAAATAATGGGGTGCCACAAATTCCCAAGTGGCCCCCTTTATTTCCAAATTTCCCAGCTTTTTTGGTGGATTTCTTTTCAACAATTTTCTGCTGATGCAGAGGTGTGCCCACAATGACATCAGCATTGTGAGCAGTCTGTCAGAATTCGCATGAGGTCTAGACATTTAAGTTTAGAGTTAACACTCATCAGCAGTAGACTCCTCCAGGTAAGAGACTATTTAAGAATGGATAAACTTCTGCTGTTTTTCCATTTAAGTTTGTGCACCAGGTTCAGTTAAATTATGCTGACGGCCAGGTTAAGTCCATTGTGCTTTTCATTCAGAAATACTGACTGCCAGGTTAAGTCCATTGTGCTTGGTTCAGCTGAATTCAGTGCAAGTCCGTTCATTTGAATTTCAGTGCAAGTCCATTGTGCAAGCTCATTTGAATTTCAGTGCAAGTCCGTTGTGCTTGGGGTGCAGGTTCATGAATTCCAGTGCAAGTCCATGGTGCAGGTTCATTTGAATTTCAGTGCAAGTCCATTGTGCAGGTTCATTCAAGTGTGTGTGGGGTGTGTGCAAAATGCCCCAGTTATGTGTAACTGGTGGTTAGGATTACCCAGGCTCAAACTCTGTATCTTGGGTACAAGGGGCAAGAGCCTCAATTCTCTACCCATACCACCACTTTTCATTCAAGGAGTTAAGTCCATAGCTCTTAACTGGAGTATCTGAAATGTTTGTCTCATACTTTTGGTCTGTGTTTCTCTTAAAATTTGTTTTTTTTTCTGGCAAATCAGTGAGAGGTAAATTCACTAAATAATTATAGCCATTTAAGCTTCAGTATTCTTATCTTTCAGGAAATGCATGATAACACCAAAACAGTTTATTCTAGCAATTTTCTAAGATTATACAAGCAATGTTTAAAATGTGTCCCACTCCCTGGTTTTGGGCCTTTGCCCTCCCCCAATACAGTTTGTCTTTTTCCAGATTTCTTGTGCTGCAAAGTTCTTCAGGGGAACAGAAGTTTAGTGCGGTTTATGTAAAGTCTGCTCGGATTGTTAATAGCACTAAAGGAGGTATACATGCTTTTGATGCAGAAGGCTGTGGGTTCTACTCCCACAGTATGTAGTTGGATTGCTAGTATTGCACTGTGTTGTACTTTTAAAGGCAGGTAAATGCTGAAGTCCTGACAATGTCCTCTTTAGCAGAGATACCTATTAACTTGAACCTGTTGTCAGTTTGCCATCCATTCCCTACTGCAGTATTGCTAGCTTATCATTTTTTAATGTAACATAGACAATTTATTCCTGAATGACAACAGGCACTTTATTTGTAGACGAAACAATGAAATATACAGCAACTTCTTCATTAGTTACAGATCTCTTTAATGTGGAATTACTTAGATGACTTTTACTTCTGCAGAAATTGTGCATATTTACTAATAGTAGTGGATTGTAGGTGTTTGGGTAGATTTCTATGATGGAAATTTTCTGAATTGGGCAGTTTTGTTATTATTGGCTCATGCATTTTGCTTCATTACTTACTAGAAAAATGTTGAAAACAAATTTAAAACATGCTCTAGCAAGTGTGCTGTATTGTACAAGGAGTATAATTTCATACAATCAGGAAGGTGTATCAAAGAACACGTGTGTTTCGTGTGCAAGGGGCCTATGATTTGAAAACAGCCCAAAGGTAATCTTTATCTGCCACTGGCCAGATGCATTTTCTTTGGATGTGGGTTTCAATGCTGTTTCAGTGAATGTGAGTTTCAAGGGCAGAAATGTTTTAATGCTAAGTCTATTTTCATTGCAAAATTGTATTGCTTCTTTTAGCAGATGTCTTAGTGTGTGCTATAAAATGTAAAATAAAAGTTTTAAATGAAATCCAAATAATCATTGTAGAAGTAAAGCAATATACACATTACAGAGTTTATGGTAAATGGGGCAAAATAGTCAAGTAATGGGACATTGGAATGGCTGCAGGAGAGAGAGTTGTATATGGGGAGGGTCTCATTCAACCATGATTTTGTGAGGGGGGAAGGGCGGCAAACTCAAAGATAGCCACGGGCAGCACAAACTGTAGCTACACCATTGATCAGTAGGCCATAGAGAATGACTTTTGGAGGTCCTAACAAACTATAATAATCTTTTGCTAGGATTAGAATATTGCCTACCATTAAATGCCCAACTTTTACCACAAAACCCACATACTGCAAGTCACCAAAAACAAAATCCTAAGGTTCATCATCTACTCCCTTCTCAGTGAATATCATTGCTGCACATTTAATTTACTATAGGATCTGTGGCCATATTTTGGTATTCTGTTCTTCAGTTTGCATTTGAAAGTTGGTATCCCACAATTTCATTGTGGTGGCCGGCGTTATATAATTATGTATGCAAATTTTATGTTAATCAGCGTATGGATTTGTACTTATTTTTCATGGGCCTTTGTCCAGATTTTTGATGTTTCCAGGTTGAGAGGCATGGACCCAAACTAGAGTATGGAATAACAACATGAAAACCTTATAAGAATGCTAGCATGAGAAAATTGACAATAGTACAGTGGAAATATACCATTGGCATCCATGGATGTGAAAATTTAAGTAATTATGAAAGATTACAATATTTGAATTTGTACAGTATGTCATGTAGATATTTAAGAGGAGACCTTATTATGGTATATAGGGCATTTAAAGACAACTACCTCTGAGAATGTTTGCAGCTATCAAATAGTAGTGAATCATCAGACAACCTATGTAGAAGATTCTATAGCAATGAAAAGTGCACTAATTGGTTTTCTGAGAGAGCAGCTGATGCATGGAACATCATGTGTGAAACATTTGTAAGTATGTGACACTGCTCCCAGCCCCCCCCTCCATTCACACATGCTGCAGTGACCGTCTGTGCATACAGACTATATAAAGTTCATGACTAAGGCCACCCCTAAGCCCATGTCAAAATTCTCTTATATTGCCTAGGACTAGGCTAGCTAAAGCTCTGAAGGTGTGGCTGTTCTCTGATGCATGTTATGTCTTATTTCTGAATGATAATGACTCCCCTCCCCAGGTAAAAAAACATTTCTGTTATTTTTATACACATATGCACATAGACACACCCACTCAAATGTACATATAAGTGCAGACCCACACACACACACTCAAATGCTCATGCACATGCAGATCCCATCTCCCCACACATTGAGACACTGCACCTGAATGTCATGAGTAGCACACAAATTATACAGATTTTTTTTACACAAGCACACACACTGCACACATACTGACAAACTAAGACTATCACAAGATGCACACATATATATATGCACACACTACACACTTACCTATCGGCACACCAGAAAAATACTGATTCAACTACAGCTTGTCATTGTGGTGTTGAAGAAAATGAGAGCAGATGAAACTCACACTGCAACACAGAGGGCAAGAAAACACAAAGGGAAGAAGCTGTGACAAAGAACTTTACCAGAGTATGCACTGTCAAGTGTCAATGGTACTCTCTGCATCACTGTGTCCATGATGACTTACTTTCACGTACTTTATATCCTGCATATCTAACATGCATATTTGACAGACCACCTAAGACAGACAATTGTCATGTGAATAGCTGATGCTTGTGACAGAATGTAAGAGAAATTATGGCCAAACTGTAACTCTTAAATACCATCACACACACACACACACACACACACACACACACACACACACACACACACACACACACACACACACACACACACACACACACACACACACACACATATACTCATAAGCCATAGCAATACCATTTTTACATTGATTTTAGCAAATACGCCTGATATGCCAGATCAGTGACTACTGTTTAAAAGTGATCAAACAAAGAGCAGGGATAAGTCACTAGTATCTGCAGATGGCCTTTGTACCTAACAATTATATCCATTTTATTGTGTAAACCTCAGACTTCAGGTTATGGTAAGTAAGAAAGTAAATACATGCGTACATAAATACATACTTAAATAAATAAATAAATACACTTTTTATGTTACTCAACCTATAATCAGGCATATGACATCTAGGTCCAAGGACACCATCATTCCTTTGTGTTCATACCTCATCAGATACAACACTTGGTACAATGCCCCCTTTGGTATTTAACTGACGAGTCAAATGTAACAACTAGATTGGCCACAAAGGTTCTTTACAATAGAATAAAGGACATTAACAACATGTCCTATGCAGATTGACTCAAAGCCATCTCCCTGTACTCTATTGCCTGCAGTCTGTTGAGCAATGATCATACCTGGCATACAAGGCATCCATGGAATTCCGTCTAATGGACATTTTTCATATTTACAAAATAGTCAGAACTATCTGGTGTAGGACTTAAACCTTGCTTACAACATAAACAGGACATGTTGGAGGGACAGGTATGCATTACAGAGAACACCCGTTCTCTGGAGCAGGCTTCTCATCTATATGAAGTAGAGATCTTCCTTAACCCTATTCAAGTATGATCTGAACAAGTGGATGGAAAATCAGAAATTCACACCAGTCTGGCACCTACATCTCTGATGAACAGAGGTAGCTTATAAATTATTGACCATCAATCCCCTTGCTTACATATACCCCTTAAAATATCCTCTAGGGCATAATATCTAACTGGATACATTTGGAATGCATTGCTAGGCTAATAAAAGCCCATGGGGACATTAGCCTAGTATACACCTATGAACCTAAATAATGGTCACAATAATAAAGCACTTTTTTTCACTGAATGAAAAGCTAGCTGCACTGTGCTAGTTTTCCACCTTGCTACTCTCCATTTGAAAATAAGAAATGTTTTATAGTTATATCTTTACCTTTCATAAACTTCAAATCAGACAACACACATGGATGTACATATTAATATATACTGTTCCATATACAGTCAACTGCTCCATTGATAAACACATTACATAATTAAGTTTTTTGTTGATAGCAGCTTCCTATATTTTGCCAGCACAAAACACAAGATGTATAGCTAATGTTTTGTACGTGGTCTACAGAATAACTTCTAATGCTTCACCTACCCATGTCATTGCATGACTGTATGCCTGCATGCAGTTAGCCCCTTACCCTTCACAATGATAACACCCATTACAAAGGGGAAAAAAAGCATCCTTGCTACATCCTGTGCTGCCAAGCTAAATTCAATTACTCTTTTCTTATAACAGTACAAAGTGAACAACAGACATGGGAATGACAGCATATTTCATGCCTGGTCCCATGATAAAGCAAACTATGGGTGAATTGTAATAAAGACTACACAAACTTTTTTTCTGTGTAGGCATAGTGGCACATTGCTTACATGAAAGTAAGTAGCTTTGCAATCCAGTAAACAGAGCTGAGGGTGTGCACAAGCGTGCCAGCACAGAAGTATCTGTGGCATGCAAATCACCGGATAAGCAGGTAAATTGCATGCAAATGAGGGAGGTAGAGCAATCCAGGAAGCAGAAAGGCAGTCCTGCAGACCTCATGATGGTATCTGTAGTGTACACAGACAAATTCCATCTACAGGATGTAAAAGGGCAGGTAGATAGGCAGAAATAGCATAGTAGACACAGATATGTGCAAAACTATCCACTGTGTGTCCAAAACCGTATGGAAAATAATTAAAAATAGTTTTATTTTTTTAATAATTGGTTATGTTTGTGCGACATGCTGCCATGCACAAACATGCTTTTATGAAAGAAAAAAAAATAGTGTAAATACCAAATTTATTAGTATGCGACAGTAATGTATTATAGGTTCCTGCATGGAGTATCTAAAATGGTGGAATGGTTTTGTTGCTAAGGAGGCAGTGCCTGGAACTGTGTTGTTTCCAGGTTGTGTGCATGAATCCCTATGCAAATGAAATGGGGTTACTGAATAGCACAAATGGGTATCCCTGTGTGCAGATCCCATCCATGTAGGCACAGGACCATGTTGGTGTCCACAGAAGAGGTAGCTGACATCAAAGGGGTTCTGTCTAAGGACCTGTAAGCTCACTGGAGCTCAGCGGTGCCTGTTTGAGTAGTGCAGTGCCCTGCTGAGCAGAGGTGTGTACATACTGACTGCTAAGCTTTGTTTACCTTTGGGTGCATCTTTCATCAGGTTTGAGCATGTTTGTGTGATGCATCGCCATGCTGAGCGTGACCTTTCATGGGGGCATGTACACTGAGTGCTGAGCACTGTTTACCTTCATGGCACGTGTTTGTGTGGCATGCCACAGTGCTCAGCAGGAAGGCTATTAAAAAAAATTGGCTGAGAAAGGCAATGGTATCTTAATTAATGATGACCACTGTCTCAGTTAGACTAGGGCCATTAACAGTCCTTAATGATGTACTTGTCAGGTGGAATGCATCTTAGGTAGCCAATCACACATGCTGCACCTACTGCAGAGCACTATAAAGGTTGCATACACCCTACAATCTGATTCACCTCATATTCTGAACCAGTGAAGTACAGACTTGGAAGTTTTAATTGAAGAAATGCTATGGCCTGCTGCAGGTCTGCTACATATGTATGTGCTAGATGTTGAGGTCAATGCTGCTCCTGCTGCTGCTGACTCTACACCTAGACTGAGGAAGAGAAGAGTGTTCAGTCCCAGGTAGCTTTCCAGGAGCTACAGCAGCTGGAGATTGTAGAGCACTATAGGGTGGACAGGGACATACTACAAAAACTCACTGAGCTCTGCCGACCCCACTCAGACCCTGAACCAGCAAAGGGGAACCCATTCCAGTGGAAACAAAGGTATGTGTAGCTCTCAGGATACTAGTGACAGGTACTTTCAAAAGACTAACTGGGGACATGATAGGGGTCTCACAGGCATCAGCATCCAGGGTATACCACCATTTCCTAGATGTCATGATACTACATGCCAGTGAGCACATTTATATCCTACACCCCTGAGGCGAAGGCCAGCAGTATGCAGCACTTCTACCATGTAGCATACAACCCTGATGTACTGGGTGGCATAGATTGCACTCATGTACACATCAAAGCACCACCCAGTGAGGAGAGTAGAATCAATGTCAACCACAAGGGGTATCACTCTATCAGCTGTGAGGTCATGTGCAATACCCAGGGCAATATCATGAATGTGTGAGCTGGCCAATCACACATGCCATTATCACATATCTTGCACGCATCACAGATGTACCAAATGTTTGCTAGGGTGGCATCCCACATGGCCATTTACTGGGGGATGCTGGCTATGCACTAGAACTGTGGATGATGATCATCAGAAATGTACACATGCACTCACAGAAGAATGCCATACAGAGTGACATGCACAAACTAGGAACATCATAGAGCATGTGTTTGGGATGCTGAAGTCACGGTTCCAATGCCTCAATATATCTGGTGGAGTCTTACAGTACTGTCCAGCCACATGTGCACACATGTTTACAGTATGTGCTATGCTACACAATATGATCCTATGGAAACAGCTGCAGCAGGATCAGCAAAGGAAAGGGCTACACAGCCCCCTGCCAGTGCCTAGGTCACTATGGCCACACCAACAAGGGGACTCCAAGGAGGAAACCCCTAAGGTTGTCCCTGTAGGCAGAAGTAGGTGTGCCCAGTATGCCCTCTTGGCCAAGAGAAAACACATAGCACATGCACTGGCAACCTAGGACCCTAGGGACTGTCACCTTATTCTGACTCACACACATATTAGTAAAAATTATGTCTGCCAGCCCAGACAACCGTACCTAACCATGTATTGGCAGTGTACTGCTTGCATCAGACAGAGTCAACCTTTAACTATAGGTCTTCCAACTGCTGCATTCACAAGGTAAGTCACACACCTATTCGGAATCGCAACTTGTAAGGGGTACTAGCATATGGTAACATATGTACTGTATGGACCTACCGCATGTATGCAAGGGAATATAGTAGTCTACTGGGCTACTTGGAAAGATCTAACAGCCACTTGTGACAATAGGTTCTCTGACCAGTAGTATGTGCTCCATAATATGTACTAGGCCACATGGCTGAAAAGTCCACTACATTATTCAAGGGAGATGGCAAACAGTGGGGTCACATGACAGTCACACAACTGTCTATGCCAGCAGAACATGGTCTGCTTGTCCCCACCACATCAGTGTACCCATACAACTGCTGTAACAGTAAATCTGCAATGATATATCATCAGATCAGCCAATTCCAGGGCTGTGACATAGAACCTGGCCACACATTCTATATCTCATGTAACACAAGGGTGACAATGTAGATCTGTAAGTTATTGACTGTGTGATGAATGATACATTCCTGTCTGCCAGCCTGTGTGGCTCAGTAGGGTAGGGACATTAGCATGGATAATGGTGTTGGTGGTTTGAATCTGGCAATGTCCACATCTTTGCATATGTGGTAGTTGTATGGTAGTGTCCCCACAGTTTCTCATGCCCCTCAATCTGTTATTGCATGAAAGCTGGACAAAGCCAGAGAGAATGGGGGAACAAAGGGCCAAAACCAGAGAAAGACATTCAGATGCCCTGATTCATTTAGTAGGTGGCTAGTAAGAAAGCAGGTTGCATCAGTACAGCATAACTGAAGGATATAAAGTCCAACACTCAAATGTTTGTCTGTAGTTAGTACTATTCACTGACTGTCTTATACAACATTTTACTGGAACACCACAAATGTATGAGGAACAGACCAGACATATGGGATGAAATGCTGGACATTATGGAAAAACATATACAGTGAGAGGCATACCTGTCAACTGTACAGAGTTTTGCCTCATATATTTGGTCCATTGTTCATAAAATTGTGGTTTTCTGGCAAATTAGTGGCAAGTCACTGAAGAGTGAAATTAGCAAATAATGACATGCATTTGAGTTTCAGACTTCATACCCTTCAGAAAATTATTGCTAAAGAAAAACCTGTTATTCAGTCACCTTTCTAAGTTTGTAAGTGCAATATTAAAAAATTGTCCCTATTTTTGGGCCTTTGTCCCACTTTTATTAATGGCTTTGTCCAGATTTCTTGCTGTAAGAAGTTGAGAGGTATGGTGAGAGGTATGCAGACTGTCACCCCATATGAGGTGTTACATCATGTACCACAGTCACACATTAATTACAGCATGCAGACGGGGAATGCCATGGACAATGTCAGGGAAGTGCTGCACTGTGGAAACAGATGCATCTGCCAATGTGTGTAGCATAAAAAATCCCAGCTTGAAGTGCAGGAAGCTCTGGGCTGGAATCACCTTGTAAGTACTGACAGTCCCACTGGGCATGTTCCTACACTTAGCTAAATGAGTGCAATTCTGTTGCCTCTTCCTCACAAAGAACTGCTATGTGGAAATATATCTGTACATACAGACAGCTACCTCTACATATCTGTCTAGCCCTATCTCCATGCGTAGTGTATCTATCAATAAGTACCCCATATATATAAAATACAGATACACACACACACACACACACACATATATATGTATATATATATATATATATATATATATATATATATATATATATATATATATATATATATATATGTATATATATATATATATATATATGTATTACAATGATACATAGAATTGTGACACATATCTACAGATTTTGCATACATAACGTACACACACAGCTACATTCATAGAGACATCCCTGTTATACACATTTATATGTATATATATATATATATATATATATATATATATATATATATATATATATATATATATATAAGTCTGGTTAAATGGAAAAGAAAGAAAAGAGAAAGCACACGTTTCTAATATGTTTAATTTCACAATGCTTGTGGGTATACACTGTCTGTGTAGATATAGAGATTGTCTGGTTTGCTGACTCTGGAACATGCAACATAATTGTCCATGTGAGAAGCAATCCATGTGTAGATCTAAACCGCACAATTCTAAAGATTGGCCCTGAGCTTTGTTGATGGTGATTGCAAACGCCATTCGAATTGGGAATTGCAGTCTCTTAAATTGAAATGGCATATCCGTTGGAATCATAGGAATGCGAGGAATGAGGACATCTTCACCACTGAAAGGTCTTGTGAAGATTGTTGCTTCTATGACGTTGCTCATTAAATTTTTTACTGCAAGCCGCGTGCCGTTGCAAAGGTTTGGCTGGTTGATATTTCGCAACATGTTAATTGGCACTCCGATTTTCAATTGCAGTACGTGCGGTGGCATCCCTGCCAGATCGAGTAAATTCAAAAATTCTGTTGGATAATTAACCGCTTCATCTGCTTCCACAACAGTGTCGACAGACTTGTATGTGACTGCCTTGCTTTGAATGTTAGATTGAATAATATTGTTAAGTTCGTAGACGTCTTTGTTCTTGGCTGCAAGAATAGCTCGTTCAGTCAGCCAATCGTGATTCTTATAATTGGTTTGAATATTGGGAAATACTTTTTCAACCAATTCTTCTTTTAACGTTACTAAATTGCAGAAGTTATGAGGCAATGAAATTTGTCCTGAGGTCAGATCAACCGGCACCTTTACGTTCCCAATTTCCAGCAATTGATGTGAGAATATCTCAGCTGATCGATCGTTTTGTAGCTGGACACACATATTTGTAGTTAATTTTAATGTCTTTACGTGTCACCACAAAGTAGAGTATTTCAGGCAAGCATTTATTTCGTCCGCTGGTGTCGATCGAGGAGAACGAAGCAGATCAGAAGCTGAAGAACGCAATTGCCATGCTTGCAACCGTGCATCCTCAAGTCTGGCTGCACGTCACTCTGCTGCTTCCTTGGCACGTATTTGAGCCATTCTTTGTCTGTTTCGCTTGTTCACTGATGCCCATTCTTCCTCAGTTTGATTTGCAATTACTCGTCGCACTGCTTCCGCACCACGAGTACGACGAACTAAATTTGATCTTCTGCAAGGCATTATTTGGATGAACTACAGCAGATCGATTGCAACAAAGTTATAACAAAAACATATACAATTGCATATTTGTATACAAATATATAGAATCCATAGTAGGTATATAAAAACACGCTCGTATTCCAATGCAACGGGTGACATCTATATAATAGTAAGTATATAAAAACATGCACGTATGCAAATGCAACATTGTGTGAAAATTTCAAAGCAATTGGTGAAGAACTTTCGGAGATTTAAGATTTTGAACAAACGAACATTTACATTTTTATTTATATAGATATGGGGATGTATGGATTTCCACACATACTCTCAGAATGCTGAGGTTATCTGCACCCACACATCAAAACACCTTGTAGACAGACACAGGTGAGCAGGTGTTGTACTGTACAATGGGTCAATGCATGCCATGGACAGGCCATCTTGTTCCTGACCACTTTTGCCTATCTAACTGCAACCAGCCACATATGGCCATACTACTAACTGTATACACATATCAAGGATAGTGACAGGTACCCCATACTAGGACACTAGATACCATAACAGTACCAAGCAGTATCACTCTGCAGGCCACACATGCTGCCTAACACAAGTCTACTTTGCATACTCCACAAGTACTGTATATACAACAGATGTACTCCTTGGTGCATGCGATAAGTACTACAAGCAGTAGTCTGTGATAGTAGATAGCTAGAGGTTCTAGTCATACCTCAACCAACTTTATGTATGTGTGTGTGTGTGTGTGTGTGTGTGTGTGTGTGTGTGTGTGTGTGTGTGTGTGTGTGTGTGTGTGTGAATGTATACCCACGCAGCACTACAGACAAGCCAAGCCCATATGGGCTATCTCTGTGCAATGATTATGCATTTTATGGCCCCCTGACTAATTGCTGGCCTCTACATTGCCCTACTGTACAAGGACTGCTGATGTCATCCACCTTATGAGTGCTGGCTGGCACTTTAATATCAGATAAAATCTGCGGTTCATGCAATAAATACTACAAGCTATAGTGGGTATTAGTAGATAGGTAGGAGTTCTAATATC
This sequence comes from Protopterus annectens, assembly GCF_019279795.1. Classification (NCBI taxonomy): domain Eukaryota; kingdom Metazoa; phylum Chordata; order Ceratodontiformes; family Protopteridae; genus Protopterus; species Protopterus annectens. The sequence continues at coordinate 746,640,871 of NC_056732.1, forward strand.
ACAGCAACTAACTATGTGTTTGTTTGTGTAAATATATCTCCATGCAACACTACAGACAAGCCCATATGGGCTATCTCTGTTCATTGGTTTTGCACTTTTTGGCCCTGTGATTAGCTTCTGACCTTAAATTGCTTTCCTATACATAATCATAAATGATGCCCGCCACCTGTCTGACTTGGAGACACAATATTTGTAGATGTGTCAACTCCATCACCACACCTTCTTGATTTGTCAGTTCAAATATCCCTGGTGACATGTAGCAAGGGTAGTAGACCTTATCACAAAGTATGAATGCATGAATATTCTGACTGCCCCCATTGTTCCTGATAGACTGTTCTACACATATGCATCTAGGGAGCCATGCATATATACTGCTGTACCTTGCTGATGTTATATTTCTTCTGTGTTGCCATGCTATCCTGTGCTGCTGAATTGCTGCCATGTGTCCATAGTGTTTCCCTTCAGACTTCTGGAACAGAAACATGCACAGGTCCATGACATAACTGTCATTCTGTAACACTACTGTCAGTCCAACAACATGCAACATAGATACACAAAGTGTGATGTCCAGTCATGACACATGCTAGCATACAGTACCTGTTGTGGTCCACAATATGTGGCATGGCAAAACCATACTGCACTACACAAGTACATGTCAAGTGATATAGACACCCTGTGCATCAGACACATAGTAGCATTTCCAGGCATCGATAGCACAGGTATCATCACATGCACATGGTGTGGTGTAGGGGTGCTGAAGCCCTAGGCTTTGCCAAACAGTTGACAACATGTGCGTGAGTCAGGAGAGGTGCAGGTTAAATGGACCATGGAGAGGTGTTGTGTGTGTCAGTAGGTGACCTGCATGTGACAGTGGTGTTTGAGTGTGTGCGTGTACACAGTCAAGCCCGATGCTAGACCTACACATGTCTATGTTGGACTGCTGTGGGACATACATGGTAAGGTGTACAGCACTGTCACTGGCCATGAACACGGGAACTGCATCTGCCAGGGGTAGCACTGCCACCACCATGCCCAAGGTCAGATGTGGTGCTAGCACCTGATGGTGACTGCAAAATGCTGTGGCTGTGTCCCCCATTGGACCACCCAGGACCACACACCCACAGCCTGTCACAGCATGGTGTGGACAGCACATTTCCCTCTGGAACACTGGAGGTACTGCCACTGTAGGCGCGTGACTGTGCATGGCCAGGTGGACTCTCAGCAGATGGTGTTGTTAACCTACATCCACATGTCCAACGTCCAACTCCAAGCAGACGTTTCAGCACAGACAATGTGCAGTCCAAGACAGACACTGTCTCAGCCCACCATCTGTCCACTGCATCAGCGAACTGATCTGGGTTGTCCTCAGTATGGTGGAGGCAATCACAGATGTCAGACTGTGCTGTGTCCATAACCTGAAGTCTCCATCTGGTATTGTGTTCAGAACATGCCTGTGCCTCCATGATGGTCCAAAACATGTGCCACATGCCCTGTGATGTGACACCTGCAACAGGTGGTGGATGGACAGCAGTCCTCTTATGAGCACCCCTGTCAATCTGCCTATATGAGACCTCACCAGATCTCTGGCTATGGTCAGTGTCTGCAATCATTAATGTCATAGTTGCCACACTGTCCTGTTCAATGTCTCCACCCACTGACTGTCCAATATCTGTGACCTCTGGGGAATGAGTATGTGTGGGCATAGTGACTGTGTGTGGTGACAATGGGGGCAGAAGAGGGATGTTAACCTCTGGGACAGAGTCAGCACCCGACAGCCCACCTTTGCCTCACTATGGCCATCATCAGCATCAGAGTCTGATGAGACACAGACAACAGGTTATGGGTGGACAGGCTCCAGCCCACATAATCACCTGTAAAAGCCAAGACAAAAGCAGTGCATTACTACCTGCAGTTTTATGTATAGTAATCCACACAGACTCATACAAATGAGGATGCACAACTGCATTACCAGTCACACATCTTCTCATTTCCACTTTCATGCACAACAGACAACCTCACACCAACATACACAGACAAATCAAGCCCTTTATAACATGAACGTCAGCCACAGCCAGGTAAAGTTGCCTGCACAACCTGCCTGTAAGGTATGAAATATGACACTATTCATGATAGACTGACACATAAAACCCAGTACACCTCTCTTGCAAATGATATGCCAGTACTAGTATCACTTCCTCAGGTATGTAGCATTTCCCTTTTAAGTTTGAACAGGCATCTTGGAGTAATTGCCTCAGGAATACCAGGCTGTGTAGCCACTCATAACTATAAGTGCAGACGTGTTGATGTTTGTTCAAATACACACCTGTGACAAACCAGTCTATGAACCGTAGTTATCTGTTTCAGAATGGAACATACAAATATTCTAATCTGGTTAAACACAACATCTTTATATAGGGCAATATGGCAGCCCTTAACTTCCATATGGTATATATGATCTGTAATAAACTGTATCACACTTACCAGGTACAGGACCATGGACTTGGGCCACTCCTGATGGACCTATGAAAAGGTTATGGAAAGGTATTGTCAGCACCACCAAATGTTGCAGCACTACAAGTTAATATGTGCATATATCCACATGTACAGTGGCTACTTTGATGCTGGCTGTATTGCTGACATTTTGAGTATGTGTGGACAACTGTGTATCAACCCTAACTAGCCCCTAATGCAGATAGACCTAGCATCCATATATAGGTATGTACAGTTTGCCACAATGACTGATACAGTATTGCACTGATGAATGCAGTACACTTACCTGGAGGCTCCTGTGCTGTGGACACTGTGGCACCCACATCCATGATGTATGTTGTGATGGATGCTGTATTGCTGACATTTTGAGTATGTGTGCACAACTGTGTATAAACCTTAACTACCCCCCAATGCAGCTAGACCTAACACCCATAGGTTCATAGGTTGGAACTAGGCTATCAGCCCTAGGGCCTATACAAGCCAAGCCATAACAATTCCCTGGATATTTCTTCCCAATATTTACTTCCGTGGACCCCTATCTAGCAGGGTGACTGATATGATCCCCGGGGTGAATTTCCTATCTCCCATCCAATCATCAAGGTTCCTTTTGAAGATGTATGTACAGTCTGCCACAATGACTGAATACAGTATTGCACTGGTGAATGCAGTGCACTTACCTGGATGCTCCTGTGCTGTGGACACTGCGGCAACCACATCCACAATGTATGTTGTGATGGATGCCTGGGAGCTGTTGTGTGTTCCTAGGTTCACCAGGAATTCCTCTGTGGCTGTGAGTGGATGTTCTGTTTCAGGCCCTCCACCAGTGGTGGGATGATCCCTGGCAACATCAGCTTCTCTTTGTTGTGCATCATTCAGCATGTCTGTGGCCCAGTGTTGGACCTGCTCATAGGTTCTGCCCTGTCGACCACCCTGATTGACATCCCACGCAATCTCTTTCCACAATGCTGCCCACTGCTCCTGATTATGCCTCCCAACTATCATGTCATTCTCTGCTTCCGAGAAGGGGGCATGTCTTCAGCTGTAAATGATTCCTGATAGACAACAAAAGGGCAACACATTACAGGACCAGATACATGGACATCCATTATGTACAGATCCAGCACACCCATAATGGGCTGCACTATCCACTGCTCCCTCGCACATCATACCCCACAGTCTGGCAACACTCTATGTGTGTGGATAACAAAATAGTAGCAATACTGGGGTATATCCATGCGTGCTGTGACAACTTCTACTGTATCTTCCAATACTCAGCACTGCAGTCTACTGTGGTGTGTCCCCTATAGGTAAACTCCCACTAATATGTCATCTGACCACTGCCAGACAATTAACAGTGTGCTATTAAAACAACTGTATGGGGACAGTCCAGCAACATCAGTGTGTCACAATGACAGAAAACAATGACAGCCTGCTGTAGTATCTGTTTCCTGTAAGCATCATACCTCTCAACTATACAGATGTTTGCAGAATGTCAGGATGTTTGCCTCATAGCTTTGATCATGTACACACAAACATGTGGATGTCTAACCAATATATAAACACTGTTGCTGAGTTTGGACATTTGTCGCCCCATAAATTATGGCTTTGTCCTGGTATCATGCTGTAAGAGGTTGACAAGTATGTTAGGTATAGCCTTCAATCAAACAAGGACATATGTCAACAGAAACAGGGTCTTAGCCAAAGTATATAAGGGACACTCAGGGACACTTTTAACATGTTCGTACTATGTATATGAGACAGTGACTGAATGAGGGAGGTGAAGTGCAGTACACTGATTGACATTACAGGAGTGTACACCCTTACTCATTGTTACTATGTATCCTATGTAATCCACTAGCTTTCCTCCAGCAGCCAACTGTTGTAGGAGGGATTGACAGGGACAGAGCTGAGATGTGATTAAAATTCAGTGATAGTTGAGAGGCATGCCTGTAGGTGTAGGACAGCAGAGTATCACTGACACATCATTATCATAGATCTACGACAGGCTTACTGGTGTAATCTATGTTCCCCATACCTCCATCCTCCCATTAACATTCTGTTATATGGAGAAATCCATTACATATCTGCTAGAGTGCAATACTCCTTTCTTGAACTTTGCTTCTTGTATACTTTTTGAAATCCGCTCTACGTGTGATTGAGGTCGCATACAGGGCTGTTCCCCATAAACAGCTGCTTGCCTTTTTAAGGTACTGCCCATTAGCAGGTAATTTTGCCTTCACATATATGTGGCTGAGATTTACTAATTGCAGCCAAATGACATGCCACCACAATGTAGACATGGGCCCCTTTCTTAGCAGTTAAGATGGACATCACTGAGGTGTAAGTAGTACAGCTTTGCAGAGGATAGGTACCATAACTGTCAGCTGTATAGATTTATGGAGTATGTCCACAGTTTCGTCTCATAAGTCTGGTCAGTGTCCCATGACATAGCAGTCATCTGGCAGCTGACTGGCAAACATTGTGGGTTGAGTTCAGTAAGAAATGAGACACACGTAAGTGTCAATCTTCATACCCATCAGAATATGCATGCTAAAGCAATAAATGTTAATCTATCAACCTAATATCTTTGTAGGAGCAAAACATAACACCTATCCCTATCTGTAGGCCTTAGACCCCCATTACATCTGTCTGGGTCCATATCCCTTGTTCTAGGGGGTTGGGACATATGGTAGGTCTGTAGCAGCTACCTTTACATACAGTTGTGTATGCTACAGGCTGAAGCTGTTGCTGCAGCCTAGCACACATAGGGTGGAGTGTGGACACTTTCATGGACAGCAAGCTTTTCATGAAACTGTGGCTGCTGTGGCAGCCCTGTCATTATGACATAGCCAGGGTAAGGGTACCCTGTACAGTCCAATAGAGCCATGTGTTTAAGGTATGTCTATTATGCAACAATGCCAATAACAGAGTAGTAAGCTACATATAGTTAGGCTATACAGATATGTGCAATGTGTCCCTACCTGCAGGCCTCTGACTTGCGAAAGGGGGTAGCAGTTCATTAACTAGCAGAACGCTGTGCAGATTAGGATTGCATGACTCAGTCATTACTTGCTGTCTTCACAATAATGTAATTGAACTGCTAGACAAAACTGGATTTGAAATCAGAACTGTATATGGCAAAATGTGCAGTATGCAAGGCATTTAACAGACTGCACTACTGATTTACTACAAAGGCATGTGTATTTGCAAGATAAATGTGCACAAATACAGTCTGTGTGAAACATTTCTACATTCAGCAGTAGGTGCATGGCTTTATACATCTGTATTTTAACACCAGGGTCCCAGTTGTACATGTATGTTGCCATTGATGCCTTAGCAGGTGTCTTTCCACAAATTGCTGACAAAGGGAACATATACCTGCTATCACAGGCCTCACATCCATTATTATGTCTTTGGCTGTCTTCTGGTGTATTATTGCACCAGAGTTCAAGGTATGCTCCCATTTTTCCCATTAGTTTTTATTTCAGTTACATGCCTAATGGCTGTAAGTGACAATCAGTATGTTTTGCTGGAAACACATGATTTGCATCAGATCTGTGTGGTGTGGTGGGGTAATGCAGTGGGCTGTAGGTGAGAGGGGGCCCGGGGGTCAAAACCTTGCAGATGTGTTCACTTTGTACATATGTCTGACAATGTCATAAACACATTTAATTATTAAAGCTAATTTAAGTTTAGCTAATTGAAGTGGTGTAGTGCACCTCACCATCCTGCTTTGCTTAGCTGTGTGCAAACACATGCTAAAAAAATAAAGAAAAGAAAAGCAAAGAAAAGAAAAAGAAGGTGATATGGCAGTGGTGAAATGGGGGCAAGCAGATGAAAAACACAGTGAAGGGAAGTTAGAGATGTGCAGGAAGGGTGTAGGAAAGACCCATAACTATCCATATCTTGTGCAGCAACAGCTGTGCATTTTGACAGATTTTGTAAATGAATTTGGACATTCAAACCCCAGAGAGAGATGTGAGGAGAACATAACTGTGTTGTCAAGTCAGTTAGACCAGATTAGTGGTCTCCAGTGGATATGTGTGTTTGACATAGAGAGCTATGTATGGGGAGATATTTTTTGGGGACAGTTGCCCATATTTTTTTTAAGGTTAAGTGGAATGTAGGGGAAATGACAATGGTATATGTTGGTAGGTAAGTTAAGTAGGAGAGGATGCATTTGCAGACAGTCAAGACAGACAAGACAGCAGACAGTGGAGGTGTGTGACATATGAGGGGGTAAACACCTTGGATGGGGAGAGTGTTGTGGAAACAAGTCGCACTTGCTTCTATATGCAGCAGAGTGACTCATCTCCCCACCCATGGGACAGTTGACACTGCTTCTTCACTGCCCCAAGGGTGGTTGTGCTAGAGGATAGGTGCCAGGATGAGCCTGGCCCACCAGGTCAGCTAGTATGCTCTCAATCTGGCAAAAGCAGCATTCATAGCTATGATGAACAATCCTGTGCACAATCACTGACAGTTGATCCTGGGTGACTGCAGACCCTCCATCACAGCCCCCTGTAGGAGGCCGGGCCCTGGCCCCTGAGATGGTTCCAACCAATCCCACAGGTGGTGCAGTGGCAGTGGAGAGGGCACCACCATCCTGGGTCTTGGACATGCTAGGACCCGATGCCATGGCCAGTTGAGGCAAGGTAGGCAGATAACCACGAACTGGCCTACCACAATGCACTGTGGTAATGGAGGTATTGCAATACGTATAGGTTAGTTATTAAGAAACCATTGTTAGTTATAACAGCATGGCAGAACATTGGAAATAAAGCAATTACATATCAATGCAAATTATGTGCAACACAACAATAAATAACAGAACAGTCAGTATAACAGCATGCCAGTAACAGCTACAGCATAAGGCCAACAAAATAGGTAATTTACCAAGATATAGTTTCATAGTTTCATAGTTTCATAGTTTAGTACTAGGCTATCTGCCCTGGGGCATTTGTAAGCCTAGCCATAGTGATGTGGCTTTCGCCACCCCATGAAATGGTACAAAAATGCACAGAATTGATTTAGAATACTGTGCCTCTGACTAGTAGTGACACAGTGAAGGTCCCCTTATATAATAGAATTAGTTTACCGTGCCCCTGTCGAGTAGTGACACAGATGAGACCCCTGGGGTAAACTTACGATCTCCCATCCACTCATCAAGATTTCTCTTGAAGAGAGTCAGTGAGTGGCTCTGCCTAACATGAACTGGGATCTTGTTCCAGAGCATGGGAAGCCTCTGGGTTATGAATCTATCCCTCCAGCATGTCCTATTCATACTTGTGCCGAGGTTTAAGTCTTTAGCTCTCGTGGTTCTGATGGATTTGGATTTTTTGAGGTGGAGCATGTCCATCAGTTCCTGATTGGACATGGCCTTGTACGTCAGGCAGAGATCACCTCTGAGCAGGTGGTATCCTACTGAATAGAGATGGAGTTTCTTTAGTCTGGAAGAATAAGACATATGTTGGAGACCCTTGATCCTCTTGGTGAGGTACCTTTGTGGTCTCTCCAGCTGTTGCAAATGCCGGGTGAGGTACATACCAAATGGGGTATTTTACTCAATCATGGGTCTGAAGAGGGAGGAGTATAGGGTTACAATGACATCCTTGGATCTGGATGTGAATCCCTTCATGATAAGGTGTACAAGGTAGAATGATTTTCTAACCACTTTGGCAATGTGGGTGTCAAATGAGAGGTCGCTGTCGACTTGGGTCCCTAGGTCTCTGATTACTTTTTCCGTACTCAGTGGGTTGCTGTCTATGTGATAATTTGTGGGTACTTTGTTTTTCCCAAAGGGGATGACTATACATTTTTTGGCATTTAGTTTAAGGCCATGACTCCGGCACCAGCTGTCCGTTTCTGTGAGGCCTTTTTGTAAGATGTATGTGTCCACTGGTGTATAGACTATGGTGCCTAGTTTGCAGTCATCTGCGAACTTTGTCAGCCACAACCCTCAAATGTTTGCTTTAACATCTGAGAAATAAATGCCGAAGAAGAGGGGTCCCAGGACAGATCCCTGTGGGACACCACTTGTGACTGTCTTTGAGTCTGACATTGCTCCAGCGATTTTAACTTTATGGGTTCTGTCCTTTAGCCAGTTTGCAACACATCTAGTGACATAAGGGTTTACATTTAAGCTGTTGAGCTTATCTATGATGCCTGAGTGGGGTATTGTGTCGAAGGCCTTAGCCAAGTCCAGGTAGGCTGTATGGACTGCTTTGCCCTCATCAATGGCTCTAGTGACTGTTTCAAAAAAGTCAACCAGGTTCAAAAGGCAGGATCTGCCCTTTACAAAGCCGAACTGGGTGGGGTCAAGTGTCTGTAGGTCCCCAATGTCTCTGTTTATGAGTTCCATAATGATTCTTTCCATAGCTTTGCAGACCAGGCTGGTTAAGCTTATGGGGCAGTCGTTCCCAGGGTCTGTAGAGGTACCCCCTTTGTGGAGTGGGACCACTGTTGCTGTATGCCAGTGTTCAGGTACATATCCTGTAGTAAGGCTAAGGTTAAATAGCATTTTTATGTGTGGGTTTAGCTCCTCTTGGAGTTCACGTGCAACCCGGGATACCGTCAGGTCCCATTGATGCTGTGTTTTTAGCTTTGCTGAGGACGGCTCTCACTTGGACATCTGAGATGACAGGAAGATTACATTCAGCTGGGATAAGTATTTCTTCTTTTGGGGGTGAGGGAGGGGATACATTTGCACTGAACCTGTCAGCCAGAATGTTGGCAATATCTGTGGGTTCAGTGTATTTTTTGTTGTTGTGAACTAACTCTGAGCATATCTGAGGGTTGCCGCCCAGGTTTCTAACATAGCTGAAGAAGGCTTTGTGGTTATCTTTAGTGTCCTTAGCGATTTTTCTCTCAAAGCTGGCCTTGGATGTTTTTATGAGGGAATGTAGTTTTCTGCTAGTGTTAATCAGAGATGTCTTCCCTTTATGGGATTTTGCTTTGTCGTGCAGTAGCTTCCTTCTTTTGTTATACAATTTTTTAATGGCTGAGGTCCACCAGACAGGACGCTTGCCTTTGGTGGAGAGGGACTTGGATTTATTTGGGATTGCATGATCCATGCATTCTTGGAGATGTCCATAGAAAGCATTTGTGAAGGATTCAGCATTGTGGGATGTGGTATCCACTGGCCCAGTGGGCTTAAAGGATACCATCTCAGTCTTAAGAAGAGTGGATTCTGCTTTTGAGAAGTTTTTCACTGTGGTCTTTTGTGCTGTGGATGAAGTTGGGATATGTATATCCAGGGTGATTAGTTTGTGGTCAGATCTCACCAGTGAGGGGTATACCTCCGGCGTGGAGCATTTTGTCCCCATGTTTGTGATGATCAGATCTAGTATATTATCTCCCCTAGTGGGAGAGGTGACTAGTTGTTCTAGTGCATTTGAATTTATGAATTCCAGGAACCTTTGGGCTAGGGTGTTAGGGCTAGAATAATGTACCCAATCTATGTTAGGGTAGTTGAAGTCTCCCAGTATGATGGTATTTTGTGATACATTCATATCCTCCAATGTCTTCAGGAAGGCTGAGTGGGGTTCCTGAGATTGGGAGGGTGGTCTGTAAACATGCTACCAGTTGTATAGCAGTTTTGCCTATGGTTAGTTGCACCTGTATGGTCTCTGATGCTTCATGTGTTGCTACTAACCTGGAGGTGTGGGTGTCCTTGACGAATATGGACACTCCCCTCCCTTTGTGGTTCGGCCCGGGTTTTGGGGCCAAAAAGCATGATACGAGGTATAGCCTGGTAGTGCTGGGGTGCTCTCAGGAGCCTTGAACCAGGTTTCATTTACTGCACAGACATCGATGTTCTCCATACTGAGGAGTGCATCGAGTGCCTGCATCTTGAGATTTAGACTTCTGGCATTGAGCAGCATTAACCTTAGTTTTTTTCCATTTTTGTTTTCTAAGGAGATGGGTTTGTCTTTTGAGCCTTGCCTAAAAAAGGCACTATGGGGGTGGCAAGAGCCTTAGCCAATATCCGGAAGCCCAGTGGTGACAGGTGCAAGCCGTCCTTGAAGCAGCGTGGCTTGTCCAACATGTCATCCCAGGCAGACAGACATTGGATCCCCTTAGAATGACACCAGTACTTGAGCCAATTATTAAAGCTGATCATCTTGTCTTTGTATTGTGGCATCATTCTTGGTGAGGGCAAGATGCTGCTCAGGGTCAGGGTCATACCAGCCTGGGCTACATAATCAGAGGGCTCCTCTGTCTCTTTTCATGTAGTCCAGGGAGGTACGTCTCAGGTATTTCACGCCAGCATGGACAATGACAGAGTCATATTTGTACTTGCTTTGGAGTGACCTGAGTGCATGTGTTATGTGGCAGACCCTAGCTCCCAATAGGCAGCTCACAGTCACCCTCTCCTTGTTCAGCCTGGTAAGTGGGACATCAGTGTGTCTGACTATAGAGTCACCTATTACTAGTTTATCAGGCATGGTGTTTGGCCTTAAGGGCTGTGATTGATTGACACCCTGATTTATTGAAGTATGTGTTGCATGTGTTTTGTTTTGAGGTGGTGGATTTTTGGATGTCTGCTTTGGGAGCCTCTGTTGTTTTGGTAAGTTTCTTATTAGAGCCTCCGAGTATGCCTTTGTGTTTTTATGTGTTTGGTTTGCAGTTGTGGTAGGTCTATGTGGGACTGGGCTTGTTGTGTGTGTAGATACCATCTCCTCCTGTCTGGTCATGCCAGCCCTGAGTTGAGAGAGTTCAGCCTCCAGTTTGGCTATATAGTTGCATCTCTCACATGTTGGGAGGAGGAGAGGGTTGTCTGTGTACATGAGACAACTGTAGCATTGTGTCAAGATACCCAGATTAACCAACTGAACTGGAGAGGACACCAGTAATCTACCACTAGACATGCTAGAACAGTATAAGGGAGTGCTGTGCCTTTAAGGGAAGTGGATATTCACAGGGGTGGTAGGTGGATGTAGTGCTTACTTAGTAGAGAAGTTTTGAGAACAAGTGCTAGGCTTATAATATAGTGATTAGTCTGATTATAAGTTGCAGTTGTGGTAGGTCTATTGGTATAAACTCAAAATTTTCATGCATTATTCTTTACAATCTATAATCTATTAATTTTATCTAAACTTCTGTCATAGTTATTTCTTCTGTGTTTATTTGAAATTGTTTGCTGGTGTCAAAATACTTTGGATTATTATATAATTTATAATGTGTTATAGTTTTTGTATAACTAGTATGAATCACGTTTTGTAACATACTTAGTTCTGGAGCTTTTCTCCCCAGGACTCCATTGAAAACGGGTTATTTGACCCAATGGACTATCCTGGTAAACCAACTGCAAATAAAAATAAAATAAATAAATAAAAAAATATACTAAGAGAAGAGCTTCCTTAAGGGAAAATTTGAAGAGCAGACTTGGCAGAGCCAGAAGAAGTTTAACCTAGTTTAACGGGCGCTGCGCTATGCGCACAAACACGCAAAGCCGTGCAAATGCGGATTTTAAACAGGGAACTTCAAAAGAGCTAGAAATGGTCCAAAACAACCAATTACTACAGCTCTTGTGCTGAGGTCACTTCCTACAGGGACAGGTAGGCTGCTCAAAGCTCTCCACTCCCACTGGTGAGCAAAGAAACTTCATTCTATCCAAGTAAGGTAATGGACAACACAGGAACTACACCACAGCCCAGAATACAGCAATGCCTGTAAACTGGTCTAACCTAGTCGAGGAGAGGTGGGAAAACAAGGATTATTTTTTTGTTTTTTTGTTTTTAGATAGAAACATACAGAAAATGCAGAAACAGTAATAAATCAGTTACATAGGCTAGCACACTTTAGTGGGCAGCCTCAACGGTTAAATTAAACAAACAAACAAACTTTCGATCAAATTCGACTAAAATGTAACTTTAAGTGCAGATATTAAAATAATGCAGCAAACAGCTAATAAAACAGCTTAAGCTTGTTTGGCGTAAGCTAGAGAAGCTATTTCAAGTAAAAAAACAGCAAAGATACTTAAAAACAGAAAGTAGTCGCTTTTCTGAGTTCTTTGTAGCTAGGACCACTCTGCAGGACCACGAGGAGCTTGTCTGAGTAGTATAGCCAGAAAAAAATGCCCAGAGGTGGATTTTAAACAGGGAACTTCAAAAGAGCTAGAAATGGTCCAAAACAACCAATTACTACAGCTCTTGTGCTGAGGTCACTTCCTATAGGGACAGGTAGGCTGCTCAAGCCTCCCCACTCCCACTGGCGAGCAAAGAAACTTCCTTCTATCCAAGTAAGGTAATGGACAACACAGGAACTACACCACAGCCCAGAATACAGCAATGCCTGTAAACTGGTCTAAACTAGTCGAGGAGAGGCGGGAAAACAAGGATTATTTTTTTTGTTTTTTTTTGTTTCTAGACAGAAACACACAGAAAATGCAGAGACAGTAATAAATCAGTTACGCAGGCTAGCACACTTTAGTGGGCAGCCTCAACAGTTAAATTAAACAAACAAACAAACAAACTTTCGATCAAAATGGAATAAAATGTAACTTTAAGTGCAGATATTAAAATAATGCAGCAAACAGCTAAAAAAACAGTTTAAGCTTGTTTAGGGTATATGTTAATATGCATCCATTATAATACATAACAGAAATAGCACATGCCCCAATAAACAGTTAATTTAACATAATGTTAATAGAAAACCATAACCAATTCATAGCAGTAATAAATAAATGATGATAAGGGGTGTGAAGAGAGACAAAACCAGTCTGTTAGTAACAGTGCAGCTTACTTCCTTGACAACAGTACTACTATCTACTCTATGAGTCCATATTTTCTTTATATTTACACTGAGTACAAGTCTCCAGTAGCTGTGTAGCATATACATACCTCTCAAGTCTGAGTATACTAAGAGTAGAGCTTCCTTAAGGGAAAATGGGATACTATGTGCCAAACAGTAACAACTGCGGGTACACACCTACACAGAACACTTCCACAGCAAGTGGAAACTATATAACTATAGAAATGCACTCAACTACCACAACACAGCACAAACCACAAAACACATAGCTGACCTACACAGTGTGCCCCTCAACCTAAGCCCCTAAATCAAACAGCTTGCACAATACACTAATCATAGGTGACTTGATAGTGAGGCACACTGATGTCCCACTCACTAAGTTGAATAAGGAGAAGGTAACAGTCAGCCGTATATCAGGTTCCAGAATCTGACACATAACACATGCACTCAGCTCACTCCACAACAAGTACAGATATGACTCTGTCACTTTCCATGTGGGTGTGAATGACCTGAGATGCACCTCCCTGGACTTCATGAAAAGAGACGATGAGGAGCTCCTGGATTATGTGCCCCAGGCAGGTATGACCCTAGCCCTGACCAGCATCCTACCATCACCCAGAATGACACCGCAATACAAGCAGAAAATGATTGACTTCAACAATTGGCTAAGTTTCTGGTGTCATTCTAAGGGGATCCAGTATCTGTCTGCTTGGGATGACATGATTGACAGACATCAATGCTTTACCAGAGATGGCCTGCATCTGTCACCCCTGGGTTTCTGGATACTGGCTAAGGCTCTTGCCACCCCTATAGTGCCTTTTTTAGGCAATGTTCCAAAGACCAAATTACCACTGTAACAGCTATAAATAAATGCAATCTGAGGGCCATGCTGCTCAATGCTAGAAGTCTAAATCTCAAGATTCACTTGCTCGAAGCACTCCTCAAAATGAAGAACATTGACATTTGTGCTGTAATGGAGACCTGGTTTACAGCAGCAGAAAGCACCACTGCACTACCAGGCTAAAACTCATTCCACACCTTCTGGCCCCAGAACATGGACCGAAGCTCCATAGGTGGTGGTGTCTCCATATTCATAAAGGATATGCACACCTCCAGACTAGTTGCCCATCATAACACATCTCAGATTTGTCAGGTACAACTAACATTGGGTAAGACAGCAATTCAGGTTGTAGCCTGCTATAGGTCCCCAACCATGTCCCAAGACTCTCACTCCATGTTCCTAAGCACCCTGAAAGCTATTAGGGTCCAACCCATCACTCTCATACAAGGTGACTTTAACTACCCCTCCATCAACTGGGGAAACTACTCATGCACCAATACACTCGCCCAACTCTTCCTGGAATTCATCAATTCCAATGCCCTGGACCAGCTCACTCTTACCCCCACTAGAGGAAGCAACATCCTTGACCTGGTTATTACAAACATGGGCAATTGTTGCTCTACACCAGTAGTCAATTCCTCCCTGGTTAGATCTGACCCCAAACTAATCACCATGGAAATCCACATCTCACCGACACGCCCCGCAAAGGTAGCCACCATGAAAAACTTTTCCAAAGCTGACTTTGGGTTCTGAAAAACAGAGGTGGATAACTTCACGGCACCCATGTCAATGAAAAATAGATGCATACACCAATGCACTGTACGAACACGTACATAAATGCATGGAACTAGCCATACCAAACAGAACCAAGATGCTCTCCTCCAAAAAAAGGAAGCCAATCTGGTGGTCCTCTGCCATTAATAAACTCTACAACAGAAGTAATAAACTGTTGTAGAAAAGGTGAAGTCCAAAGACTGGAAAAACTCCTTTATTAGCCTCAACAAAAAGTTGAGATCCCTCATCAAAACCTCTACAGCCAGCTATGAAGGAAGAATTGTGGCAGACACTAAAAACAACCACAAAGCCTTCTATAGTTATATCAAGAATCTCCACGGCAATACCCAGGTTTGCTCTGAGTTACTGCACAATGGTACCTTCAATACTGAGTCAACAGATATTGCCAACATACTAATTGACAGATTCATTGCCAACTTTACCCCTCTGCCCCCCAAAGAACCAGTCACAATACCAGATGAATGCCAGGCACCCAGAATTACTGCAGCACAGGTTAAAGCTACATTCTCCAAGACCAAGAATACAGCTTCCATGGAACCTGACAATATCCCTGGATCTGTTCTACATGACTACAAAGTGAACTGGCACCACATATGTGTGCCTTGTTCAATTACAGCCTCACAGCAGGCTTTGTCCCTACTGAATGGTGCACTGCTACAGTCATACAGTCATCCCTATCCATAAAGTGGGAGCAACTGCAGCCCCCGGGAATTATCGCCCCATTAGCCTGACTAGTCTAATATATAAGGCTATGGAGTACATCATCATGGACCTAATTAACAAGGATATAGGGAATCTCCAAACTCTAGATCCCATGCAATTTGGTTTTGTGAAAGGTAGATCATGTCTGCTCAACCTGATTGACTTCTTTTAGTCAGTCATTAGATCTGTGGATGAGAGCAAGGTAGTTCATTCTGCCTACCTCAATCTGGCCAAGGCCTTTGATAGCATTCCCCCCTCAGGAATTATTGATAAACTCACCAAACTAGGCATCAACCCCTATATCACTACATGGGCTGCAAATTGTCTCACAGATTGAACCCACAGTGTGAAAGTAGCGGACTCCAAGTTAGTCTGCTGACCAGTCATGAGTGGAGTCCCACAGGGATCAGTCTTGGGTCCTCTCCTGTTTGGCATCTACTTCTCAGAAGTCCAGGCCAAAATGGAGGAACTCGGGCTGACCATGTTCGCAGATGAATGCAAGCTGGGATACATTATTAACTCCCCAAGTGATGTAGACATCCTACAAAAAGGCCTCACTGAGACCAATGACTTGTGTCAAAACCATGGCCTTAAGCTTAATGCCAAAAAATGCATTGTCATCCCCTTTGAAAAAAACTCAGTTCCCACTAATTACCACATCGATGGGAGCCCACTGAACACTGAAGGTGTTATAAGAGATCTGGGGACACAGGTTGACAGCAACCTCTTCTTCAACCACCACATTGCCACTGTGATCAGAAAGTCCTTCTATGTGGCACATGTCATTGCCAAGGGTTTTGTATCCAGTGAGAAAGAGTTCATCATCTCTTTCTACTCTTCTCTCATTAGGCCAATCATCGAGTATAATGCCCCATTTGGCATGTACCTCACTAGACACATGCAACAGCTGGAAAAGCCAGAAAAGTACTTCAAGAAGAGGATGCTAGACCTTAAACACATGTCCTACATGAACAGAATCATAAAACTCCAGCTATTCTCTGTCTCATATCGTCTACTAAGAGGCGATCTCTGCTTTTAGATCAGAAAATCTTGGGACATTCAACTCACAGGTATTTAAATTTGAAAAGCTAGCTAAAAAATACAAATCACTTCAGATGGACAATGTTTTTTAGAGCGTTCACTAGAACTTAACCAGGTACCCAAAGGTCAGAGAGTATATAGGATCCCTATGGGAATTGAGGCAAACACTGAGGCATACAAAAATATGTTGGAACTTTTTGATAGAACTGGGATGGACTTAATGAGAATTATCATTAGAGACAATAACAACAGATTAAGTGTTTTAAAAAATGAACTACTTATTCTCAAACAGAGTATTACCAATGACTTGCTTTTTGAAAGTAACAAAGGTAGATTAGATTGAATTACAACTGAACTTGACAGATATGTTAAAACAAGTATGGAAAGAAAACAAAAGAAGCTATTAAGGGATACTACTGAATATAAAGAGAAAACAGCTTACCCCTTACCCAATACGACTAGGGATGTCCAACACGATGGGAACATAAGGAGAAACACAATGGGCCAGATTCAGGAAGGCTTACATGGAGTTCAAGAGTAGTGTAAGCCTCCGTGTAAGCCTCCCGATTCAGGAACAGCCCAAATCTCCGTGTAAGAGACAGCTAACACGTCTATTACACGGACTGGGCGTGGAAATGCTCAATACCTCATTTGCAGCTCAAAGATATGTAAATGAGGTATCTGAGTGATCCACGAAGCAGAAACCAGTCCGTGTAACGGACGTGTTAGCTGCAGAAATGTACTCAGCTGACAACTGAGTACATTTCTGCAAATTAAAACGGAGCTATGTCAGCTCCAAATAAAGGGTGCATTTGTTTCATTAAGCATGCCAATGGCCAAATATGTGGCCATTGGCATGAAAACGTGTTGCAAAAATATGTAATATAACTTTTTTTTTTTTCACGGGATTTTGAGGTTTAACTGCAGCGCACACCCGCACAAACGGGGTGCGCTACCTAAAACTAAAAACCGAAGCTTATAAGCCCACAATTGTGGGATTTATGTATTACATGGAATGTCAATGGAGGGACTTGCAGACCAAAAACAATATGGCCTCCGTTTAGTGGTTGTCAAGGGGAGCCCGTGTAAGACATGTAACTAGTCATTACTAGGCAATCCTATGTAAATGAGGGTTACAATACTGAATCACACTGCCACATAGGTAATGAGCACTTTCTGAGTAGTGTAAGAGTTAGAGAAGGGGGAGGAACAGAGTAAGAGGTAGGTGACATCACGGGGGGGAAGGATAGATACAAATGTTCCAGATTGGAGGGCAATGTAAGGTGAAAGATGACAGACAGACTTCAGGGAGGGAGGTGTGTCCCAACAGAACACTAGGAAAGTCAAGAAATGGAAGGTCTATGCTATCCCTACACTCAAAGTTTCTTGCTATACGTGCATGCGCGTGTGTGCGCGTGTGTAAGGCAGACTCAACATATGGGAGCGTGTTGCAAACCGTTTACAATGGTTTGCGCGGGCGTGCACGTGTGGAAGGCTGTGTGCGCGTTTTAACATGAATCAGCCAAGTTCACACCGTGTAAGGATGTGTGCACGCTGTAACACCGCAGTAAGGATGTGTGCACGCCATGACTGTGAGTGTGTTTAAGCTGGTGTGCACATTGCTCCCCCTCAGGAAACAGAGAGGAAACAGGAAACAACTAAAATACATGGAAACTGCCAGAGGATACTGGTGCAGTTAATTGTTGGAAACAATTGGAAGCAGGCAATTATGCAGGCAGACTAGAAGCCCAACCCAGCACTTAAAACACTGCAAAGAGCAGTGCAGGGTGTTTCTCACAACAGATACTGCAAGAAAGTAAGCTATCAGAATTGAAAACTGAAAAAAGCTGAACTCAGAGCAGAAATGCTAGGGGCTGCCATAGCTGTTATAATCAGGCATAGGCGAATTGCTGAGGGTGGTGACAATGCAGATGCTGACAGACAACCCAGAGTGAGGAGAAGGAGAAGAGTATACAGGCCCAGGGTCACCTACCATGGGTTACATGAGCTGGAGATAGTAGAGCGCTACACAGTGGACAGAGACCTTCTGCAGCAGATTGTTGAGCTGTGCAGGCCACATCTCACACACAGAACCAACAGAGGGGAACCCATCCCAGTGAAAACCAAGGTATGTGTTGGCCTAAGAATACTAGCAACAGGTACCTTCCAGAGACCAACTGGTGATATGATGGGGATATCACAGGCATCAGCCTCCATGGTACTGCACCAGTTCCTGGATGCCATGTCAGCACATGTCGGTGATCATATATATGTCCCTAATGACCGTGAGGTTGTGGCCAGCAATATGCGTCTCTTCCAGCAAATAGCGGGATACCCTGAGGTGCTGGGTGCAATAGACTGCACGCACATATGCATCAGAGCACCAGCTGTTGAGCGGGGTAGAGTCTACATTAACCACAAGGGATACCCCTCCATCAACTGCCAGGTCGTGTGTGATGCCCAGGGTATAATAATGAATGTGTGTGCTGGCTGCCCTGGGAGCTACCACAATTCCCACATCTGGCATCTGACGCAGCTGTACCAATCATTTGCCAGTGGGGACTTCCCACACGGACACCTAGTGGGGGATGCAGGTTATGCACTTGAGCCGTGGCTGATGACACCCATCAGAAATGCACACACACCTGAACAGGAACGCCATAATGAGGCACACGCACAAACACGTAATGTCATAGAGCGTGTGTTTGGGCTGCCTGTCACGGTTCCGTGTCTGGACACATCTGGTGGAGCCTTGCAGTACACACCAACTACATGTACCCAAATGGTCATGATATGTGCTATGCTACATAATATGATCCTGTGGAAACAGCTGCAGCAGGACCAGCACAGGGCTGGGCCTAACATTCCCCCACCATTGCCAAGGCCACCACAGGCAGAGGGTGACTCGGAAGAGGAACAACCTGACCTTGTCCCAGTAGGCAGAAGGAGGCGTGCCCAGTATGCCCTAAATCAAACAGCTTGCACAATACACTAATCACTTGGAAACTGATGGTAGGGCACCAGTGTCCCCGTACCACTAAGTTGGATAAGTGAGAAGGTGCACAGCTCGGGCTGTAATATCAGGTTCCAGAATCCTTGACTACATAACACATGCACTCAGCTCACTCCAATAAACAAGTACAGATATGACTCCTATCACTGTCCATGTTGGTGTAGAATGACCCTGGAGATGCACCTCCTGAACTTCCGCTATGAAAAGAGATTGATGAGGAGCTCACTGGATTATGTGCCCCAGGCAGGTATGACCCTAGCCCTGACCAGCATCCTACCACATCACCCAGAATGATGCACACAATACCAAGCAGAAAATGATTGACTTCTAACAATTGGCTAAGTTTCTGGTGTCATTCTAGAAAGTCAGATCCAGTATCTGTCTGCTTGAGATGACATACGAGTTGACAGAACATCAATGCTTTACCAGAGATGTTGCCTGCATCTGTCACCCCCTGGGTTTCTGGATACTGGCTAAGGCTCTTGCCACCCACACTACCGTAGTGCCTTTTTAGGCAATGTTCCAAAGACCAAATTACCACTGTAATGAAGCTATAAATAAATGCAATCTGAAGGGCCATAACTGCTCAATGCTAGAAGTCTAAATCTCAAGATTCACTTGCTAAAATATCCTCAAACAAGAAGACACATTGACATTTGTGCCTGTAATGGAAGTTCCATGGTTTACAGCAAGCAGAAAGCACCACTGCACTACCAGGCTAAAATTCATTCCACAACCTTCTGGCCCCCAGAACATGGACTGAAGCTCCACTTAGGTGGGTGGTGTCTCCATATTCAGCAAAAAGAGGTACATATGCACTCAAAATGGCTATTCACTGCAACCAGACCCGCTAACTCATCTGCCCCAGTCTGCTCGGTACCTTTAGCATTAGGTGAACAGCAGATTCAAGGTTGTACAGCCTGCCTTATAGGGTCCCCGTAACCATGTCCTGAAGACTTACTCTTTCCACATGTTCCTAAAGCACCCTGGAAGCTATTAGGGTCCAACCCATCACTCTCGCCTAAGGTGACTCTTAACTACCCCTCCTACTCAGCGGGTGTTCACTACTCAGCCCTGCGCCAATACTATCGCTTAACTCTTCCTGGAATTCATCCAATTCCAATGCCCTGACCAGCTCTACCTCTTACCCCCCACTAGAATTTCATGGGAAGCGCAAGCATCCTTGACTCCATGGGATGGCCAAATGTGAGGTGGGGCAAGTGTTGCTCTACACCAGTCAGTCAATTCTCCCTCGGTTGAATCTGACTCCCCCACGAAACTAATCACTACATGGAAATCCATTATCCACCGACACGCCTACAGTTAGTAGCCACTTATGAAAACTTTTCCCCAGAAAGCTGACTTTGGGTTCTGAAAACTTGAAATTCAGATAGCTTCACCAGCACCCATGTCAATGAAAAATAGATGCGACATGACTAATGGCATCTGTAATGAACCGCATTATTATTAAATGCATGGAACTAGCCATATTCAAACAGAACCAAGATGCTCTCCTCCAAAAAAAGGAAGCCAATCTGGTGGGCCTCTGCCATTAATAAACCTCTACAGACAGCAAGTAATAATAAACTGTTGTAGAAAAGGTGAAAGTCCAAAGACTGGAAAAACTCCTATTAGCCTCAACAAAAGTTGAGGATCCTATATCAAAACCTCTACAGCCAGCTATGGAAGGTGAAGAATTGTGGCAGACACTAAAAAAACAACCACAAAGCCTTCTATGGTGCATCAAGAATCTCCACGGCAATACCCAGGTTTGCTCTGGAGTTACTGCAGTCAATGGTACACTTCAATACTTTGAGTCAACAGATGGCTGCCGCTAACATATACTAGCTGATCAGATTCATTGCCAACTTTACCCCCTCTGCCCCCCCAAAGAACCAGTCACAATACCAGAGGAATGCCAGGCACCCAGAATTACTGCTGCAGCACCAGGGTTAAAGCGCATTCTTCCAAGACTGCAAGAACACAGCTTCCCATGGAACCTGACAATATCCCTGGATCTGTTCTACATGACTACAAAGTGAACTGGCACCACATATGTGTGCAGCAATTCCAATTACAGCCTCTCAGCAGGCTTTGTCCCTACCTGAATGAGTGCACTGCTACAGTCCAATACAGTCAATCCCTATCCATCGGCGGGAAGTCAGGGAACAACTGCAGACCCCGAATTATCGCCCCATTAGCCTGAAGCTAGTCTAATATATAGGCTAGAGCGTTGCATGTCATGGACCTAATGCTAATAAGCGATATGAGGGAATCTCCAAACTCCTTAGATCCCATGCAATTTTGTAGGTTTTTGTGTGAAAGGTAAGATCATGCCCCTGCTCAAGCCTGATTAGACTTTGCTTTGAGTCAGTCATCAGGATCTATGGATGAAAACTGAGGTAGTTTCATTCAGCCTACACCAATCCTGGCCAAGGCATTTTGATAGCATTCCCCCTTGTGGAATTATTGATGTAAACTCAAATCAAATCTAGGCATCAACCCCTAATATCACCTTTCAAGGCGATGGGCTGCAAATTGTCTGCTACAGATTAGAACTCCACAGTGTGAAAGTAGTGGACTCCAAGTCAGTCTGCTGACCAGTCATGAGTGGAGTCCACAGGACAAGCCCAGTCTTGGGTCCTCTCTGTTTCAGCATCCTAGCCCTTCAGAAGTACAGGCCAAAATGAAGGAACTCAGGCTGGGAACATAATGTTCGCATGAGCTTAATGCAAGCTGGGATACATTGTATTAACTCCCCAAGTGATGTGGAGCAGCCCTACAAAAAGGCCTCTACTCGGAGACTAGCCAGCTGGTCAGACTAAACCCATGCGCCTTAAGCTTAATACCAAAGTAATGCATTGTCATCCCCTTTGAAAAACCTCAGTTTCCAACTACATCGCCCCACATAGGCAGGAGCTCCACTCGAACACTGAAGGTGTTATAAGAATCCTGGGGATTCGTATTTGAGAGTTGACAGCAACCTCTTCTTCAACTTTCACCACATGATTGACACTGCCCGATCAGAAAGTCCTTCATGTGTGGCACATGTCATTGCCAAGGGTTTTGGTAGCCAAGTAAGAAAGAGTTCATCATCTCTTTCTATCTTCTTCTCATTAGGCCAATCATCGAAGGTATAATGCCCTATTTGGCACAATGCGCCCACTAGACACATGCAACAGCTGGAAAAGCCAGAAAGTGCTACCAAGAAGAGGATGCTAGACCTTTAAACTTACATGTCCTGGCTACGAACTTAGAACAGAATCCATAAAACTCCCAGCTATTCTCTGCTCTCCATATCGTCTACTAAGAGGCTTATCTCTGCTTTTTAGATCAGAAAATCTTGGGACATTCAACTCACAGGGTATTTAAATTCCTGAAAAGCTAAGCTAAAACACAAATCAGCTTCAGGATGGACAATGTTTTTTAGAAGCGTTCTACTAGAACTTAACCAGGTAACTCCAAAGGTCCAGAGAGTATATAGGATCCCTATGCAGGAATTAGGAGGCAAACACTAGAGGCATACAAAAATATGTTGGAATCCTTTTGATAGAACAGGATGGACTTAATGAGAATTATCATTAGAGACAATAATAACAATTAAGATTATGTTTTAAAAATGAACCATACTTATTCTCAAACAGAGTATTACCAATGACTTTACGCTTTTGAAAGTAACAAAGGTGGATTAGATTGAATTACAACTGAACTTGACAGGATATGTTAAAAACAAGTATGGAAAGAAAACAAAAGAAGCTGTGATGATACTACATTGAATCATAAAGAGAAAACAGCTTACCCCTTACCCAATACGATCTAAAGGGATGTCCAACACGATGGGAACATAAGGGAGAAACACCAAATGGGCCAAAATTCAGGAAGGCTTACATGGAGTTCAAGAGTAAAGTGTAAGCCTCGCGGTAAGCTCCTCGATTCAGGAACAGCCCAAATCTCCGCGGTAAGAGACAGCTAACACACGTCTATTACACGGACTGGGCTGCGTCGAATAATGCTCAATACCTCATCGGCAGCTCAAAGATATGTAAATGAGGTCCTCTGGAGTGATCCACTGAAACAGAAACCAGTCATTGCGTAACGGACGAAGAAGTTATGCAAGAAATGTACTCAGCTGACAACTGGAGTACATTTCTGCAAAATTAAAAACGGAGCTATGTCAGCTCCAAATAAAGGGTGCATTTGTTTCATTAAACATGCCAATGGCCAAATATGTGGCCATTGGCATGCTTTATCAACGTGCTTGCAAAAATATGCAATTATAATCTTTTTATTTTCACGGGATTTTGAGGTTTAACTGTAGCCAAGCGCACCCACAAAACGGGGTGGCGCTACCCTCGCTAAAACGAAACCGAAACTTATAAGCCCGCCACAATTGTGGGATTTATGTATTACATGGAATGTCAATGGAGGGGGACTTGCAGACCAAAACAATATGGCCTAACGTTTAGTAGTTTGTCAGCGGGAGCTCCGTGTAAGACATGTAACTTCAATCCGATTACTAGGCAATCCTATGTAAATGAGGGTTACCAATACAGAATCACACTGCGCACACATAGGTAATGAGCACTTTCTGAGTAGTGTAAGAGCGTTAGAGCGGAACAGAGTAAGAGGTAGGTGACATCAGGGGGGAAGGATATGATACAAAATGTTCCAGATTTGGAGGGCAATGTAAGGTGCGAAAGATGACAAGACAGATTCTTCAGGGAGGAGGGAGGTGTCCCAACAGAACACTAGGGAAAGTCGAAGAAATGGAAGATTCATGCTATCCCTACACTCAAAGTTTCTTGCCATAATGTACGCGCATCTTGGCCGTGTGTCGCGGCGCAGGACTGTAAACCCAATTTCATATATGGGATGATGTTGCAAACCGTTTACAATGGTTTAGCGGCAAGTCTGGGCGCAATGGTGGAAGGCTGCGTGATAACGGCGATTTTACCAACATGAATCAGCCAAGGTTTCACCGTGTAAGGATGTGTGCACGCTGTAACACCGTGTAGAGGGATGTGCCACGCGTTTAAGTGACTGTGAAGGTGTGTTTTATTTAATTGTGCATTGCTCCCCTCAGGAAACAGAGAGGAAAACAGGAAACAACTAAAATGGTTACATGAAATCTGCCAGAGGATACTGGTGCAGTTAATTGTTGGAAACAATTGAAACGCAGGCAATTATGCAGGCAGACTAGAAGGCCTGACTCCAGCATCTCTAAAACACTGCAAAAGAGCAGTTGGCAGGGTGTTTCACAACAGAGACGCGCAGCAGCAGTAAGCTATATCAAGTTGAAAACTGAAAAGCTGAACTCAAGAGCAGAAAATGCTAGGGGCTGCCATAGCTGTTATAACTGCAGGCATAGGCAAGGAATTCGCTGAGGGTGGTGACAATGCGAGGATGCTGGGACATGACAACCCAGAGTGAGGGAGAAAGGAGAAGAGTATAGCAGCGCCCAGGGTCACCTACCATAGGTTACATGAGCTGGAGATAGTAGAGCGCCATACAGTGGACAGAGACCTTCTGCAGCAGAGTTGTTGGGCCTGTGCCAGGCCACATCTCACGTTTGGCAGGAACCAACAGAGGGAACCCATCCCAGTGAAAACCTGAAGGTGGCATGTTGGCCTGAGAATACTTCAGCAACAGGTACCTTCTGAGAGACCAGCAGGTGATATGGGAGTGGGATATCACAGGCATCAGGCCTTCCATGGTAACTGCACCAGTTCCTGGAGCGCCATATGTCAGCACATGTGGTGATCATATATATGTCCCTTTAATGACCGTGAGGAGTTGTGGCCTTTCAGCAATATCACGTCTCTTCCAGCAAATAGCGGGATATTCCTGAGGTGCACAGGTGCAATAGACAGCACGACATGGCGCATCGTGAGCACCAGCTGTTGAGCGGGCAGTGGAGCTCTCATTAACCATTAAGGATACCCCTCCATCAACTGCCAGGTGGGTGTGTGATGCCCAGGAGCATAATAATGAATATTATGCTTTGGCTGCCCTGGGAGCTACACACAATTCCCATCATCTGGCATCTAGCGCGAGCTGTACCAATCATTTGCCAGCGGGGACTTCCCACGGACACACCTAGTGGGGATGCAGGTTGGTGCACGCCGAAAGCCGTGGCTGATGACACCCATCAGGAAATGCACACACACCTAGAACAGGAACGTACCATAACGAGGCATCACGCTAATAAACACGTATCGCCAATGTCATGAGCGGTGTTTTGGGCTGCTTTCAGAGCTTCACGCAGTTCCGGTGTCTGGACACATCTGGGTGGAGTCCTTGCAGTACACACCAACTACATGTACCAAATGGTCATGATACCTTCAGTGCTGGTGTCTAGCATAACGCATGATCCTGTGGAAAACAGCTGCAAGCAGGACCAGCACAGGCTGGGCCACAACATTCCCCACCATTGCCAAGGCCACCACAGGCAGAGGGTGACTCAGAAGAGGAAACAACCTGACCTTGTCCCAGTAGGCAGAAGGGATAAGTGCCCAGTATGTTCTAGCGCTTCGGCAAGAGCAACGCAGCCATAGCAGCATACCACTTGGTCATGTAGGAACACTGGGACTGATACCCGCTCTGACTCGGCCTGGCCATATAATATAGGATGCCTAACACAGCAGCAGCCTGCTTCCGACATGTACAGGGAGTGTATTATGTGCCATCACGACGAAGCAACCTGCAGCACCACCTGAGGAATGAATGCCATGTGTTAAGTAATGTAATACTCATGTACAACATATGCACACCTGAGGACCCACGACTAACATCCACCCACACCAATCATAAACCACAAAAAACACAAACCTACCTCATAGGTACCAACAAGCTATATAGTAACTCTAGATGTAATGTGCTTTACCCAATGCCAAGAGTATAAATGTGCAGTGTAAACGCTATTGGCAGAGTATAGAGATAATGTAGATATCAGTGCTGTAATAGAAAAAACAGGGTCGAAAGCCCATATCCAGCACCCTCGACACTACCAGGTGGTCGCGACCTCTGTCCCTATGAAGGTGAGACTGCCCCCCAGGCCCTACTCTGGCAACAGAGGTGTCAAATAAAATGATTACCACTGTCAACACCTGGGTGCCCAGGACCCTGATAATCTCCTCTGTGCTTGGGAGGATTTGCCACCCTGGATGGGAACTAGGCATCCCCACACCCTGTTGTTCCCGAAGCGTATGACTATGCATTGTTTAAGCTGCCACTGGTTTTAAATGGGCCATGGCTCTGGCACCAGTTATCTGTGTCTATAAGGACCCTTCTGAGTAGGATGTCTGTGTCAGATGGAGTTTTCCATCTATGTAACTTCCCAGTTTGCAGTCATCTTCAAATCTGGCATCAGCCATAATCCTCACTAATGACTGTGTTCGTGCCTTGAGTAGATGCGATGAACAAATGTGGAGCCCAGGAGCTGAGGATTCTGTGGGACACCACTTGTGAGCAGCTCTGGAGTGTGACATGGCACCAGCAACTTCGACTCTGTGTGTGTTCTGTCACTTAGACAGTTTGCAACCCATGCTAGCATGTATCCAGGTTCACATTTTAAAGCTGGTGATGTTTTCAATGATACCTACAGGTGGGGAATTGTTATGTGTGATGCAGCCTTTGCCAGGTCAAAATTATTTCAGGCTGTGTGGACTGCCTTGCCCACGTCAAAACTGGCTTTGGGCGGACTGTCTCTCGAAAAAGTCACCAAGTTTAAAAGGCATGATCTGCCCTTGACAAAAGAGCCAAAACTGGATTGGATCCAATGTCTACCAGAGTCCCCTATGTCTTCATTTTATTATTCCCATTATGATCCTCTCCACCATAGCTTAGCAGAAGAGGCTTTGGTCAAGCTGATTGGATGGAAAAAGTTTCTGGGGTTGGTGAGGCACCCTTCCTTTGTAGAAGTTGGTCCACCATTGCCCAGTATGCCACTCCTTAGGCGCACATATCACTGAGGTGAGGCTGGAAGATTAAACAGTTTGCGCCCTTCTTGGTAATTACTCAGTTGAGTTCATCCGCCGAGCCTGAACAACGGGGGGGACACCATCTGGTCCCATGGATAAAGTGTTTTCTCTCACCTTGGAGCGGAGCAGTTCTCACCTTTAGTTATCGTGAGATGTTTGAGGGGCTACTGATCCCTCTGGTGTAGATACCCTCAGCCCAGTTGGGTGGAGGGAGAAATCTCTGCACTGAATTCTGTCAGCCAAGTATGTTTGGCAATGTTCTGTAGGTTCAGTGATATTTACATCATTCCGAATCTAATTCTGAGCATATCTGAGGGAGTTCCCTCCCAGGCCTTTCAAACACTTCATTCAAAAAGGCGGCCTCACAACAGTTGTCCCTTGGGGTACCAGGTGGGTTTACTCTCAAAATTTCGCTATGGATGATTGAAATGGGGAACCCAAAGCCTGTTTTCCTCACAATAAGGCTAGGGTGCCCTTCCCTTCTACAGATTTTCGCTCATTTATCTTTAGTAGCTCCTTCCTTTGTTGGTGAGAAGCTTGTTATGGCTAGGTTCCACCAGACCTGGATGCTTGCCTGTGGTACAAAGAGTTTTGTTTTGTTTGGGATTGCCTGATCCCATGCAGTCCTGGAGGTGCTGGTAGAAGGCATTTGTGCTTGAAATACAGTGGCTTGGGTAAGCAGGTGTCCGGCTGGCTTGGGGGCTTTGAAAGACCACAATTCGAAGTCCTTAGAAAATGTGAAGTCGGGCATCCGAGAAGGTCTTCACTGAAATGTTTCTATCTGGGAGTGTGGGTGGGATGTGGACTCCCACTGAGAAGTTAGTCCATGATCTGATCTCACCAATGATGGGTATACTTCCTGGTGTTGAAACAGTGGGTACCCTGCCGTTCGTGATGATGAGTTCTGTTAATGTTGCCAATGCCACTTGTGGGATGGTGACCAGTTGTTCCATGGCATGCTTGAAGTGCCATGAACTCTTGAGACCTTTGAAGTTGAGACTGTTGCAAGCAGTTCTGATTAGTGATCCCAGTTGCTATATTTGGATAGTTGGAATCATCCCAGTAGGATGGCGGTAGTTTGGAGATACATTTATCCCTCTTCCGGTGTTGGTGCAGGACAGCTGTGGGGTGAGGTACCTGAGTTTTGAGGAAGGTGGTGGCATGTAACATGCACTACAAACTGCAGAGTTAGTTCTTGCTTCACGGTTACTGGCACTCTGGATGGTCTCCGATGCATCATGCTTGTTGCCACCAACCTTAAGGTGAGGGATACGAGACCTCGCCAGTGAATATGGACACCCACCCTCACTTTCTTGGTGTTGTCCCGAGTTCTCCGTGCCCAATCCATTGATTACGAGTGTACACACCCGATAGGTGCCGGGGGTGCCTGTCAGGGCTATGAATTTCAGGGTGTCAGGCACAGCACAGGTTTATCACGTAATGCCAAGACATAGTGAGGAAAGGGCATGTCGAGTGTGTGCAGCTTTGAGAGGTTGAGACCTCTGTGGCATTGAGCAGCATTACATTTAGTGTCTTTTCCTTTACTGCGTGTTCCTAGGATGGTAGGTGTAGAATCTGAATCGTATGCATAAAAGGCAACAATGAAATTGGCAAGAGCATCAGCTGAAATCCGGAAGCCCAGGGGTGACAGGTCGCAAGCCGTCCCTTACCAAATCAGCGTGGCCTGCTGGTCCAGCATGCTGTCATCCCAGGCAGACAGACATTGGACCCCTTTTAATGACACCATAGTTTAAGCAAAAGTTATTTGTACAGCTGATCATCTTGTCTCTGTTTATGTGGGCATCATACTTGGTGAAGGTAGGATACTGTACTTTCAAGGGTCAGGGTTCATACCTCGCCTGGCCTACATTATCAGAGGATCCTCTATGTCTACTTGTGCCATGTAGTCCAGGAAAGGTACATTCTCAGGATTGTTCACACCAGCATGGATAATGACTGGGTCAGACTTGTACTTGCAGCGGAGTGACCTTGAGGCTTGCATTATATGGTGGATTCCAGTGCCTGATAGGCAGCTGTCACCTGTGACCTCCCTCTCCATTTTTCGATCTACCACAGGTGACGGCGACGCCAGTGTGTCTGACTATGGAGTCACCTATGACAAGTGGGTACTGGCATTGTGTTTGTATGTAGGGCTGTGATCTATTTTCGGCACAACTGACTCTGTGTAGTCAATGTGTTGGCATGTACTTTCAGCCCTAGTGGAGGCAGTTGTGGCAGAGTGTGTCTGCTGTGTGGTGTACAATTTCTGCCATTTTGGTAGAATTCAGTCAGAGCCCTCTAAGAGTATGTCTTTGTGTGTCTATGTGTAATGATTATAAGTTGTATTGATAGTGTCATATGAGACTGGGTTTAGATGTAGTGTGCGTTTGCTTCACCTTCTCTCTGGTCTTGCTAGTCCTATGTTGAGAGAGCTCATAGCCTCCACTTTGGCTATATAGTTGCATCTCTCTACATGTATGTGGTGTTTATGGGAGAAGGAGAGGGTTGTCAGGTGTTACATGAGGCAAGGTGTAACATTGCCTCAATATTCCCAGGTTCACCAGGCTGAGCAGGAGAGGACACTAGCAACTGGTCCCTGGACATGCTAGAAGCTGAATAAAACATGAAAACAATGCTGGAATACAGGGAGATATCTCAAAGCTCCCCCAAACCACATCCATAAAGTGCTTTCTATGACTGACAATACATTCTACACATACACCAGTGTTCTCATAGTGTCATAGTTTACTACTTAAGGCTATTCTGCCCTAGTGCATGTATAAGCCTAGCCATAGTGACAACTGTGGCTATTGCCACCCCTCTTTATAGTGAGCCAATAAGTGTACAAGGAATAGATTCTGAATATTGTGCCTCTGACTTAGTAGGCGATGACATTGCTGACCCCCTATTGACATAATTCCCAGAATAACATGACTGTGCCTCCTGTCTAGTCTGTGCCTCTGTCTCCATATGCGGATTGTCCAGATGTCTCCCTGAGAGCAGAGTCAGTGAGGGACTCTGTCAAAAACATGAACTAGGATACTCCTGCTAGAGCGGTACCTCTGATTGTAGCTCTGTCCCTCCAGCATGTCCCTATACCGGCAATGTATGTGCTGGGAGGTAAAATCCTCAGCTCTCCCGCTTGGTTCTGGTGGATTTTGGATTGCTTGGTGGAGCATGTCCACCAAATCCTGATTGGACATGGTCTTGTATGTCAGGAACGAGGTTTACACCTTGTAAGTATGCGGTATGACGGCTGAATAAAGCTGGATTTCCATATAACTACACTGGAAGCATATGACATGATGTTGAAGAACCCTGATCTCTCATGATTGCGGAAAGGCATTTTGGGGACTCTCCAGCTGTTGCAAGTGCTGGGTGAGGCATTACACATACGACATGTGGGCTTTACAACATTCAATCATGGGCCCACCAGTAAGGAGCGAAATAGCGATAAATGGAACAATGACCTCCTATAATCTGGATGGAAAACCCTCCATGATAAGCAGGTGGGCGAGGCCAGATAGTCTTCCTAACCACTTTGGCACAGGGCATCAAAAGAAGTGCTCACTATCTACATGTAGCTTTACAAGGTGTGTCTGATTTGTTTTCCTGTGCTCAGTGGCTGTTGCCTTGTCACCATGTATTGATCTGTAGGTAGAATTTGTTTCCTCCCAAAGGCTTAGGATGAATACACATCAGTTACCAATCAGTTTTCAGCGCCGCCATCGTCTGGCACCCAGCTACATCACTTTGCACGCGCAAAAATTCTGCTAGTGATGTGTGTGCCGGCTGATGTATTCACTACATGGTGCCTGCCTGAGGTTGCAGTCATCTGCAAACTTTGTCCGTAGCCACAACCCCCTATGTTTTGCTTTTCACATCATGAAAAAGTAAAGCTATGCAATTAAAGAGGGGTCCCAGGACACATCCTTGTGGGGACACCGACCTCGTGACTGGCTTTGAATCTTAGTAAGGCACCACTGCAATAGCTGACTTTATGGGTTCTATTTCTACTTAGCAATTTTGGCAACCTATCCTGCGACATATACGCTGTTATATGTCGGCTAATTTGAGCTTTCTGGCTATGATGCCTGAGTGGGGTATTGTGTCACGGTATGGCCTTAGCCAAGTGCAAGTAGGCTGTGTGGACTCGTAGCCCCTCATCGATGACCTGCTGACAGTTTCTTATAGTAGTCAATCTGGAGGTGCGTAAGGCATGGATTTACCCTGTACAAAGTCGCATGGTGCGTGGGAACCGCATAAGGTCAGTCCCAGGTCACGTCAATGTGTAAGTGTAAAGCTCCACATAATGACTCTTCCCATAGCTTTGCAGACAGGCTGGTTAAAACACAGCTGCCGGTAAAAGTAGTGAATTGCCATGGTCTGTGGAGGCATCTCCCTTTGTAGAGTTGGACCACACTGTTGCCGTCGCCAGTTTGTTCAGGTACATATCCTGTAGCAAGACTGAGGCGTCAACAGCCTTGAGTTGTATATCTGGGTCCAACGCTCCAGTTCTACAGTTCACTTTAGCATGCAACCGGGGATACCAGCAGGTCCCATTGATGCCGCGTACTTGTCTTTGCTAGATGCGAGCTCTCACATGGACATCCGGGCGATGACAGTGAGGTTACATACGAAAGCATTGATGAACTCATCTTGCAGGGTGAGGAGGGAGTAAAATCGTGCTGAAGCTGTCCGCCGGAAGATGTTGCCAATATCTGTCAGGTCACTGGAATATATACAATGTGTGCTAGCTCTGAAGGCATATCTGAGGGTTCCCAACCAGTAAAGTGTCTGACTATAACCTGAGCAAAAGCAGTGTGTGGTTACCTTCTATTACATCTTTTGGTGATTTATGTCCCCCAAGGTTGACCTTTGCATGTCTTAATGAGATAATATAGCTTTCTACTAGTTAACTTGACTGCAGCTGTATTCCTCCTTTGTGGGAGGATATAGCTCTGTCTGTGCATTAGCAACCCTCATCCCTGTCATATTGGGTTTGTTTATGGCAGGGGTCCACCAGACAGGCCACTTTCTCTTTATGTGGAGAGGGGTCCTGTTTTTATTTCAGTGATTGCATTGGGTCCTATACTTTCATTGACGATCTAGCTCAGGGGAGGTCATGGTGGTTTCTGCAGATTATCTTTCATCAGCACAATTGAAAATGTTACGAGCCTTGGCCTGTGGCAAAATACCATTTATACATTGACACATCCCAGCACACCTGTAAGTCCACAACAGTCACCTTCACCAGGGAGGTATGAAAGAGCTTGGATTTTATGTAATGTGTCATACTGATTAAACAGGGTGCAGCTCCACACACGCACGCTTGTTCCACGCCAGCCCGATACAGCTGCACAGTGGAAAGCTGCCAAGCTGGAGTGGTGCATGCACAGCCTGTCCTGAATGGCAGGGGAGCTATGCAATATGAGGGACCACAGACCCCAGCACTGACATACATAGGACACAGGCTGTACTAGCACGTATCCCGCATAACAGAAGCCAATTCCCCGCGCAGGTAAACTACCAATGCCAGTGTTGTCAGAGACACTCGTTAGATATCGCATCTCCAACAGGGAACTCAGCCGGTGGGATGGGGAGATGGGAGGCTTTACCCTGGGTATCAAATGTTATGCTCACAGGTAGACAGGCCGCACAGTATAGCTAAACGTTAAGGCGTATGTCGTAACTTGACTACCACTTACAATGTGTTATTGGATCAAGCACACTCTCCGACTCAGCATTAGAAATAGCCTAGGTTAACATCGGTAGAAATGTTTGCCTAATGTACCCCGCCATGTTGTGAGGCCACATACTGATGTTGGTTCGGGACGCTGTTGTATAGTAGTTCATCTGAACCAATGCGTTCAGTTTGTCAGATGGAGTTCATGGGTACTGGGGTTTTGTGCTAGGCTATCTTCCACTAAAGGCAGGTGCATAAGCCTAGCACAGGATTTTCGGTTGCTGTGCACACCACCCTGCTACATGGAAACAGCGCATACTGTGCCCATTATTTCAGTCATGGCCTCTCCTTCTCCAGCGGTGACACAGTGGCAGTCCCCGGGTTAGTGCCACCTATAGCCTTCCATCCAGCGTCGGGCATGTCAAGATACCTCTTAGACACAGCCAGCAAGATTACTCTGCCTCACATGACCGACTGGGATTGCCACAGCATAGGGAGTCTCCGGGTGATAACTCCATCCCTCTCCCAGCATATGTCCAACGTGATCCCTCCAACATGTCCAACATTGACATCCCACACTAAGGTGGTAAGTCACTTGCACTAAGTGGTTCAGGTGGATCTGCCCAATTCCTGAGGTGGAGCATGTCCATTAATCCCTGTTTGGACATGGCCTTGCATGTCCAGGGCACATACGTCACCTCCTAAACTGGTGACTTGTATGTGGAGCGGAAGATAGGGAGCGGGGAGTGTCTTCTAATCTGGCAGCATATGAGGCAAGCTGTTGGGGTTCCTTGATCCTTTTAAATTGAGAGGGGACATTCAGGGTGTCTCCAATTGCTGCAGATGTTGGGTGAGATACATCCCAGAATAGGCGCATTCTACGCAGATCACCGGTCCTGATAAGTGAAAGAAGTACAGGGAACAATGACTCCGACTAGATCTGGATCCTTGAATCCATCCTGATCAGGTGGTGGGCAATGTAGAAGGTCTCTCTAGCCACTTTTAGCAAGGTGAGTGTCAGGAAGAACGGGCGACTGTCAACTTGGGTCCCCCAGGTCCATGAGTAACCTCCTCTGTGCTTTAGAGGATGCTGCCCACCTATATGGTGTAGCTTCAGGTTACCTTGGCTCTTGCCTGAGAGCGGGTATGTCTACACATTACGTTGTTATGCACTGTGACTTCAGGCCATGGCTCTGGCACCAGCTATCAGCTACCGTGAGTCCCATTCTGAAGGATATTCCAGTGTCTCGATGCACTGTCCACTGCGGGCGCCCAGTTTTGCGGCAGTCATCTGCAAACATTGTCAGCCAAAAGTCCTCCATGTTAAGCCTGGTACTTCTGGGAAGTACATTGCGACCAACAAACAATAGAGGACTGAAGGACTGAGCCCTGTGTGTTTCACCCTGTGACCAGCCTGGAGTCTAACATAGTGCCAGCAACTCCTAACCCTGCGGATCCGCCCATCCATGTGTTGCAACTCCATCTTGTGACAGCGCGGGTTTACATTTCAGTTGTTAGGGTTCTTCTTGCACAATACCTGGAGTGGGAGTAATATTGTGTTGAAAGTATTTGCAAGCGCCAAGGTAGTATTGTATGCACCGTTCTCTTTCCCCCAACAATGGCCTAAGTGACCATTTTGAAGATGTCGTCACTCCCAGTACAAAAGGCATGATCTGCCCGTGACCTGCTTTTGCCGATAAAATGGGATGGGTACAAATGTCTGTGTCCCCTATATCTTTGTTTATGAGCTCAATTATGATCCTGCCACTTGCTTTGCAGACTAGACTTGTTAAACATACCGGGCAGTAGTCTTATGGTCTGTAGAGGCACCGCCAGACTTTGTGCAGGAACCATGCTGTGGACCTCTAATCCAGGCTGGTTGTGCACACTATGGAAATGTAAAAGCAATTGATAGGAACTAAAGCTCCAGGATGCAGCCAGCCCGGTGAGTGCAACCACGGCACGGCGCGTACAGTACTATCAGTGTTAGGTCAGTCTCCGATGCCGGATGTTGACAATTTGTAGCAAGCGGTCTACATGCAAAACCTGGGCATGGCAATGGTATACTCCCTGTTTGGCGTGTTCACACAAAAAGCATTTTGGACAAGCAACTACACAACATACGTATACTGCAGAACACACACAACCATAAACTGGAGGTATTTTGTTGAGAGGTTACACACTCATCACACAAATGTGATGGGCTGCATGAGTTCAATGATATGGAAAAGCCCACACTGGGCATGCTCTCTACACACTTAGATAAATGAGGACATTCTTTTTCACCCCATGCTACGCTGGGAGGCTGAACTGGGCATGCTCTGCCATTACTTGGTCCATATGTTACTCCTAGCAACTGTGAAAACACACCAGAGGATGCTCTGATCATGTAAGCACCCTATAAGTATATCAGGAGTAAAGGAATCTCTTAGTAATCTAAATAGCGCGCTCCGTTAATGCGTCCGTCTCTAGTGTCATAACATAGTTAGGTAGGGGTTTGAATCCAGCAAGTGGCCAAGTGTGTGTGAAGGAGGCGGGGTAAGTGGTGGCGGTATGAAAGAACATCACTTTTGCAACTGGGAGAAAACACACCACAGGATGCTCATTCCACTTACAAACTCTGATGATGTCAGCACCTATAAGTATAATATGGGAAGAGAATTTTGATAATCACGAATAAGCTGTGCTACTGCGTCTGTCTCTAGTATCATAATCTCAGGGTGAGGAGTTGAGACTTGCCAGCAAGTGGCAGAGTGTGTACGAAGGGGTAAGTGTGAGTGTAACTGTGTATAAAAGAACATCCCTTTTGGTAAACTGGGAAAACACACCACCGGGATGCTCATTCCACTTTCTAAACTCTGATGAAGGTGTCAGCGTACCCACAACAAAGTATATCATGAAAAAGAAATCTCCCAGTAATGCAAATAGCACACTGTGCTACGCGTCCGGTCTCTAGTGTCATAACATACAGTTAGGGTAGGGGCTATTTGAATCCAGCAAGTGTATGAAAAGAACGTCCCTTTTAAGCAACTGGGAAAACACACTACACCAAAGATGCTTCATTCCACTTTCTAAACTCTGATGATGTCGGGGCACCCTATATAAGTATATCAGGGTAAAGGAAATCTCCAAGTAATGTGAATAGCTTACGCTGTACACTAATGTATCCGTCTCTAATGCCATAACCTAGTTAGGTGAGGGTTTGAATCCATAAGCAAGTGTGTGGTGTAAAGGGGGGTTAGGCATATATGACTGAGGCCACCCTCCCTTTTGACCTTTGGGAAAACACACTACAGGATGCACATACCCTTTCGTGTTAAACAATGCTATCAACCAATTATGTATGGCTTTTGATTACAGACACATGCCCACATGATGTTACTTGCCAACACAGAATGCCCATGTGTGTGGGTAATGGTTCCTCACAATAATGCACTGACATTGATTAAATCAGTTATGGCAATGCACACATGATGCATGTGTGCAAATAAACACACATATGTACCTGTGACCTTCAATGAGTTGCCTTCATGTGTGATGCCTGCCACATGTGAATACGTGGTATTTGCACAAGGGTGGCAACATTATGACTGGTGGTCTTCTGGTGCAAGGTGCTGCATGTACGGGATGTGTATGATATGAGTGTGAGATGTAGATGCTATCCAGCCTAGTAGTGAGGGACACACCTGGCTCTGGGGCGAATGCGTTACAATAACATTTTGGTGCCATGTCGTTCGTCAGCTGCATGTTTCCACCTGTTGTGTGACAGCGTTATTCCATGTGAAGTATTGAGACTGTATATGCCAAGGACTACCGCCTTCAGCTAAAATGAATTGTTGTGCTTCACTACTAATTCATTGAAGCATTCAGTAATATGTCAGAAATCCCTGGTGAGGGTCTGATGCCACTTAACCAAGGTTCCAGCGGTCTACCAGCCTGTATCACTTGCTCAGTGATCCCTTCCCCATGTTCCTCATCTTTTGTATCCCAGTGAGGGACATCCCAACATCAACTGGTGCCGGCATGGACAATGACTGAGTCATATGTCCATGCAATCGAGAAGCTGACCTGTATGGTTTGTGTACATGGTGGACCACAGTGCCCCATAAGGTCATATGATCTTATTGACCTACACATTGTCTCAGCCTAGTGAGACCAATGTTCTACCACTGCTACTTAGAATGGCCTGAATTGCACAACTGCAGCAGTAGTGTTATATAGCTATGCAAAGACGGTAACTTGTTTCGATGGCACAGGATTTGTCAGCTATGTGTTATGGTAAAGTAGCCCATTGCCTTTCAGCCAGCCGTAATGTTTGCCTGTGTGCCAGCACCTAGGGGTGTCTGCCAGTCAGTGCAGGATGCTGGTCTCATAGGCTCCACGGCTGACCGGTGTGTTTCCATGCTTGCCGGTATTGCCTTGCTGTCCGTAGTAGGTCACATCAGATTGGTATTGCTGTCACTGTAGCATTATTTCATGCCACCAGACAGATTTATGCTAGCAATTTTCGAGTTCAGTGTAGCTCCATCCAGTTTGTGCTTACAGTGTTTCCATCTACATACATACATTGTGCTTCATACATCCATGGTGGGGATAAGGTTGACTGTGTACATGTGGTAGCTGTGACATTACTACATGACACACATATCCCACAACTGGCTACCATAGAGGTGGCTGACTTGACAGCCTTTCAACATGCTACGGCATAAGTATTGAGGATTAATACATTGGTGACTGACAGCACATACAGGGCCAATGGTGAACAAGATACATAGGTGCCATGGTTCATACAGGGATGTCTGCCCAGGGCATGTATCCACCTAGCCAGAAATTGCGTGTTGTGGTATTTTCTAAACATGCATTGTAAATCTGTCTTGCTATGCCCTTTTCCAAGGTTAGTGATACCATGCTCTCTGTCCTCACAGTGACACACATTTGATACCTGCGGGTAAATCCCCTACAATGTCGTTACATCCAGTCATTAATATCTACTCTTGAAGATGGTCACTGAGTCTCCTTTGCCAACTTCCTGTTGGGATAATGTTCAGGAATGAAGGGAGCCTCTGAGTTGTGAATCGTGCCCCTCCAGCATGTCCTATGTATATCATATACTGAGGTTCAGAGTCTTTTCCAGTGTGTATCCTGAGTGGGACG
The DNA here is from genome assembly GCF_019279795.1 of Protopterus annectens. NCBI lineage: Eukaryota > Metazoa > Chordata > Ceratodontiformes > Protopteridae > Protopterus > Protopterus annectens. Next base: position 746,679,327 of record NC_056732.1, read on the forward strand.
TCTTGGATATTCTTAGGTGCAGCATGGCCATTAAGTGAGGGTTTGACATGGCTTTATATGTCAGGGCACAGATTGCTTCTATAGAGAGCAAGTGCATGCCACCGGAGCAGAGCTTGCTGTTTTCTTTAACCAGTCAGTATGTGGCATCTGTTTGAGCCCTTTGATCCTCCTGTCAAAGTGCAATTGATGTGTGCATCTGCCGGTTGCTGCCAGGCGTGTCTTATGGGCATGTGATGAGGGATGAGTAAAGGGGCACAATGTCCCTCCTGATCTACATGTGGATCCCATCATCAAGATGATGTGTGGTCCCATATAACATGCTTACATAACCACTTTATGCATGTTGTTGCCAAAATGGTAGAATGCTATCAACATGTAAAACCCCACAACCACAATTCTGCCTGCCCTACTGGATTAACACATGCGGTACTTGTGGTCACTTTGTGTTTGACAAAGGGATGACTACACGCTTTCTGTCATTCACCTTTGCGCCATATGTGGCACAAGTCAGGTTTGTAAGAGGTCTTTGGAGGATGCGCAGTGAAGCCGAGAAGTTGATTTAGGCATCCGGTTTTGCAGTCACTTAATCGTCGTTCAGCGCTCCCATGTTGGGTCTGTACCCGATAAATATATAATGAACATGACAGCCCGTACTGTTCGTATCACCACCTGGTGTCAGCCGGAGCCGACATGGCAAGGCCCGAACGTGCCCAGTCTTAGCCCACCGCACAAACCAGCATAGGGTTATGCCGAGTGTACACTGGCGAGCTCTCTGAACGCACAAGTGGGTATGGTATCAAAGGCTTATGCAAGGTCCAAGCAGGCTGTGGCGATCTCCTTCCCTGACAGTGGGCCTTTGTTGACTGTTCCGGCAGAAATCCCAAACAGGTTTGAGATATGATACAAAGCCAAAACCGTGCTGGTGACATGGTTCAGAAGCGCATACATATCGAGTAGCGAGTTCATGATGACCTGCCGCACCTCGGCATGCTGGTCAGATTGATATGTAGTTAATAAACCAGATCCGCGAAGGCACCGTCTGAATGCAGACAGCATGTCACCGGGTCAAGGCACGGAGTAAGTCCAATTGAATATGGTGTTATGTCTGGTGTAGTTCTTAGAAACCATGGGGACACAGCCTGGGACACTGTCTGGTCCTCTATTGATGGGAAAGCGGAGAGCGAAGAGATTTTCATTTGAGACGGATAATAGATGGTTAGAGATGGCCTTCTCGCGGTGGGGAGAAGGCGAACCTGTCCACTAGGATGATGGCAATGTCTGTGTTTTGTATTTTGTGTGACATCTTGATTACTCTCTGAGCATATCTGGGTAGTACCACCTATAGGTTCCTAACATAACTACAGACAGCCTGTGATTAACTCCCCAGTGGCTTGTGTGGAATCTTCTCTCAAATATTTGGCCTAGACAATCGCGCATGGGTGCCTGTAGTTGTCTTCCTCCCACCATCAGTGGTGCCTTTACATTTTGTGGGTTAAGTTGTATCATGTATGGCGCTTATCCTTCTATTGCATAGTGTGTGTATGCTGGTGTCCGCACTCCAGGACATCTTGCCTTTGGAGAATTGGGTCAAGTGCTTTCATATGGTGTCATGATCCATGCATTCCCGAATGTGTCCATAGAATGCCTTTATACAGGTATCTGCAGTCTGGTCCATATTTCAACAGGCTCCTTGGGCCTTTGAAGGTTTCTGGCCATCATTTATGAGGGGTGCGGAACTTGCTTGACATGAGCTACTGACAGACGTGCCGCCCTCCAGACAGAGCAAGCAAGGTGAGGGTCACATTTAGCTACCTGTCGGGTGATAGAATGCCACATAACACAGGCACACAGATAACTCTACAGCAAGTACAACTATGAGGGTGTGTATTGTCCAGTGCTAAAATACCTGAGATGTACCTTGACCACATGGAAAGAGACAGAGAGCTCTGTATAGTATCCTCTCAAATCAGAATTCCCTACTGCTTGAAGGAGTAACAGATTTCGTACCACGTATCACACTAGGTGACATCAGCTACCCAAAGAGACCTGCGGAACATTGCTACTGCCACAATACTCCAAGCTCTAGGTTCTATAGATCAGGATATCTTTTAGCTATGAACAGGTAAATTCAAGAGGCAGACATACTAACTCCGGGATCATCAAGCAAACATATGAGTACGCCCACCGTATATCCTACATGCAATCAAACCATATACTCAATCACACCGGGAGTACTGTATCCCCACATGAAAACCCCAAACACATCGATGTGGAAAGGCTCTTATTAGTACAGTACAGTACAGGATGCAGATCCCTTTGAAACACTGATGATGCTGTGACTTCATAACCATATTACCTGTATAAGAAAGTCTCCAGTAATTGCGAGATAGCCATTTGCCACGCGCTCTTCCAGTGTCATAACATATTAGGCAGGAGTTTGAACCTGCAAGGGAATGTGGGCGCGAGGTTTATGTGTGTGCAATTATGCTGAGGGATATGCCTTTTGCCAACCGGGAGAACACACCACAGGGTGCACATCCCTTCCACACAGACGATGTCAGCACTTCTAAGAAGAAAGCATTAGAAAGGATGTCCCTAACTACCGCAAATAGCACACTCTGCCACGTGTCTGTGTCTACTGTCATAACACAGTTAGGGTGCATGGGTTTGAATCTGCAAATGGAAAGCATGTATTTTACTGTAAGGGGTTAGTGTGCACACAATGATGGGGGTGGGATGTGGCTTTTGCCACATGGGCTATATGCACTGGAGGGTGCTTCATTACCCTTAATGCTATCGATGTTGACAGCACCTATGACAAACAAAAACTACAAAAGAGAAGGTGGTGGTACCAATAACACATGGAAGGGGCAATACCTCTTCTTCAAGTAATGTCCATGAAAACGGCGAGACAACAAGTAGTATAGTGTTACATGCTACTGTAATACCGCACATGTACCAGAATATACCTAGATAGTGTTTCGAAGCCTTGAATGTGGGCAAGCGCGTGGATGTGGGATGCGTTCAGTGTGCATTTCTGTATGGGAAAACATGTTTGATGTGGCAATCAGGGTACCACAGTACTCCGATGCATGGTACGACTTTGAACTGAGAGGTTGCCTGACACCCCAGAGCAGGTAGAGAATAGGAAGCCAGTAGTAAACAACATGCGCACTTTCAAATGTGTACCGGCTGCATTTGATGAAGCATCGCGTAGGTAATAAATAATGGAAATGGTAGTGAGGCCGGGGTAGCAGGGTGTGAGAATGCATGCGGACAGAACAGGATACATATAGCTGATTCTACATAACAACACATGATGCGATTCCGCCATCAACGTTAGCATGTGATGGTGTGCAGCTGGTACACTCTTGGTAAGTAGTGGTGAAGGGTGCAGATGAACAATTCGAGGACATTCAAGAGTTACCGCAGCATGACTGCTGGATATACACAATCATACCGCCGGAAGTGAACAGCTGGCGAAACATGTTACTACTTTATACACATCTATGTAGTCAAATTCTGGTGCATCAGCAACGGTGTTTCATCTTTTCCTGCACCAATGTTGTAATTATGCAGGAGGCGGCACAGTGTCATCATATGCACAGGGTGTAATAGGTATGCCCAGCCAGCCACTGGTGACACCAATTGACATGTGCAGTATGTGCGTTTGTGAGGGCACAGGTGGACCAGGCAAGCAGCAGTGCGTGTGTGCATGCCTGCTCAAAGTCAGGTTTCTGCATGTGTGCAAGCACGCACACAGTCCCAATGATGTCGCGCCTTGTACAGTGGTTTTGTGGACAGCCATGGCGACTGGCACCTGTCAGCCATCCAGATCGCGTCGTGCGCCTGACACGCCCACCTGGCAGGGGTTGCGTCGGATCCGGGTACTTCCAACTCCAGACCGGGCTACTGTTGTCAGAAGCAGGGTGTGTTGACTGGACACAGGCCCTGTTAACGTCCGTAGCCGCACGGCCCCGCCCTGATGACAAGGTGGTCTGTTACATTTGCTGGGGCTTGGCGCTGGCACTCTGAGGCACGTGAGGGCCTGTTGGTCATCCGGCTTTGCCACTGCCAGCTGGTGCTGTTGCTGGCATATCGTCACATCGGGACGCCGAAATGCACACCATCTCCTGGCTCATGTGGGATCTGGTTGTGGAGCAGCTGTTCTATGCCCTGCGCCTGGCTTCAAACGGCGACTTCCGTGAAGCCATGATATTCTCAACGCCAGGCATGCCGGCTCAGTTGGGTGGCTGCGTAGACATGCTCTTCAGCTCCTAGACCCTGGTTCCGGTGTACCTTCCATACGTACCGCCGCCATAGTCAAAACAGTGAGGCTACATACCCTGGGCACACGCCAGAGGCAGTATCGGCCACGGATGCCCCCATGAGAACCCAAGGGCGACTGTCTGGCGCGGTACCATTGAGGACCCTGCTCAGTCAGTGGGGATGCATGTTACAGGTACCACATTACCCTGATCTTATGCCCACTGCAGACTTCCATCACCTAGGACAATGGTGACAAAGGATGCAACGCAGGATGACTCAGCGATTGACGCGGGGTTGACAGCTGTGTACTGTCTATTAGGCTGACCAATGGTGGACTCCAGACACACCTTCCTGCACCATTACAGACATTTCATCATCATCAGTACCTTGGGCACAAGATTCAGGTTCCCTGCTGCAGGTCACCAGAGCAGCACCTTCAGAACCTTAATGGAGGAAAAAACAGGGATTACCAGGATTATGGTGTCTCTGGAACATATTTTGACAGGAGGATGCACTTCAATACTAATGCACACATTCAGAAATGGACACATGCACCATGGACACTAACACACATGCACACATGGGCACAGGCACACTCGGCACACAATACCCCACAGTAAACACATCAGTACTGTTATAGTACACCAGTATGGTATTTACACCAACAGTACACTATTATAGATATAATTTCCATTTCACGGTATTGTATATTTAGCACACACTCACCATGAGTATCCATGAAGAGAGTAATAATGTCAGTGGGGCACAAGTGTGCTTATTTGTTTTGGCACATGATACAGTTCAGTAGTACATTAGTTCCATTATACACATCAGTTGCTCATAATGTCTGTATCATTAACATGCACAATTACATATCATGATGACATATACCACATGCAATACCTTATGCGCAGCACATGAAGTAACAGTGTACAGAACAGTCATATGTACATACCAGGAGTTAACTCTAATCTCACCCTACTCTCTTCAAACGACAACTCAAACTGTACTTCCAAACCACTGGTTTTGTTCTTGTTGGACTCCAGGTTAATGTCCCTCTCCCACCCTCTCTTTACCTTAACTCCTCATTGTGATAGAACCAGCTTCTTTACCCTGTTTCTTTCTACCCTGAGGTCCTGTTTGACCTACTTCCATCCTCTCACCTCCTCTCAACCGTCTTCCTTCTTTCCTCACTTCTTGACTTGCCCTTCCATTACTTTATCTTCATACTCCTACTGCCCTCTGTTCTACATTATCTATATATATGCTGCCTTATTGCATAACCTGCTATGCTTTAGGTAGAATTGCTTGAAACCGGTTGTAGTACATTGTGCATGACTCTAAACTGTTTGAGTTCCAAATGTATGTTGATTTAATTAACAGGCCGGGTGTATTTCATTATAAGCTAATTGCCCAGATGAATAACCTCGTCTGCCCGCCTGGTTATGCTGCGTATTTTCCTGCCTGCCTCGAAAGTGGACATATCCAGCTAGACTATCTTGGTCAACAAATATAAAAGTAATAACAATAAATAACATGGTATCTTACCTGCACGCCGGTGTCTTGCTGCTCAGGATCCAACCTCCATCATGATGCATGACTGCTACAGCTGTTGGTTCAAAGGCGGATCCACAACACTTGAAGCAGTGCAGTCTCCTCCTGTTCGGGTGAGGGGGGATGTGGCCACCCCCAACGGCAACCTGTTGCCTGGTGGATACCCGCATAATACTTACGGATTTAATCAAATCACCGGCGATGTCTCACCGCTCACATGTCCTATCATGCATGCCAACATCATTTATCCTGTTAACTAGGTTTTTACATACAGTGCAGACCTCTCCTGATTCCAAGTATAACATGGCAGGTTTCAGTCCTAGTGAATCACGTCATCCTCTGCACATGCTGGGTTCCTTTTAACATCCAGTGCACACAAACAGGGTTATCTGAAGATAGGATCTCAAAGTGCCTGCCACATTCCCATGGCTGAGGGAGTACAACAACACACTGGCTGCACTGACAGTACACTGCCCAATATTGACTAAGCATTCTGGCCTTCTGTGACTCAGTTACATAGGAAGCCAGTGCAAGCACTGTGGCAGGACACACATCTTCATCCATTGAAGCTGGGAACTAAGACTGAGTGCCCAGTGTGCCAAGTGTATTAGTTTCTAGATGGAAGGGGTCTCTTCTGTGGCCATGTTATTTTAACATTAACAAGGTTTGTGGTCTGCACTGCATACTAGCCTGCCATCTCATAGCTGCATACCCTGTTTCAGCTGCAGTGCTCACACTTGTTTGCACCTGTCGACACAATTTGCCTGTTGTAGTAAACACTCATATCCTCCTGGATCTGTCCACATATGTTTGTTATTGAGTTTAGTTTGTTATCACCTGCATGTTACTCATACAGCTTCAACATGCTCCATCACCATTTGGATATCTTGCATTGCTTACTGTAATACTGCATTTGATGTTACACATGACAGCAAGTGACTGCTTGTCATTGTTGCATTTACTTCTTAATTGTGACATTGCTCCTTAGGGTGCCACTGGGCACCTGCTCACTGATGCTTTGCTTCAAGCCAGTAGCTGGCAATATCAGCAGCACCCTCACCCCACTGACCTCCCTGAGCCAATTATTACGGAATTGGCTAATATTTCTCCTAGCATGTCCAGAGGTCAGCTGTCAGTTCCTCCCCAGTCCAGCTGGTGAGTGTAATTCCAGAGACAATGTTAGAACAGCTGCATGGTACACAGACAACCCTCCTCCTAACAACAAATTCAAAGTCAGCGTGGAGGATGCAACTATACTGTAAACTGGAGGCTAGGCTCTGTCTTACTCACTCTATAACCAGTCAGGTGGCGAGGGAAACCACTACTTTACACTGCCGAAGTCCTGTTAGACCGTCACAGAACCACATCTGTTGTCACGCAGGCTCGATCACGGGTCTGCTCATGCAGCAGGAGAGACTCCTGGGTTAAGACAGTCAGGTAAGCACTTACCACGGAAACGAACACCGCAACACATATCACACAAAGCCAATGTGCTGAACACTCACAGCCATTAACAGCAAAACAACACACCTCATACACCTGGGTGTACTCAGGTGCCTCTATCATCAGGGCACATTAACATCACGCTCACCAGGGCTTAACGAGGTGAGGGTAATCTGGTAGCAGCCTGTCAGGGCACTATGACTCGCCAAGCACAACACAAACACTCTGTGGTAACTTTGGCAAGTACAGGTATGACTCAGTCAATGTCCATGCTGGTGAATGACCTTGACACATACCTCCCCGGGACTACATGACATGAGATAGCACAGAGCCTTCTGAGCACGGCCCAGGACAGCTTGACCCTGACCTTGAGTAGCACCCTACCCTCACCAAGTACAATGCCACAATATCAAGGCATCTATGATCCCTTCCATCAATTGGATCGACATACTGGTGTCATTCACAGGTGTGCCACGCTCGCCATCTTGGCTATTAGGGACAGCGCCGCACCAAGTCACCCTGTCCATGGAATTAAGAGCTCTTGCTACACCCTCTCCATAGTGCCTGGTATTGGGCAAGGCTCATGGCAAACTCCACATCCATTTGTATTTCACAAAGGATGAGGAAGTAAGAGCGATGCCATCCCAAACACCGGAACAGGACCTCAGGATGCACGCACTCAAAACCCCACGCATTCTGACATCGATATCTGTGCAGTAACATAAGCCTGTTTCTTCAGGTTTCAGCAGGAGCACAACGTTGTGCATCGGCCCGCTATAGCTGTTACTATCTTCCCAACACTACCAAGGAGGTAACATCAGTATTCAATGATCTCACGCCTGGCAAAGGCACATAAAAGTTAGCCATTGAGCATGTAGAAGACGTGAGGTTGTGACCTGGGGAAGAAACACATGGTAGCGTTCCCAGTCAGCTCTGGCCAACGTGAGTCATGCAGTGAGCTCACAACCATGAGACCACATGGGAGGGCGGTGAGGCCACAAAGTCTCCACCTGTCCCATCATCAGGCCCAGCAATTATGCACCTTTTGGGATGTACCCAACCAGACACCCAAGCAGCAACTGGCTGGGAGACAGCAGTAATTTCAATAAGAGGGATGGGTTTGGCTCAAACAGATGTCATATGCTGCCCAGGTAAAGGAGATCTATTGGACTCAGTGGCATACTGCCTGTTCAGAGGCACCCAAAGGTGGCTATATGCCAGCCATGTCCTCACCCAGCGAAGAACAGCTGCACCAGCACCTGAGGCCCCATGTTTGCCCATCCATCTCAGCACTGACATATTACATGGACATGCTGAGGCATTGTTCCCTAACCAAGAGGCCCTCTACTCTGCAATGAGCTCACACTACAGGTTAGGCAGAGTCCTCATTGACTCTCTTCCATGAACCCATGAGTGGATGGAGATCAGCTTACCCTGTGTACTCTGTTAGACAGAGGGCAGGCCATGGATACATAGCAGCATAACTTATAATTGGCAAGAAGACAAAATAGCCCACAACAATTGAAAAGAATGGCATGAGCCTGACATGGCATGCCATGTGTGCTGGGGATGTGCACAGGTAATGGCTAGATATGTTCGGTATTGTGGCTTACACTGCCTTTGACAATAATTCTGCTCATCCCACACTGATGTGCTGTCCCTGCAGGATGTGGACACATTACTCAGCCTGGATATACATATCCGAACAACACCACAAGCACAGCACACTAACCTTGCTATGCATGCATGTAATTGGCTGTTATTCACTTGCTATGACAGTGATGCTATCCATGTGCAGCCCATTAAATAAAAGTGGAGGCAACAACACACACCAGCCAAAGCTCCCTATATGCCACCACAGACAGTCCAATATACACTGCATGTACTGTGCACACACATATCTAACCTAGAACAACTGCACACTAATTTATTAATCCTGTCCAGTGGACTACAGATACAGGCATATTGTATAACAATAGTAGGAGGCTACTTCTGCAGCACAGGGCAGATTCCCAGCTATAACTGCATGCAGCATCTGTGGTCAGTAGTAGCAGATGTTTCACATTCACACCAAATGCAGACAGATATTGGGCAACATTGTTAAGATTGGAAGCTTAGGTGCAGGTGCACTCCCATTCTCCTAAGCACATGTGGTATTAGTTATCCCAGATGACTGTAATCCTCCCTATCCTTCACATGTCCAGGTGAGAGCTTCTGTCTCTCACCCAGCTGCAGCAAGGAGCTCAGCTACTTAAATGTAGATCCCTGATGTGTGCTACATTCACTCCCCTGGAGGAAGTGCTAAAGCACCACATGGAGGAGCCTGAGGAGTTCAATCCCCTGTTTGTGGGATGGCACTTGACAGTGCCACAGACAGTGTCCCACACCAACATATAAATCCTGCCTATCCTGCAATTACTGCATCATATGCAACAACTGGTCTTGTGTTCTACTTTCATGGAAGTTTTAAGCATGGGCAACATGTACAGCAATATCACATATGTATATATTTCAGAACTATGTACACACAACCCATCTAATGACACACCTACAGATAGTGGACTATGACACATTTGAGGGTCACAGGCAAACACAGTATTTAATTGCCACTTTGCATTACCTTGGTGGCTCAGGCAGCCGTTGCTGTATCAGTGATGCTGCTTTGCTGCTTGCAGTTTCTCTGCTGCTGCTGCTTGGTTTTGTTGCTGTCAGTCTGTTTTATTTTCATATTTGTTTCTCTCTCTCTCTCTCTTTCTCAGGTTTGTGCAATGATTGTGCATTGCATGTGTGGAGGGGTGGGTACTGGAATGCTTTTAGGTATCTGCATAGGCCCATGGGATGGCCTCTGCACCAATCTGTGGCAGCATTGGCTAATTGCATACAGCTTCGGGTTGTGCACTGATTGCATGTCTCACTGTGATTTCAGGGATGAGTGCTATAAAAGGCATGTAGAAGGCCCCTTGGGACAAGTGCTGGACCATGCTGGCATGCTTATGGAAATGTTCTGAGTGTAAGGTTAGTATGCATCTCTCATAAGCTTCACATGCTAAAGCTGTAAATCTGTGGTTGCCAAATTTCTCTTAATTTGTTCCCTGTAGTGAGTGTGGTATGCATACTGACACCCACAACTATATTTATTATGTATTGCTATATATACATATGTGTACATATACACCGTCATATATGCATTACTAGCTGGACAATACAAGTACAAGCCAACAATTCTCAGGGCTGTTTCTGTTAACACAATAATTAGTATGGGGAATCCAGCAATGGGACAGTGAAGACCTGTCTGACATGCCAGGCACACACAGGTCAAGTTTTACTCCATCTTGTTAAACACACTTATTTCAGTACCATTCTCAAGAGAGTTTCCTGTCTTGTTAAATACACTATGCTGCAATGGTTCTTGTGGTAGGGGTTTACTAGTATGCTTGTATTCTTGTTTCTAAATTCGAGTACAGGGTCTATCAACTGTATGTATGGAGGCATCCTTCAGCAGCAAGTTAAGGGGTTAGTAGGTTCACAGGAGTCAGGGCTTGTGTTGCAGATTCTGGCTGCTGCATTTATCTTCACTGGTTCTTGTAGTGAGTGGTATGGATACTGGATAATTCATTTACTATATTTCATATGCATACTATATATTTATATATATATATATGTATGCAAGATTATATTACCTTCTTATGTGTACATTACCTTACATTATTATGTACGTTTAAAATTAGTAGGGTTGTTTCTGTTAATCACTGAACTAGTGTGGGAATCCAGCACTCGCCATTAAAACTCTACCTGAAATTTACTTTGGTAATACACCTCCCTATATTGCCTCTTTTATATTGATTCCTACTATTACATGTTATATTATTTTTAGCACAATGCTCTCATGTAGTAGCTCATGGCTTAGTGGTAGGTCATACAGATTCAATGTTACTGTCCTGGGTTTGAAGACTGGCAGTGGACTTTTATTTTCTTCCAAACCTTCAAAATACAGGGACCTTGGCTTCAATCCCAAAGTGCTAGCCACCTTTTAAGCAGTTAAAAGGGTTAGGCGGGGTTCTGGTGAGGGTCAGGCTGTGCTTGCAGATTCTGGCTGCTACAGATTTATCTTCACTGTCTCCTGTAGTGAGTGTGGATACTGACACCCACGACTATTTCATATTTAGTATATACAAGGATTATACTTAAAAAGGGTCAATTCTTGGCATGATAAAAAGGTCAAACACCAGTAGTTTCTTGCTAATATCTGAAACTAGGGCTGAACTGGGCACACACAAAACTTCACCAAATGCATTGGGTAGTACACCTCCTATAGATGCCCTAATGATTCCTACTATTACATGTTATATTTATTTCATGAAAGCACCATGTTCTCAAAGGTAGCCTATGTGTCATACAGACTAATGTTACTGGTCCTGGGTTCGAGACTGGCAGTAGGAATTTATTTTTTTCTTTTTCCAGGATCTCAAACATACAGGACTAATAACTGCCATGCCCCTTGTAAGCACTTAAAACCAGGTCTCATGCCTGCTTATGGGAGCTCACGATAAAGACTGGCTGTGAGCTCCATAATTTGAAGTCACATCCGCCAAGGAGCTTTCAGCAGCAAGCATGGTAAAGAGGTACATAGTAGGACAAGGGACTTGCAGGAGGATGCAGGGTCAGATGCCTGCCTAGAGAAGAACAGCCAGCATTTGAAGTATATTTTGGTGAGACATTTGAAATATTCCACCCCTGAGAGAGGTGTCAGGATAAACATTAATGTTTGTTGCAGAGCCAGCACTGTGTCAAGAAAGCCACACAGCCAAGGAAGCATTGTAAAAGGCAATGGTGGGGTGAAGGAAGTCGGCATAGCTGGGGAGGTGAAGCAGAGCACGACAAGCATTTTAGGATAAGATTTATTTACAGGGCGTGTGGGTAAGGGAGGGCTACGGGGTGGGGGTTACACAATTCTGGACGGAGGGTTGGGATATCCAAGACGATGAGCTCATTAGATGGCAACAGTGGAACTGATATCTCACCCATAGGCAGTTGCCACTGTTCCTTCACAGCCCAGACGGGTTGTTGGGGGCTGTATGGGCAGAACGGGCAGGCCCACAAAGCCACACGAAGCCTCAGGCTGGCATGTGAGGGTCTCAAGAACGAGTCCTGGATCTCCTTCTCACACCACAGACCGGACACCTTGGAGGTGATGATTTAACCTCCCGGCCACGCTTTGCAGAGGGGGGACGGGCCCCCATCCCCTGCAGTGCTTTCATCTCGACGGGTGGCAATAGGGCCACCGGAGGAGGGTCCGCCTGGGCACTAGTGCCAGGTGCAGTCAGCCAGCTGAGGGAGGAGGGTGGGTCCGCTGGGACTCCACTCTTCCTGTTTTTCGCTCTAGGTTTGTGAGTAGTTATGTTAGCTTAAGAAGGGTATTATTCCATTCAGATTAGTTGTAACAGCATGCATTGGCTTCCCACAACAAACACCAGACATACCAATGGTTGGAGCAAGCATATCATCAGTCAAACCAAACAACCAAATGGTGGCTGAGCCACAGCCTAGACGTAAAAGAATGCCACCAACATACACAGATGAAACTGACAAATGTCCTACATGAACAATATTTATTGTGCTATATAATTATGGAATAAGTATATAAGTTATTACTCATGTTATCATATACATTTGTAATAGGGTACACAATTGGGTTGAGGTTGATGTTTCAAAATGATTTTTATTTGACTGTCACATACACCTGTTGGCTGCAACACACTAATTATCCTACTTATTTTTAATTCTGATCAGATACATCATCCTGCTACACTTTTGATGACAGGACAGGAAGACAACTATGGCTGTTTAGTCTGTCAGATAATCATTCATTCTATCTGCAAAATTGTTTTACTGTCATCACCATATACAGATTCTGGCCTAGACATTCCAGATTCAGACACACTGAGATCAGTTTGGATGTTAATTTTGTACTCTCCTAATACGCATTTAGTTCTGTAGTCAATTGGGCCAATATATCTGTGCTGAAATACTTGCTTTTATTCAAAGCATACACGACCCTTTCTCTGTCACTCTCCCACATCCCGCAATCCCTCCACAGTTCAGGTTGCATTTCAGGCTTTGTCTGGCTATTATTAGACCTGTGGTGATTCAAACACTCCTTCCAACAGCCTCCTACTTCTGTCACAAAGATTCAGCATTTCAACAGGGATAAATCACACATGTGACTGCTTCTAGATTCTGAAGTTGCACTCTGGAGACTACTGCAGGTTATACTATATTTAATCAGCACATCTGTATTATAGAAAGCATTCATTTGCCTATAAATTATTTTTCCAGCTCACACTGCATACTGATGATCCATGTTACAATTGCAAACTGGGCCTTAAGCCTACAATAGATTACTTTTTAATCAATACACTTGGTGGTTCTCTGGATACATGCTGCACCAGGCCATTTGCCATGCAATGACAAGGCCACCCTGCAGTGATGAGCCAGCCAGCTCACAGTCAAGGCCTCACGGTTCTCAAGAGAGTGGACACCTGCAGCTGTGGCCAGCAGGCTGGACCTCCCACAGCATCAGCTGAAGCTGAACCCAAGAGTAAAATGTAACTTACTCAGCAGGTAAGCATTGGGGCATATCCCGGCTCCTGGATCCATTGGGTCAACTGGTCTTGCTTATGCCACTTCCAGGTCCATTACGGTGGTGATGGACCTGCTCACCAGTGCTGGAATGCCAGGCAGCACTGGTCAGATCATGAGCCAACTGGTCCCATGCCTCCGCCTCCTGTATGCCCCCCATGAGACCCGGCCCTGCATGAGTTGGGCCTCGGATGATGGACAAGCTGCGACCATGTATCTGACTCAACACCCCAACGCTGTGCTCGAAAGCAACGCCCCTCACCTACTCCACTCATTCTGACTGGCAGGTCTGTTCCTGGCTAATCGGTTCTTGATGTGTATTCTCGCCTATGGGGCTTATATATGCCGCTTTTCCCGCATTATTTCTCTTGATTAACAAGCTGGAATTGTGATTCCATTTCACTGGAAATGCTTTATCATGCTCCATTCTGGATTTTATCCCATACATATGGCTTTGCCAAGTAGTATTTCACGCGGCCAGAATAGTATCTTTGACTCTGCGCGGCATCCTGTCAATTCAGCTACCGATTTTAATTTTCCTGACAGAAATGAGTTGAGGACCTGTCAATCAAACATGCCATAAGCACTTTAAGCATCTTCCAAAAGAGGTCTGCCTCGCTATGCTGAGCCAACGCGATGCACACCGCTATTAGCTTATGGGAGTTGCAAAGAAACGGTGCACTCAGGGATAAACCTTAATTGGCTAGTGACACATGTTGTTACACAGCTTAGCTGCAAACAGCTTCTAGCCTGTTAAACCGGTGCTTAGCAACGGGCATAATTCCATTGCAGCTTTTAACACTATAGCTACGGCACTTTCGTGTCCTCACAGCAGCTTAGCTATCAGTACATTTCCTAATTATTTTATTATTGTGTTACTTCAATATATATGCTCCATTTCATTCCATTTTACAAAAGGGCATACTTTTTACATTTGACAATACTGTCAGGGGCTTTTCTAGTGCTGGCCATAAAAAAGGCTTGCTAGGTGTGGGCTCGAACTCTGCCTGCCTACTCTTAAGCTTCACGGGCAACTCTACCTGTTTATTTCTTCTTGGCTTGCTTTATGATTTAGTCTTCTTAAATATCCTTTCCACTGATTGCTGACCGCATATACTTAGTAGCTTATTAACGAAAGACACAGTAGCAATACATTTATTGCTAAAAAAATAAACAGCTATTTCATTTTGCAGTACCAAGTTCACTGAAGCACGACACCAAATGCTGTCAATGGCTCTCTCGTATTACATTTCAGCCATTCTACACTTTAATGGGGGCGGTCCAAGATGGTGGGCTTAACTTACGGACCGCGTAAGAGTTACAGTGATCTCACATGCCTCATGCACCTCACATGCATGACATGCTGACATCACACTGCTTATTCATAGCCTCCGGTGGTAAGAGTTGAGTACCTACACGGAGGCTTCCTGAATCTGGCCCAATGTTAACTGAGGAGGAGGGGATAACCAATGAGATACATTTTGGGATAGAGGAGGAAGAAGAGGTTTTTAGAAACCAACCTCCGCTAAGACGCAAGTGTCAGACAGACTGAAGAACCTAGACAACCCACCTAGATCATCAGGGAGGTTCAGAGACCACCTCATAGGGACCAGGATCGGCCACAGGGAACAATTCTGGAGGGATGGCTTACAGGAGGAGGAACAACTTTGAACTTGGAACCCCACCTCCACAACACCAACAACTGATGAACAGATGAATCCACAACACTGATAGCACTCCCAGCATTTTTCATCTACTGATTTTCCGTATCTTGTTTTGATCATCTACTGCTTTATGTCAGCATGCTCCCACTAGTATGTGAAAACCTCCTTTGGCTAACATTACTAAGGAGGGTCCTACCTATTTTTAGGGTGACAATCTTTTGTTTACAATTTTCTAGTTGCATTTCTAGACATCTTAATGTCAAAAAGTATTTTTTTGTCCATTCCAAATAGTATAACAGTGACTTCACATCTAAAGGTCTTTATAAGAAAATCCGGGACTTAGTGCTATTGTTTTAGTACTAAACACAGGGTGACAGTGAAGCTCATCTATTTACAATTAGAAGAAGTAGCACATTTATACTCCCCCACACCATCCCGCTGGAGTTGGCTTTCTTTGAACGCTTTTTGTACAAATACAAATTACAGTGACTTCTTGACAATAGATTGATAACATGTGACAACAACATACATCCGCAGAATTGTTGTCTCTGTTAAAAATTTAGGGGGAACCCCCCTTTTTAATATTAAGGGCCAAAAAATGAATTATTTTAAAAAGAAAACATTCCCAAATTATAATCTTTTAAAAAATTGGGGCCCTTTTGGGTGCCCAGAAGGCCCCAAAATGACTGGGGTTTTTGTTGGCATTTGATGTTATAAAAATTTTTTTAGTGATCTGCCCCATTTTTCTCAAAAAAATTTTTAAAAATTTGGAAAAAAACCCCAAATTTTTACTATAAAAAGGGGGCCAGGAGATCAAAAAACTGAACCTTTTTGGTTTTAATAACAATCCAAGGACAATCCTTTTGGGAAATTTTTCCCAATTCTTTTTAAAAGGGGGCCCTTTGGTTGAACTTTATCTTCATTATTTTATTTTTGGGGAAATTTTTTTTTTGGCACATTGAAAAGGAAAAAATGATTTTAATTTTTAAAACTTGGGCAAACTTTAAAAATTCACGGTTTAAGAAGGATTTTTGGTTTTTTAAAACAAAAATAAAAAAGGTTTTCGGAAAACAAATTTTTAATTTTAGGAAAAGCCATTTTAAAAAGAAATGGTTAAAGGGGAAATGACCCCTTTTAGAATTGTTTTAAAATTTAAGACCCTTTGGTTTTACTTATTTGGCCAAAAAATCCCTTTTTCTTTTTTTAAAAAAATTTTTGGAATTATATTTTTTTTTTAAAAAAACAAATTTACAAATAAAACCCTTTTTAAATTTGGAAAAAACAGCCCAAAAAATTTTAAAAAATTTTTTAAAAAAGAAAAATGAAGGGGTTTTAAATTATCCCGGATTTTCAAAATACTTAAAAAAGTAAAATAGAATTTAAATTTTTAAAAAAAAGAAAACCCCCCAAACTTTTACAAAGGGCCAAAGTGCCCAAAAAAAGGTTTTTTTTATTAATGAGGTTGTTTTTAAATTAATTTTGAATTTTGAAAAGGCCCAAAATTTCTTTTAACTGAAAAAGAAGGTCTTTTTGACTTTTTTTCCCCCAATTTTTGGAATACCCGGGTTGGACAAAAAATATTTAAAAAAAAAGGGCCATAAAAACAAAAACCCCAAAATTGGGATTAACCAACACAAATTTAAAATTAGATTTAAGGTAAAAATTTTAATTTTAAAAATTTGGGGAAAGCCTTTAAAAGAGACTTACCAACAAAACTTGGTAAATGTCCCCACTTTTTTAAATAAAGGTTTAAATTTAAAAACCCATGGAAAATTTTAAAATTTAAAAAAGAATTTTTATGGAAAAGTTTAATTTCAACCTGTTTTTAAAGAGGGTTTTTTTTTGGGTTTTTTTTAAAAGGAATTTAAGGTTTTTACTGGGAACTGCCCTAGGGGGTTTATGCCCGCCAAGGGGTTTTTCTTCCCACCCTTTAATAGGAAAACTACCCAGGGTTTAGACAAAAAATTTTAGAACAAAGGACCCTAAAAACCCCCGAAACCACTTAATTTTTTTGTAATGTACCCCTAAATCATTTGTTCCAAAACCCCTTTTTAAAAGTTGATTTTTTTTTTTGTTTTGAATTTAAAAATATTTTGGGGCCCATGGTTTTGGGTTTTTGGGGAATGTCCTTTTAATTGGAAGGCCCTTTTAGCCCGGCCCAAAACCCCCCTGGTACTATGCAAATAAAAACCCGGAGTTTTTTAAAATCGGGGGCATATAATAAAAATTTTTAAATTTTAAAATTTTTAAAGGGAATTTTTTGGGGTTTTAATGGAATGTTTAATTTCTCCCAAATGGGGATTGTTTTAAAATTTTTGGTTATTTTTGGAAGGTTAAGGGACAAGGCCCCTTTTTGCCCCAGGGCCCCCCTTATAAGGTGGGGGGAATTAGGGCTTTAAACCCCCCCTTAGGAAAAGAGAATTTCTTCCCTTTTGGGGTTTTGGTTTCCCCGTTCCTCTTCCGTATTTTTAAAGGATTACCCCGGGTAAACCTTGTTTTTCCCCCCAAAGGGAGATTTCTTTTTGGATTTAGTTAAAGGGGCTCTGGGCCCCCCAAAACTTTGGGTTCTGAAGGGGTGTTTGGGTCTGGGTTTTAATTTCCCCCCAGCACTCCAACTTTGTTAGGAAATCCCCTTGTTTTGGGCCCGATGGAAAAAATTTTTGGGCGAGGGGAGGATGGCCCTTAACCGGAGGGCTGGCCCTTGATCGCAAGGGCCCCGCAACCCCTGAGTGGGGTTTGCCTTGAGCCAGTTTTTTTTCCCACTTTGACATATGGGGTTTTAAATTTTCCCCGGTGAGGCTTTTGGGGTTTTTCCAAACTTTTGCAAAGGGGGTGGGTGGAATCCTTCCCAAATGGGGCTTTTGTACCTTTAAAACAAATTTCCCTTTAAAAGAAATTCAGGGCCAATTTTTACCCCTTCTTTTTTTAGATTTAAAACCCCTTCTTTTAAAGGTGGGGGAATTTTGGGGGGGGTTTTTCCTAAAACCCCTTTGGAAGTGGGCCAAAAAAGGGGTTTCGCCAAACCTTTTGGGGCCCCCTCCCCGTTTTTTAAAACTTTAAGGGTTAAAAACCCCCTTTTGTGGGGTTTTGTTTCCCTTGGGTTTTTCCCAAAGGGGAACCTTCCCCTTTTTGGTTTTTTCTTTTAAAAGGGAGGCCCCCCTGGGGACCAATTTAATCCCCTTTCTGGGATGTTTTTTCCTTTGGGGGGGGGAAAATTTATGGCCCAGTTTGGGAAGTCATTTTTGAATTTTTTTCAGGACAATCCTTCCCAGTTTCCACCCGGTTTTAAATGCTGAACCGGGGGGGTTTTTTCCCAAAAATTTGGCCCCTTTGGGAAAGGGCTGGTTTTTTTAGTCTGACAAAGCCTTCCCAGGGGGGCTCTGCCCCCTGGGTTCCCCCTTTCCTTTTTAAAAAGGTTTTTGGGCCCCAACCCCCTCCTTTTTGGGGGGGTGGGTTTTTTTAATTTTGGGATTTTTCATGATCCCATGGGTTTTGGGGGCCCAAAAGGCTTTTTCAAAAGGTTTAAGGTTGGGTTTAAATGGGCCTTTACCCTTTATCAAGGTTAAATTTTCTTTTAAAAAATTTTTCCCGTTCGGCAGGGGGGGGGCCCTTGGGCCCAAAAAAATTTAGGTCCTGTCTTACCCCAAAATGTCTTTGTTTTGGGGCCCTTTTGTCCCCCATGTTTGGAGACCCGGCTAAAGCTTTGGGGAAGGTAATTTTCCAGGGTTTGAACAGCCTTTGGGGGGGGTTGGGGGAAATGTTCCCGCCATTTTGGGTAAAGTTCCCTGTGGGAAGGAAGAAATTAAACCCCAGGCCCTTAAATGTGTGGGGGTTTAGTTTTTGGGGGGTTCTGTAGCACACAAACCAAACCGGGTTTTGCCCTTGGGTTTTGCCCTTTTAAGTCTCACCTTGGGGGCTAATGGAGGGGGGTAACCCCTTTTTGGGATATTTTTTTCTCCTTTTGGGGAAGGGAAAAGAAATTTGCCCAACCTTTAACCTTTGTCCCGCCAGAAATGTTTCCCCAATGAGGGGGTTAGGGGATTTTGGGTTTTTTACTTCTGGCAAATTTGGGGGGTTTACCCTTTTTTTAAAATTTGGCTAAAAAAGGTTGGTTTTTCTTTGGTTTTCCCGGGATTTTTTCCCAAAGTTGGCCTTGGAAAGGGTGACGGGGAAAATTTTTGCAGACCTTTTCAAGATGCCTTTCCCAAAAGGGGGCCTGGTCCCCCTTTGAAGCCCTTTCCTTGTTTAAAAGTTTTTTTTTTTATTTGGCCCTTTTGGGGGAAGACCCAGGGCGGGGTGCCTTTTGGGGAAAAAAGGGTTTTTGGTTTTTTTTTTGGGATTTCCCTGTTTCCCCGCATTCTTTAAGGTCCCCTAGAACTTTTCGGGGGTTACCAGTGTTTTGGGGGTTTTGGGTTTTTACTGGCCCCGGGGCCCTTAAGGATCCCTTTTTAGTCTTGAAAGGGGGGAAATTTGCCCCTTTTTGGAAATTTTCAATGTGGGCTTTGTTTTCCAAAGGGTGGGATGTTTTTGGGTTTGTGAATTTTTTTATGGTTGTCTTAAAAAAAGGGGTTCTTGGGGGTTGGGGTTTTGGGGGCCCCGTTTTTTTTGGTAGGTTTTAATTGCCCCGGGGAAAGGTGTGTTGTTTTGGTTTGAGTTTATAATTCTAGGAACCTTTTGGGTTTTTTTGGGGTTGGGGTTTGGGAATTTTTCCCGCTTGGGTTTTGGGGAGTTGAAGGCTCCCCCAAAAAATTTTGGTATTTAGTTCATCTCCATTTTTGGAATTTTTTTGGGGGAGGAGAGGGTTTCTTTTACATGACAAATTTTAACATTTTTCCTAAGGTTAGTTCACCCTGGGGGAAAGGCTCCAATGCCCCTTTGTGCTTTAAAATGGAAAAAATTTTGGGTAACTTTTATAAAAGGAACCCCCCCTTTTTGGGTTCCCCAAAAATTTGAAAAGCCCTTTTTTTAAGAGGTTTAAAACCCGATAAAAAACTTTTGGGGTGCTCTTTTAGGGGTTGAAAGGTTTTAGATTTCAAGAAAAGTTCTAAAAAAGAAAGGGGGTTGGGGGGCCGAAAAATTTTAAACCCGGTTTAACCAAAATTTTCCCCTTGTTTTTATTTTTTTCTAGGGAGGAAAGGTTTTAAGCCTTTCCCAAAAAGGCCCAGGGGTCCCCAAAACCTTCCAAATTTTTCCGAACCCCCCGGGTGGAAAGGTGCCCAAACCTCCCCTTCCCCCTGGTTTTCAAAAAAATTCCATCCCAAAAAAAGGGCAACAAGGAATCCCCCCAGAATAACAACCGTAATTTAAAAGCCAAAGGGGGGGAAAAAAGGGTTATTTTTTTTTTTTTTTGGAAAAAACCAAAAACGGTAGGGTAAATTGTTCCAGGGTAGGGGAACCGGTGGGGCCCACATTTTAATTCCCAAAAACCCTTTCTAAAAGTCTTTCCCTTTTAAAAGAGTTCCCGGGAAAACATTCAGGTGTTCACACCAAAACATTTCAATGAAAAGCAAAGTACTTTCCGGGAGTCCGGGGTTCCCTTTTGTTTTGGGAATTTTGTCCCACGGGAGCTTTCTTGCCTCCCGAGGTTTGGTTTTGCGGGAAAACCCCGGGCTGGGAAAGGAAACAAACCAAATTTCAAAGTTTTGCTGGAGGTTTCCCCAAGGGTTGGGGGCTGAAGGCCCCCCTACTTTTTTTAACAAAAAAATTTCCTTCTATTCCTTAAAGGGGGTTTGGGCCCGGGTTCCCCAAACCCTCGTTGTTTTGGTTTAAATTTTTCAAGGGCCCGGGGTTTTTTTTTTGTTTTTTTTAGTGTTTTGGGCAGTTTTAAAAAGTTCCAAGGTGAACTTTTGTGGGGCTGGGTTAATTCCCCCTTTTACTTTTGCCAAAATAAAAATTTTAATTTTAAAAAAAGTTTAGTCCCGTTTGGCTATTTTCATTCTATTTTTTTTGGTTAAAAAATTTTTTGGGGGGAGGAAAGGGGGTTTCAAATTAGGGAAAATTTTTTTAACATTGCCTCAAGATTTCCCAAAAATTCACCCGCTGAAAGGAGAGGGGAAACCCTCAGCAACTGACCCCTTTACATCAAAAAAGTGGAAAAAGGTTTTTTGGTTTCCCGAGTCAGGGACCCCAAAAAATTGGGGACCCCCCCAAAATTTGGTGAAATGAAGGTTTTTTTTCCTTTTGTTTTTTAAAAGTCTTTACCTGCCAAAAAAAAGCCCCTTTTAAAAAAGTCAACCTTTTAGGAAAAAAAAATATACTTTTAGATTCAAGTGAAAAATTTCTTTTTTTAAAAAATTTTTTTAAAACCCCGTTTTAACCAAGAAAAGTTTTAATTTTTTAAAAATTTTAACCTTTTTAAGCCCAGCACCAAAAAAATGCAAAAAACTATTTTTAAATTGAATTTCCCCAAAAACTAAATGGGGGAAAAACCAATTAAAAAAAACACCTTGTGTATTATTCCCCAAATAAAAGGGTGCCAAAGGCTTTTTCCCATTCCCCTGGTAAAACAAAAAACCCTTTTCTAATTCCAAGTGGTAATTAAAAAAAACTCCCAAAAGGGGGAAAACAAAATCCTTTCTGGCTAAATAATAAGGGGGAAAACCAAAGGGATTATTTTTTGTTTTTTTTCAGAAATTTTCACAAAAAACAAATGAAAATTTTACCAGGTAACACAAAATTTTTGGGCAATAAATTTTAATTAAAACAAACAAAAGAAATTTTTAGGAAAAAATTTAAAAAGGGAATTTGGCAGGGAAATTTTTTAAAAAAAATGCCCGTTTTTTCCGAAAAACCGTTTAGGAGTTAAATAAGAGGGCTTTTTTTAATTGAAAAAAGCAAAGAATACTTTTAAATAAGAAAGGGTAAAATCTTTTTTTGGTTCCTTTTTGCAGGACCAAATCCGTTAAACCCCCTGGAGCTTTCAAAAATTGCCAAAAAACCCAAGAGGTGGGGTTTTAACAGGAACTCCCAAAAGGTAGGAAAGGCCCAAAAAAATTTTAAATTTGTCGAGGCAATTTCCCCAAAGGAAATTGTTTGGGCCCCCATCCCATGGTGGAGCCAAAGAAATTTTATAAGGAAGGTTTAATGGGCAACCCCAAAACTAACAAAACGCCCAGAATACAAAAAAAAACCTTATAAAAGGTTTTTAAATTCAAAGGGGAAAACAAAATTTTTTTTTTTTTGTTTTTTAAAATAAAGGGAAAAGCAGGAAAAATAAAAATTCAACTTTTTTTTTTTTTTTTTTTTTTTTTTTTTGTCTTTTTTTTTTTTTTTTATTTTCTTTTTCTTTTTTTTTTTTTTTTTTTTTTTTTTTTTGTTTTTTTTTTTTTTTTTTTTTTTTTTTTTTTTTTTTTTTTTTTTTTTTTCTGTTTTCATCATTTTTTTTTTTTTTTTTTTTTTTTTTTTTTTTGTTTTTTTTTTTTTTCTTTCTGTTTTTTTTTTTTTTTTTTTTTTTTTTTTTTTTTTTTTTTTTTTTTTTTTTTCTTCTTTTTTTTTTTTTTTTTTTTTTTTTTTTTTTTTTTTTTTTTTTTTTGGTGGGGGGGGGGGGGGGGGGGGGGGGGGGCCCCCCCCGGGGGTTTGTTGGGGGGGGGGGGGGGGGGGGGGGGGGGGGGGGGGGGGGGGGGGGGGTCTTGGGGGGGGGGGGGGGGGGGGAGGGGGGGGGGGGGGGGGGGGGGGGGGGGGGGGGGGGGGGGGGGGGGGGGGGGGGGGGGGGGGGGGGATATATTTTGCAGGTGAAAAAAAAATTCAAAAAAAGCAAAAAAACCAAAAAGTTAGTTTTTAAATGGCCTTTTAAAAAAATAATCTGTAAAAAAGACAAAAAAAATTTTGGTTTTTGGGGGAACTTAATTAAATCAAATCTTTTGTACTTAAAAGCTAAGAACACCAGAAAAATAAAAAGCACAAAACCTTAATGTCTAGCATTATTGGCAGACTGCTGGTAACTTAACAATTAACATGCCAACAGGCTTTGGATTCAATATACACTTTCTGAACAGTAATAATAAGAAACTCTAAAGTCGAGCATTATTGACTTGTTGCTATTCTCAGAAATTTACTACAAAATCAATGATTTTACCAGGTGAACACAAACTTATGAAGCAATAAATACTCTGGACAGTCTGCAAAATCAAAGGCAATAGAAGATAATGAGGAAAATCCATGAAATCAGGTATTTTGGCAGGGAACACTTTTTCAGAGCAAATGGAGTACCTAGCCAGTTTATCCTGCAAATGTGTTACCTGTCAGGAGTTAAATAAGAGGGCTTAACTCTTGCACTCCCTATTAGATAAGAATGCAGTCATGTACTGCAACTACTTTTAATATGTGAAATGATAAGGAGTAAGCAGCTCTGTGAATTGATTGGTCTGTTGCAGGACAACTGGCCAGTTGATTCATGGAGCATTTCTCATTGCAATCTCAACGTCTAGGTGAAGTAGATCAGCAACTCCCTCAGAGGACACAATTTGGTAGGGATGCCTTTCTGGCTTTTTTTTTTTCTAAAAATAAAAATAAATAAATACAAGTCAGAAAGACAATCCTAGATATGAGGCAAGCTAGTTGGCCACCTAGTTCACCTATGAGTAAGGCAGACCATGCACTTAAAGAATATATGGATAAGGAAGATTAACTGACTATACTGACTTTCAACAACTAATCAAAACTGCTGCTGTGGGCTATTGTATCTTCGGAAATACAAACAATACAATTCATAAATTGATATTTAGTTGAATTCAAATGGTAAGAGTACACATTTCTGATATAAAACATATGCTAAACATATAGGCGGAATAAGCAGTGAACAATAAAAATCAACTGGTATATATTTTAGCAGGTGATAAATTCAAAAGCATACTCAAAAGTAGTAAATGGGCTTTTTAGAATAATCTTAAAAGTACAGACAAATTAGTTGTACTATTAGACATGTTACTTGCTATGCAGTACTATTTGAAACTGAGCAACATAAGTCTACAAATAAGAACATATAGATGGCTGTGAACACACCAAGACTATTAATAATGGAACTAGTGAATTTTAAATGTGGAAAAAAGATGCACATTGCTAAATAATCTTTTACTAGTAACAGGAATGCTTTACCAAACAAAACTGAGATATCTAACCCCCTCATTTTTAATGACAATATCACTCTTCTGCCTGTCAAAAATGAGATTTCTAGCCAACATATTAACAATAAAAAATGCACCAATGGAATATCATAAAATAATTCCTAGAATAGTAGCATCAGCATATTTTCTATATGGCACTAATAAGTCACCCAAATGTAAAATATTGGTGGATTGCCAGAGCCAAAGGGAGTTATTCATTCCTGAGACCATGGCAAATCTTATTAAGACATCCTATGTCTGTAGACATAAAACAAATGACAAGGAAGGAGGAAATAACATGTCCATAGAGACATGAAGCAGTGTCCTACAACACATTGGAATTTAAACTCTGCTGGGTAAGCCTTTGTAAAAAATATGTTTGGTAACTACTTTAACACAAGATGTTGCACTTGGTCAATAATTCCCTTGGTTCAAGACACTGTGGAAATTGTGGGTGGTGGGAACATAGAGTATATATGGCTTGAATATGCCAATAGTAAGAATGGGGTGGGGGGCAGCAGTCTGACACATTTAAAAATACTCAGATTTGATAACGAGAAATTGATAGGTGTAAAACCTTCAAAAGAAACTGAAATCTGGTTTTGGCTGGAAGGGATAGAAGAACCTCTAAGTTATCAGGAACCGGATACTGAGTCTTACCAGCAAACCACAGTTGCTGTGTTAGTGAATGAAGTTATTGCAGAAACTGAAAAGGGACAGTCCGTAGTCTATTTTATGGAATCCTGTCAAGTGGCTTAAGTGAATAAATTAATGAAGGATGTGTGTGAAGACTCAAGTCAATAAATCAATGAATGGTTTCTGTGCAAAGACAGATAGTGATAGACCCATAGCATCAAAGCCACTAACAGAACAAAGGAAACCTAAACAGATTCCTAATTTTCTATCTGTAATGTCATAGTATAGGGCTAGCCAGAAACAACACTTTCAGCAGCAGGTACATAAAAAGACTGAAGTTATTGTATTATAATGCAAGAAATAGCAAAACCCAAACGCAGACAAAAATCATTACTGTGGAGGAACAAATAGGAAAAGTAAAACACATGCATGTATTTGCAGGTGAAGAGGAAATACCTACTATTTCATGTATGTGTACAGTGGAGAAAAGATAGTAGTTGCAGGTATGAAATTAAATGTTACTTGAATTTTTGAAGGAAAGCTCTAGTAAATCTGGATAGGCATTTAAAGAGCCGAGATAGTGCATTGTCAATAAAATTCCATATAGCCAAAGGCACAGTTTTCCCATTAGTAACATATGGATCTGAATGTTGAACTATAAGTAAGGTTATATGCCAGAAAACTGATGCTTCTGAACTCATTTGTTATACAGAACTATAAAGAATTCCATGGACTGCAAGGTGATCAAACCAATCAATACTTTAAAAATGTAGACTTTTCACTTGAATGCCTGATAGTTAAACTAAAACTGAGATACTTTGCCTATATAATGCAAAGGCAGTATTTACTAGAGAAGACACCAATGCTGAAAAGAAGGCAAAATAAAAAGGTATATCAGAGGCTAAGATCGATGGACTGCCTTATTGAAGTAATGTATTTGAGTTTGCAAGGACGTAGAGCTCATAAAGTAGCACTGAAAAACAATGTTTCTTCTGTCTTAGAATTAATTAAGGTATTCTGACAGACTCTCTTCACCCTTGTAGCCAAAGGGAAGACAGCATTCTCCACCTCAAGATATTTTTATTATAGTATCTTAAGCTTTGGACTTCATTGACCTCTGTCTACTTTACAAAGGCTTATGGATAAATTGCTGAAGCACCACACCAGGTACTTAAATGCATAGTAATTTCTTCATAAGACTACTCAGAGACAATTTTGTCCAAAGTATAAGCTGTGTTGGACTATCGAATATAAGCAAGCCTGATGATAATCTTGCCAAAAAGTAATCTTTGTATGAAAAAAAAAACAAGAGACGTAGGGTATGCTATAGAGGTAATTAGAAACAAACAGACAAATTAAAACTTGTAAGAAACTGGCCTACTGCCTACACCAAATAACAAGGCAAAACATTTTAGGAACAACAGGCTACCATATAAAATTTAAACACAGGATTTCTACTATAGCCTGTTCTCTAACAGTCTTTCCAAAGCATAAAGTCCATATCTGAGTAAGGTGGATCATATCAGTAGATGAGACTTTAAAGCAGATGAAAACTTTCATATGTTCTGAACCATTCCTGGTTGTCTATGACTTTACTAAACCATTTTGTTGTGTATACTGATGCATCTCGAGTTGGGTGAGTTGTAGTGTTATCTCTTGAGGTAGGAAGTTAAGGAACACCCAGACTGCTACCTTAAGTTAAAATTTAGGTAAAGCTGGCAGAAAATACTTTGCCATAGAGTGAGGATGTTTCTTTATTATGTGGGCATTAGCTTTCTTGCAGGAACAGTAAATGGAGCACAGCCTCAATTTAACAAATGACCACACACACTGTCATTGGTTGTACAAACAGCAAAATATAAACACCAAACTGTAAAGGTGGGCTTTGTCTGTGTAGTCCTCTAATTTTGCTAACAGACATAGTCCTTCCACAAGGAAAAGTAATGTGAATGGTTTCTATGGCCATATAACCCATCTTATTTAATACAGAACTGGGGAATCTATGCTGGGATGGTGTATTTGTGAAATTGCAGGTTTTAGCATGTCAGAAATGCTGTTTTGATATCCTGCAGATACAGCATAAATTTGGGTAAAAAGCGATATTGGTATATAGAGACTACATAAACTGAAATGCTATAGTACTATATTCAGATGGAGGAACAAAGTTAAATGAAGCACTGAAAGCCTAGAATATTAGAAAGATTTGCTTCACATAGAGATGGATTTTGAGGCCAAGCAGTGGAGACTCATAGTGGACACTGACCCGAAGGACCTGTGTAAATACAAGGAGAATCATGGGCAATCCTGTTGATCTACTCAAAAACATAACTGAATGTATATAAATTTTGCATGGCAGCTTAACTAGGGTTGTATTACAAAGCCTGTGAGCCATAAGGAATCTTGTGTTTTATTATGAGTTTAACAAAAACAGAATGAAATGTAAGTAAACAGAAGAATGTTAAGCAGGAATATACTTGGTATGAAAATTAACTTTAGTTTTCCCTTTTAACTATAAATAAACTACACTTGAACAACAGCTGCTGTCTCTGATTTATAATGCTTTCTGAGATATTCTTAGAGACTAAACACATGAGCACTTTATCCATTGTCTCTACAGGCACATGGTATAACATGCCTGACTGTTCACAATTTGAGTGCCACCCCAAACCAGTATCTTAATGTACATATGCTGTAAGAGATGCTAGATTTGTCTGAAATCTTGCTATACTTAGTACCATAAATGTGCATGCTGCTGTAACAGATATTGGGCAGGATTCACGAAGCTTCCGTGTAAGAGATACAAGGCTTACACGGAGGCTGTAGTTAAACGGTGTGACGTCAGCATGTCATGCATATGCATGAGGGCATGCTGAATCACACCTAAGGCTAACACGGTCCGTGGAAGACAGTAGGGGGCGTGTCCGTAGGCTGAGCTCTGCAAGCGGACACGCCCCCAGAAGAGTTAAAGTGCCCAAAGTAAACACCCATAACAGATTACATGGAAATGTGAATAAACACAACACAACACATGCCCCCACAGACTATGAACATAAAATTATATAAATGAACATGTTATACATTTTTTTTAACTGTAAAGATGTTTGCCCGTGAGTGCGCTCGTTTGCGCGGACGTGCCCGTAGCTAAGCCACAGTTAGCAGTCAGTGGAAAAGCATATAAGAAATAACTATGCAAAGTAAGCCACAAAGCAGTAGCGTAGTGGTAGCGACGTTGGCAGAAGAGCAGGCAGTCAAGGTGCGAGCCCCCACAGCATCAATATTTATTTTTAGTGAAATAAGCACGAGACAAGTCCCTGACATATATGTACACATATAAAATTATATTTTATGTAAAATGTAATGAAATAGGCCATTTATTTTGAAGAAATGTGAGATAACAAAATAACAAAAAATGCCAGATGTGCCTATAGCTGAGCTACAGTTTAACAAGGTGAGTGCATCTGCCCCTGGGTGATCAGTGGTTTAACAGATGTAAAATGAGTGCCCGAAGGTGAGCAGTGGTTTAACATGTTGAAACTGTGTGCCCCTAGCTGAGCTGAGTGTAATATGCATGCTGACAGCCAAATGAAGCATAAACCAGTGTAACCCATTTGTGCGGAGCTGCACACCGCGCCAACAAGCTAACCGACGAGCAACGTTGAGCAAGCTGTAACAAAACTGCCTTTACACAGACACACCCCCTATCCTGTCTAGACAGGCATAAAATATAAAAAGCAGTGGCCAGGTTTGCCCCAGGATACCATGCACCATAGTCAAGGTACTGAACCACTAAGCCATGACGGCTGTACTTAGAAATGCAGTAATAGCAAATATATAGGAATGAATAGAAAGTGGAGCATGACAAAGAAGGTTTTCTGAAGCTGATACAATTCCAAAATGGCCAATCACAGATAAGTGCAGGAAAAACGGCATATATAAGCCCCATAGGCGGGAATACACAGCATAAACAATTGTAGAACTAACTTGCAGCCAGAATGGCAGGAGTAGGTGAGGGTAGTTGCTTTCAAGCACAGAGGTGGGGCATTGAGGAGTCCAGATATATGGTCTGGCTCCTAGTCAACAATCATGAGGCCCAACTCATGCAGGGCCAGGTCCTGTGGGGAGCATATAGGGCTGAGGCATGGGACCGGTTGGCTCATGATCTTACCAGTGCCACAGGGATTCCAAGGACTGGTGAGCAGGTCCATCACCACCATGCAGACCTGAAGAGACGTAAGCAGGACCAATTGAACCTTTGGATCCAGGAGGCCCGGCAAATGCCCAACGCCCCAGTACTGAGTAAGTTACATTTAATTATGTATGTAAGAAATTAAACTAGCTGATATTATGGAGATGTGCATTCCAATATTACTTCATTTATATTACAGCTGCAGGTGTCCATTCTGCGAACCGTAGAATCTATGGCGATAGGCTGGTGCGGTTGCGCCACCAGGCAGGTCAGTAATCCTCTCCCAGTAACTGTAAAGAAATATAAAAGTATGACAGTTAGCAAAACAGTGCAGTGTAGTCACTAAAAGTAACAAAATGTGCAAGTGACAGCGTAAGAGTGTTTGCAAGTATTGCTTGATTACAAAAGTGTGTTGCAGTCTGTAATCCAAACAGAAAAATGAAAATGTCTGAAATAAAGTCTGAAATAAAGATGCCCCACCTGTAATATAATAGTACACAACCTGCAGCAGGCTGAAAAGTACAGCTGCAGAAGATGAGCAAATCACATGTGTGAAATATATCCCTGTTGAAATACTGAAACATGACAGAAGTGAGACTGCTGGAAAGGATTGTAATAACTACAGGTAAAACATGTCAATAAAGCCTAGAAGTAAATACCATCCTGAATAGTAAAATGAAAACAAGTGAGAGAGTGTGAGAAAGAGTTATGATTCCACCAATAAAGTAGTAATATCCCCTGAATAAAGTACACTGCAGTCAGTACAGAATGAAATGAATGTGACAAGCAGAACCAAACTGCGAAATGTGTTCAAAGTGTTGCTGCAGCTGGAATGTGTATCCCAAAATCTGGATATGTTGCTCTCAGTCTACAATATGCAGATAGTATGATTGTCTGAAATACCAAACATCCACAGTTGTCTATAGCTATATAAAGCAAATGTAGCAGGATGATGTAGCTGAACAAAGCCAGATATGAACGTGTATGAATAACAATAAAATGTATATTGATGTAGCAGTAACAGTCCTATCACCAACTTGAAGTAGTTATCATATAGGAAACTGTAGTTAGAACAGTAGTGTGTATATATCTGCAGCTATTAGAAATGTACAGCATATGTATTGGTATTTGAAGGTGTTAATTACATTTTCTTCACCCCACCCTATAACCACATATAATCCATTGCACGTGAAATTGGTATGCGCAATCACAATTAACACCCCTGGACATTTGTCCTGTTGGGTCATACATATTTGCATGTACGTTGATGCATCTGCCCTGTTCATACATCCAAACCTGATGGCCTGTTGCCATCAATCAACATCATCATCAATAGTGTTAGGGTGCTGATGTGAGCCTTGACCCAGTTTTCTATTACAGGACAGATATCAACATTCTCCATACTGTGTGCGTTTACACTGCACACATCTTGCTGTTAAGAATTCTGGCATTGGGTAGCATTACATCTAGGTTCCTATCCCTTGTGGTACCTATGAAGGTAGGTTTGTGTTTTGAGACTTGCCTATTCAGGGCACACTGTGGGTACTGACAGCCTTTGCCAGTATCCATGGGGCCTGGACTGATAGGTGCATGCCACCCCTAGCAGGTGGTGCATCATGTCATGCTCAGCATGTCTTCCCAGGCTGAAACACATTGGCTCCCCTTTGACTACCTGCATTACTTCAGCCAATTATTGCAATTGATCATCCCATCGTCATATTGTGGCTTCATGCTTGGTGAGGGTGGATGTTAGTCAGGGTCCTCAAGTGTGCATATAGTACATGGTGTTACATTACCTAACACATGGCATTCATGCCTTAGGTGGTGCTGCAGGGCTGCCTCTGTCGGATGCACATATTACACTCCCTGTACAAGTTTGTGAGCAGGTCATGTCATTTTAGGCATCCCTGTTATTATTTGAGTGAGTCAGAGAGGGGTATCATTCCCAGGGTTCCTACTGAGCCAGTGTATGTGCTATTCATTGCCTCTTTGCCAAGGCCAGGGCATACTGGGCACACCTTCTGCCTACTGGGGCAGGCTTAGGTTGTTCCTCCTCCAAGTCATGCTCTGCCTGTGATGGCCTTGGCAATGGTGGGGGGCTGTTTGGCCCTGGCCTATGCTGATCCTGCTGCATCTGTTTTCGCAAGATCATATTATGTAGCATAGCACATACCATGACAATTTGGGTACATGTAGTTGGTGAGTACTGCAAGGCTCCACCAGATGTGTCCAGACACCAGAACCGTGACTTGAGCAGCCCAAACACACGCTCTATTACATTACGTGTTTGTGCATGTGCCTCATTATGGCGTTCCTGTTCAGGTGTGTGTGCATTTCTGATGGGTGTCATCAGCCACGGTTCCAGTGCATAACCTGCATCCCCCACTAGGTGTCAGTGTGGGATGTCCCCATTGGCAAATGTCTGGTAAAGCTGCGTCAAATGCCAGATGTGGGAATCATGGTAGCTCCCAGGGCAGCCGGCAAACACATTCATTATTATGCCCTGGGCATCGTACACGACCTGGCAGTTGATGGAGGGGAAGCCCTTGCGGTTAATGTAGGCCCTACCCCACTCACCGGCTGGTGCTTTGATGCGTATGTGCGTGCAGTCTATTGCACCCACTACCGCAGGGTATTCTGCTATTTGCTGGAAGAGATGCATATTGCTGGCCAATACCTAACGGGCATTGGGGAAATATACATGATCACCGACATGTGCTGACATGGCATCCAGGAACTGGTGCAGTACCCTGGAGGCTGATGCCTGTGATATCCCCATCATATCGCCAGTTGGTCTCTGGAAGGTACCTGTTGCTAGTATTCTTAGGCCAACACATACCTTGGTTTCCACTGGGATGGGTTCCCCTCTGTTGGTTCTGTGTGTGAGGTGTGGCCTGCACAGCTCGACAATTTGCTGCAGGAGGTCTCTGTCCACTCTATAGTGCTCTACTATCTCCAGCTCATGTGACCCATGGTAGGTGACCCTGGGCCTGTACACTCTTCTCCGTCTCCTCACTGTTGGTTGTCTGGCACCACCTGCATTGTCACCACCCTCAGCAAGTCGCCTATGTCTCATTATGACAGCTATGGCAGCCCCTAGCATTTCTGCTCTGAGTTCAGCTTTTTCAGTTTTCACTTCTAATAGCTTACTCCTGTCTTGCAGTGTCTCTTGAGAGATACATCCTGCACTGCTGTTTGCAGAATTTTAAGTGCTTGGGTGAGCTACTATTCTGCCTGTGTAATTGCCTGCTGCTAATTGTTTTCACCTGCTTGCTCCAGCAGTATTCCCTGATAGCTTCCTACTAATTCTGTTGCTTCCTTTTTCCTTTATGTTTCCTCAGGGGGGAGCAGCGTGCATACCAGCAGAAACACTCTCACAGTGGCTTACATGTGTGCATACATGCTTACACGGTTCGGTATCTGCTTATTCAGGTTAAAACGCGCGCGCACCAGTGCAAACAGTGTTACAACTCTGCCAACAGGCTCCCACATGCTCAGTCTGCCCTACACGCATGCACACTAGCGCAGTCTTACAAATCTACCAACATGCTCCCACATGCTCAGTCTGCCTTACACACGTGCACACTGTCCTACTCGCACCTTATGGCAATCACACGTGAGCATGCACGCCCAGCAAGAAACTTTGGTGTAAGTAACAGTGTACACCTTCAATTTCTTGACTTTCCCATGCTTATCTTGTGGCACTCCTCTTTCCATGATCTGTGTCTGTCATCTGTCATGTAACACTGACCTCCAATGAACTGCATTTCTTTCTACCATTCCCCCCTGTGATGTCACCTATCTCCTACTCTATTCCTCCCCCTTATGTATCTCTTACACTACTCAGAATGTGCTCATTTGCTATGTGACTGTGGGATTCAGTATCCTAACCCTCATTTACATCAGATTGCCTACTAATGCTTAGTTACATGTCTTAGACTAAGCTTCCCCCCTTAGCAACCACTACATGGTGGCCATGTTGTTTTTGGTCTGCTGGTCCCTGCATTGTCATTCCATGTATTGCATAAAACCCACATTTGTGGGTTTATAACCTTCATTTTTATGTTTTATACAGAGCAGCCCGTTTGCGCGGGGCTGCGCTGCGTTTAAAAAATTATATTTTTTTAATATTTGCATTGGGGTACCTTGCCAATGGCCACATATTTGGCCATTGGCATGCTGCCTGACACATATGCACCCTTTATTTGGAGCTGACATGGCTCCACTGTGATATTTGCAGAAACGTACTCAGTTGTCACCTGAGTACATTTCTGCAGCTAAAACGGCTCTTACACGGGCTGATTTCTGTTTCGTGGATCGCTACTCTACCTCATTTGCATGCCTTTTGGCTGCAAGTGAGGTATTTAGCATATCCACGCCCAGTCTGTGTAAGAGACGTTTTAGCTTGTCTCTTACACGGAGTTTTGGGCTGTTCCTGGATCGCGAGGCTTGCATGGAGTGTTACAAGTCTCTTACACTCCGTGCAAGCCTTCGTGAATCCTGCCCAATGTTTAAAGGAAATCTAAACCATGTAGGTGTTAATATGCATATAATATTAGTGAGGGATTTAAATTGCAATTTAAGAACAGGAAAAAAGTAGCTATGTTAAAATTATACATGCAATAATAAAAAGTGGAAAGCTATACATATTGGTTAATAAACACTGGACTTACAGAAGAAGTAAATTAAAACTGAAATTGATTATTTTTAGTATCTGACAGTTTAAAAATGTTGCAAAAATGGATTAAAAAAGGCAGGCTTTTCAGATCATGTAGCCATATGGATAGTGGTACACATGAGGGAAGGATACATAAGGATAGCTGAAGGTGTCAAGAGGCTTAATGAAAAAGACTTAAATAAAGAAGATAACAAGATTAATAAATAATGGAAGGATCATATAGATATGAGAATATTTTATGAAAATTGGATAAGTTGGGTAAGTTTCAAGGAAAAAAATATAAAAAAGTGTTTTTGGAATATCAACATGAAAAGAAAAGGCCAGATAAATTAAAATATAAATAGCTGAGTCAAGAATTGTTGAAAGAAATATTGAGGGATAAGAAATAAGATATTTTTATGAGAAAGAAAAGGAAATATATGATATAAATCAGGAAAAGATTAGGATACCATTGTATAAACAGAGATATTTTTACAAGGGAATAAGGAAGAGGTTATACCTTACTTGAATAAATTAGTAAAAGAGAATAAAAGAATAATAAGAGAATTAAAGAATAATAAAGGAAACAAATAAATACTCAAGACATAATACTTGAGGTGATTAAAAAGTATATAAAGCATACTTTGGTAAAGAAAGAAACAAAAGTGATGCAGAAATGGTTAGTTAAAAACTAAGTAAAGAAGATAATGAGAATTTGGAGAAAAATATAATTTTAAAAGAGGTAAATGAAATATTGAAAGATCTCAATCTGGATAAAGCTACAGAATTGGATGGTATTGACTATCATATGTACAATGATATGGAAAATTGGCAAAACCTGTTTTTGGAGGTATTAGTAGACAAAGAGATATGTATTGGGATCATGAAATGTATATGGAAAAAGGAAAGAAAGACAATATAAAAAATTGCAGACCATTAGTATTGAATAATACAGACTATAATATATTTATGAAAATAATAACTAAAATACTAGCAGATAAAGTAGATAAGTTGCTTGATCATACAGTTTTTGGTAGAAAGGGGAGAGGAAGTCAGGATTTATTATGGATATCATAAATAAAAAGATGAAAGCTAAAGCCATGGTAGGAGGTTTTAAATAAGGCATTTGATAAAATACAATATGAATCTTTATGAGATATATTAGGGGCTTATAATATAAGTGAAAGGATAGTAAAAGTAAGTCAGCATATGAAACAAAATAATGTAAGAATAATTCTAAATGGACGGTTAAGTGAGGAAATTAAAATAAGATGTGGAATAAGGCAAGGATGCCCAGCAAGTAGTATTATTTTTGGGGTCTATATTAGAACATTGAATTTTTAAAACATCAAATGTTCTAATATCGACCCCTATTCAGCGAATGCTGACAACATCGAACATGCAGAACAGCAAATTGTTTCCAAGGGAAAAGATTTGCTGTTCTGACACACATACACACAACACAAACACACCAAACAAACAGCAATCCACACACATACACCTAAAAATCCTACATCTAACTCTACACTAAACTGTACACACACCACTAGCTATCCACTTACTTTAACCCAAACCCTAACCCTAAGGTCTGTCACTATCGCACACTTACCTGACCCGCGCCCTAATCCTAACTCACCTACTTGCTCCCTAACCCTTATGTCCACCCAATCACACACTTATGTGATTCCGACCCGTAACTTTCCACCACAGTGCTGGACATAGTAAAGCCACAGCAACAGCCAACCAAATTCCTTCCCTAGGAAGAAATTCTGTGTTCTGCAGCTTTGCTCTTTTCAGCGTTCGCTGAATAGGGTTCGATATTAGAACATTTGAAGTTGTGAAACTTTGATGTTCTAATATAGACCCTTATTTTTGTTTTAGTTATAAATATGATTGTGAGAAAAATAATTATAATATAAAATGTGTCAGGTTATATGATAACAGAGGAAATACAATTACCAGTAATATACACATATGCAGATGATAGTTAGTTACCAAGAATAAACAATGGATGGAAGAGACAATCAGAAACTTAATTAAATTCTTAAAGATACTTGATTTATGTATAAATAAGGTCACAATTAAACGTTTTGGATTCATGGGAAATATAGAAGATATCCAGTTTAACATAGAATTATACTAGGAATAGTATTTGGATCAAATGACCATAAGAAAAAATAATGGGAGAAAACTTTGCAGGAATTAAAAGATACATGTACATTTTGGGAGTCATATAAATTGCCACAGAAGAAAACGTTTATTTGATAAATTCTATTCTCTTAGGCAAGTTAGATTATTTAGCAGGTATTTGATATCTAATTATGAAAAAGAGATTATATCTATTGTATTTTTGTTTATATGGGTGGGGGGTCAGAAGAAGAAGAAGGACTTAGGTTAATTAACCAAATTGTTTGTGTGGCTACCTTGAATTTGAATAGGGCTTTAGTAAGTTCTTAAAAAGAGAATAGCAATTTGACAGAATACATTTTGTATGTTAAATATAAGTGGTTTGGAAGAAATGGGGATAGAGAAAAGATGGAAAAGTTATATGAGTGAAAATATAAAGGAGTACCAAAACAAAATCTTGTTATTGAAATTGAATGTAAACATTGTTGGAAAATAATAGAAAAGAATGGTATTTGAATATTATAAAAGAACATTATTTTATTTTTCCCTGGAAACATTTAGAGACAGAAGAAAAGAATGCTATTAAAATGAGATTTATGTGGTATAAGAAAATATATGAATGTAAAGAATTTTTTGTGGAGATTATCAATAGATAAACTGGCCATTAAAGTTAACATGCCTTATAAAAGAAAGCAAGGATAAATATGCATTCATTGTGGGGACATTGAAACAACAGAACATGCATTTTTGAAATATTCTTGAGTAAAGAAATTATGGGAAGAAATGTGCAAAAATATGCTGAAAGGTTTTGAAAACTTAAACATGAACATGTTTGAATATGGGCATTATAGCAACAAAAAATGAAAAGAAGTTGAAAACATTGATAAAATAATATTTTTTTTATTTTATGGACATTATGGGTTGAGATACTTACTGAAGTAAAGTTTAATGGGAAATGGAATTTATCAGAAATCTTGAAGAAAATAAGTTTTTGGCTTTGGAAAAAAAGGTGGAGGGGAGTGTTTAATAATATGAAATTGTTTTGTACTGTATAAATGTGAAAATAATTGTAAGTAATATATACTGTGTAAATAATCTAAATAATGTAAGTAATATATATTATGTAAATAATGTATATAAGTTACAATTATCAGTAAAGAACCCCTACTCATTACAACACCTGTGGTCTGTGCAGACAACAAGCATTAATGTGCATATGCTTGATTGCCAGTGCAGTGACAGCTGAGTCAGCAATGCAAATCATGGAGGAAAGTGTACTGGAGGTTAAGGCAAATGGCGGTAAAGAGGCAAATCGAATGACAGATTCATATACTGATTCAGAAGACGTGTTCTCGGCTAAGATGTTTGAATTATTGGGAGCAGATGAGCATCATTCATAAGAGATTACAATTACAGCCCTTCAGTTTGGAGGGTTGCAGGATGATTTATTAGAAGAGTTAATTAATGAAAAAGGGCCACAGAGTGAAAATAAATTGTCATGGGGAGAGGTGATGGAGCAGATTAGGGAAGAAGAGGAAAGCAGTATGGAGAAATTTTTGTTTGTGGATGTTATGAGATGGAGTGTACCAGAGAAGGAAAAAAAAAGAAGAAGAATGAGAGTGTGGATAAGCAGAAGTATGTCATATGTCTACAGGACAAAGAAGAAGAAACAGGATAGCTATGACATTTGGGACACAGTTATTGTACCTTTGAGTACAGAAGCTCAAGAGGTAAGAGCTTTTGTTTTAATTAAAAAATTAGACGTATTGTGACATATTTTTGTTAACTGCTATGGGACTAAATACTTTGTGTGAAGATTTGAAAAGAAAAAAAAGACATGTTTCCTTCAAATAAATATGTGATTCAAGCATTTTTTTCAAGGGACTGAAAAGAAAGTGACTATACAATTCCATATAGAGACTGAAAAAGAGATTGTAAAAGAGTATTTGTTAAAAAAATATTCTGAAGTGAAATGTATTGAGAAAATTTAGGATAATAGAGATGGATGGATTGGGACTTTGGAATGCAATGTTATTCTGAAGATAGATGATGATAAAAGTGTACATATTCCCAGTATGATAAATGCACAAGGAAACAGAGTGGTGGTTTGATATTAGGGTCAACCAAAAAGTAATATTAACAAATGTGAAAAAATGGAAAATTTAAGGGAAGAGGGTGACAAGGAACTTAATGTAGAAAAGGAAAATGAAGATGCAAGTGAGGAATTAAAGTTACATAATAGAGATCAAAAAAGAAAATGCTTTGAAAAGCCTTTTATAGTTATGTAGATAATATCCATGGCAATACCCAGATTTGCTCAGAGCTGTTGCAGAATGGCACCTCCTATACCAAGCCAACAGATATTGCCAATATACTAGCTAACAGATTCAGTGACAACTTTACCCCTCTCTTCCACACCAAAGGGCCAATCACAATATCAGTAGTTTGCCAGGCAACCAGTATTACTGCTGCACAGGTTAAAACAGCACTGTCCAAGGCCAAGAATACAGCTTCTATGGGACCTGACAATATCCCTAGCTTTGTTCTACATGAACTACAGAGTGAACTAGCACCTTACCTGTGTGCCCTGTTCAATCACAGCCTCACCTCAGACTTTGTCCCTACCAAATGGTGCACTGCTAACAGTCATCCCTCTCCACAAAGAAGGAGTGACTATAGACCCTGGGAACTATTGTCCCATTAGCCTGACAGGTCTGATATGCAAAGATATGGAATGCATCATCATGGACCTAATAAACAAAGATATAGGGAACCTCCAAACTCTGGATCCTGCACGGTTTGGTTTTGTGAAGGGTAGATCATGCCTGCTCAACCTGGTTGACTTCTTTGAGTCAGTCACGAGAGATGTGAATGAAGGTAAGGTGGTTCATGCAGCCTACCTTGATCTGGCCAAGGCCTTTGATACCATTCCCCACTCAGGAATCAAAGAAAAACTCACTAAGCTAGGCATCAACCCCTATATCACTAGGTGGGTTGCAAACTGGCTCACAAATAGAACCCACAGTGTAAAAGTAGCTGACTCCAAGTCAGACTGTTGACCACTCACAAGTGGAGTCCCACAGGGTTCAGTTCTGTGTCCTCTCCTGTTTGGTATCTACTTCTCTGAAGTCCAGGCCAACACTAAGGGACTCTAGCTGACAAAGTTTGCAGATGATTGCAATCTGGGAGCCTTAATTAACTCCCCAAGTGATGTTGACATCCTACAGAAAGGCCTCACTGAGACCAATGACTGGTGTCAGACCCATGGCCTTAAGCTCAATGTCAACAAATGCATCATCATCCCCTTTGGGAAAAACCCGGTTCCCATGAATTACCACATCGATGGTAGTCCAGTGAAGACAGAAGGCACCATAAGAGATCTGGGAACACAGGTTGACAGCAACCTCTCTTTTGACCACCACATTGGCACTGTGGTCAGAAAGTCCTTCTATGTGGCACATCTCATTACTAAGGGTTTTGCATCCAGGAAAAGAGGTCATTGTCTCCCTCTACTCTTCCCTCATTAGGCCAATCAATGAGTACAATGCCCCATTTGTCATGTACCTCACTAGACACCTACAACAACTGGAGAGGCCACACAATTACCTCACAAAGAGGATCTTAGGCCTTAAACACTTATCCTATATGGACAGACTCAAAAACTCCAACTATTCTCTGTCTCATATCACCTACTTAGAAGTGATCTCTCCTTGACTTATAAAGCCATGCCTGACCCAGCTCTGTTAGAAATGCTACATCTAAAGAAATCCCAATCACTCCATACTACATGCTCCAGAGACTTCAACCTCATTACCACAAAAACAGAACAAGCTGGAGGGACAGGTTCATAACCCAGAGACTGCCCATGCTATGGAATAGACTTCACATACATGTCAAGCAGAGCACCTCACTGGCCCTCTTCAAGATAAATCTTAATGAGTGGATGGGAAATAGAAAATTCATCCTGGGGTTCACTCCGGTGGTTCTACTTGACAGAGGCCCTGGGAACTAAGGTTGGGTGACATAATGTCAGGGTAATCCTATGGGCTAGGCTTGTAAAGGCTCTAGTGCCATTAGCCTAGTACACACCTATGAACCTATGA
Organism: Protopterus annectens; assembly: GCF_019279795.1. Lineage (NCBI taxonomy): Eukaryota > Metazoa > Chordata > Ceratodontiformes > Protopteridae > Protopterus > Protopterus annectens. Next base: position 746,719,706 of record NC_056732.1, read on the forward strand.
ACCTATGAAAATACCAGAAGAAATACAAAGTATAGAAGTAAATAAAGTAAAAGAAGGGGACCTTGAATTAGAATCAGGTGTAGCAGTAACAAATTTGACTGGAAAGTAATAAAAAAAATCTAAGGAATGAGAGAAAAGATAGAAAATAGAAGATACAGGATTCAAGTATGAAAGTAAAAAAAAAAAAAAGAAATGGGTAAAGTAATAAGACAATATTTAGATTAAGAAGAAGAGAAGTGAATAATCTTAGACTATTACCAGTTAATGTAAATAGAATTAAACGTTTGGATTGGAGAATTGGTATTTTGGAACAGTGTAACAATTGTGAGGTAGACATAATTGTATTAGATGTTAGTGGGTTAACAACAAACGCAAGAATACAAATACAGAATTTGTGGAAGAGGGTATAATATGTAATTTAGGAAACAAACTTGTTCAGGTGTTGTGATACTATATAATACATATATTTATTTGCTAGATATTACCTTAAATTGGAAAGGTTAACTATAGTATATTTTAGATGGAAAATGAAAGTTTATAGGATTATTGCAATGTATGCATACTTAAATTATAAGGAACGGGAAAAGTTATTTAAAGAAATATTTGATTATGTAATAGTCTACATGCATATTATAATAGTAGGAGATTTTAACTGTGATCAAAGGAAAATAAAAAGGATTGACAAGAAATTAAGAGATGTGGAGGTTTAAGGTTTTGTAATTTAAATACATATACATATAGAATAGGAAATAATAGAACTGAGATCAGTTATTTTGTAGTTTCTGATATTATAAAGTTTAGATATAAAAAATCCAGACAGGGTTTTCAGATCGCATGGCTATATGGATAGAAATTTAAGAGGATAGTGAAAACATAATAATTGGAAAAAGCATTAAAAGGATTAACAAGATTGGTTGGTATGAAAAAGGCAAGGAAAATATAATACAGTTGTAGAAAGAAGATTTAACCATTAGAGACTGTTATCTGAACTTGACAGAATGGTGGTTAATATTTAGAGAAAAATATAAATCAGACTATTTAAAATGGGAAAAATATTAAGACATAGAAAAACAGGAATATATGTCATTATAAATAATACATTAGAATTTTTGAAAAGCAATAAAATTATTATTATATAAAAGAAACAGAAATATATAAAAATAAACAAAAATAAAAGTATTATTGTATAAACAAAGGTATTTTGTTCAAGGTATAAAAAGAAGAAGTTTCACATTATTTGGGTATAAAGGTTAAGGAAGATAGTGGTATAATTAGGGAACTGAAAGATGAAAAAGGATTGGTGGTAAAAAAAACTCTGAAACTATAAATATAATGCAGCTTGGTAAGAAGACAGTAAGAAAACAAAAGTTAAAAACTGATAATGAATGGAATTAAAAAAAAAGTTTAATTTAAGTATAAATAATGATATAGATAAACAAATTACTATGACAGAATTGGATTTAATAATGAAGAAAGTAAATATTGATCCAGCAGGTGGTCTCAACAGGATAACATGTTTAACGTATAAGAATATGGACTTTTGTCAAAAAGAAAGATTTATATATGTATTGAATGAATGGTTACGAGATGGAATTTTATATATGCAAATATGTGAAGGTGTAAAGAAATTTATGTTGAAATAAAGGAAAAAAACAGTGAGATAAATTGGAGACGAGTGGTTTTAAATAACACAGATTACAAGGTTTTAAGAAGATTTTACAAATATAAATAGAAAATAAGATAAAGAAGGTGTTGGAGGATGGTGTATAGGGAATCAAAGGGATAGAATATCAGGAGATATTAGTGATTGCCAGTGAAATAATGGGTGATATAAGACAAAGAAATAAAGGGAAGATATTGATAAAAGATATAAATAAGACTTTGATACAATAAATTATGAAGTGTTATGGGAAATTTTGAAAAGTTTTAATCTGACTAGAAAAATACAGAAAGTGATTCAGTCATTATATAAGAATAGCAATATTAAAGTACTGGTAAATGTGTGGTTAAGTGAGGAAATAAAGATGAGTGAGGAAATAAATAATGAATCCAAATTGGCCAAGTCTACTAGAGACAATCATGAGGCCTTCTTCACATATTTCCACAACCTGAAAGGAAGTACCCAGATCTGTTCAGAACTGGTTGTCAGGGACACCACATATACAAATGTCATAGATATAGCAAACTTGCTGGCTGACTGATTCATCAAAAACTTCACCCCTCTGTCCTCCTCATCAGTAAATCAGGACATCCCCAGTACCTGCAGCCTTCCCCTTATATCTAGGGAACAGGTCATCACTGCTCTCTCAAAGGCAAAAAATACTGCCTCAATGAGACAAGATAACATACGAGGCTGCATCCTGCGTGAACTCAGGCAGGAACTTTCAGCACAATTAGGCACCTATTCGGTGAAAGCCTGAGTACCAGCTTCATCCCAGCTAAGTGTAGGACAGTGACTGTCATCCCTTTACACAATGGTGATGTGTCCACCGATCCAGGAAATTATAGACCCATCAGCCTAACTAGCCTGATCTGCAAGGCTATGGAATGGATTACCATGGACCTCATTAACAAGGAAATTGGCAACCTCCAAACACATGGTGTCACACAGTTTGGCTTTATCAAGAGAAGGTCATGACTGCTAAATTTGGTTGGCTTCTTTGAGATGGTCACTAAAGCCATGGATGAAGGGAAGACAGTGCACTCTACCTACCTTGACCTAACCAAAGCCTTTGACATTATTCCCCACTTGAGAATAATAGATAAACTCTCTCAACTAGGCATCAATCCATATGTTACCAGATGGGTAGCAAACTGGCTCACTGATAGAACCCACCTAGTCAAAATCAGGGAAGCCACCTCAAGCAGTAGACCCGTAACAAGTGGCATACCCCTGGGTTCAGTCTTGTGGCCTCTATTATTTGGGATATACTTTTCTAAAGTGCAGGCCAAAACCAGTGGGCTATGGCTGACTAAGTTTGCAGATGACTACAAGCTGGGTGCTGTCATCAATTCCCCTATTGATGTGGACATCTTCCAAGAGTGTTTCACTCAGAGAAATGACTGGTTCCAGAAACATGGCCTTAAGCTGAATACCAAAAAGTGCATCACCATTCCCTTTGGGGAGAGTGACATCCCCACAAATTATCTCATTAATAACAATGTCCAACGCACGCAATCAGTCGTGAGGGATTTGGAAACCCATGTTGATAGCAACCTGACTTTTGACCACCATGTTGCTTCTGTTGTATGAAAAGCCTTCTACATGGCCCACCTCATAAGTAAGGGTATCTCATCCAGGGACAAGGAAGTCATAACATCTCTGTATTCTTCCCTTATAAAGCCCATTATTGAGTACTTTGCCCCTTTTGGCATGGAGATACCACATAGGTTCCTCACCAGGAGAATCCAGGGCCTCAGACATCTACCATACACAGATAGGCTAAAATCCCTATCCCTTTACTCAGTTTCATACAGACTCCTCGGAGGTGACCTCTCTATGGGATACAAGGTGTTCACAGGCCCTACATTCATGGGACTACTGCATATCCGCAAGTCAAGCTCCACTCGAGTTACTCACACATGTGGCCTCAACCTGGTCTGCAACATCAACAAGACTTGTTGGCAGGACAGATTTGTGTCCCAGAAACTCCCCCATCTATGGAATAGACTCCCTCTCCAAGTCAAGCAGAGTACCTCGTTATACCTTTTTAAGCACAACCTGGACAACTGGACGGAAAACAGAAAATAAACCCCTTGGTTTCCACCCATGTCCATGCTAGACAGGAGCATCAGGTGCTGACTTGACTAAACATGGGTTAACCCCTTGGCTAGGCTTATAAGGGCCTCCAGGCCAATAGCCTAGTAATCTTCTATGATCCTATGATCTTATGAATAGAGGATTGAAAGAAGGATGTCCTGTGAGTACTGTTTTATTTATTATGGTTATAAATTGTATTATGACAAGAATAAACAAATATATGAGGGATGCAAGGTTTATACAAAATGAAGGTATTAAATATCCAGTTAATATGTTGTACACAGATGATATGATTATATTAACTAGGAATAGTAAAATGATAATAACATAATTGTTAGAACAAATGGCTGCTTGAAAAGTTTAAAAATGTGTTTAAATAGCAACAAAATTAAAGGATCTGGACTTGTAGTAAAGAAAAATGAATTTGGGATTGGCAGAGTTTCGGTATTAAGAATTACTTTTGGATCTACAGAAGTTGTTATGAAACAATAGATAACATTTTTCCAGAATCTGAGAGAGTTGAGTATTATATGAAGTAAGTATAGATTATCATATAATAAAAAATTTCACTGAATGAAATCAGTATGGATGGGAGAATAGATTATATGGCAAGCATGTGTATGATGCCTAAAAAAACAGATTATTGACTTAATATTTTATTTATTATTTATTTATTTGCATTTGTTCACCAGGATAGTCTACTGGGCCAAGGTCAGCCCATTTTCAGTGGAGACCTGGGGAGAAAAGCTCTATAAGCATAGAATAATTATTGCACAGTACATATAGTATAATATGCATTAAATAATTACATATACTATAAGGATACATTATAAATGAGAAGCATAGTACACATTCAGTACAGCACCATACAGTGGAGAACTAATAAACAGTACATTCTGAAAACATACAATAGTTCAATAGAAAACCATCTACATATATTGTAAGGATACATTACAAATGCGCAGCATTGTACAAATTCAATAAAACACCATACAGTTGAGGAATAATAGACAGTACATTCTGAAAAACATACAGTAGTTCAATACAAAAAACAGTCACTGAAAAGCTAGTTCAATGCTTTTAACAATACCATATACATACTAGGCACTAGATCCAGATGGTGAGGTAGAGCTAAATGTGAATTTTATGCAAGATGAGAGAGTAATTACTAGTGAATTCATAAACATTAATATATATATATATATATATATATATATATATATATATATATATATATATATATATATATATATATATACACACACACCCATACTTCATAAATTTCATAATTGATACTATTTATATTAAAATTAAAATTAAAATTAAATAAAATTATGAAATAATGTTTATGAATACACACACATATAACGTATATTTTAATAATAATTTTTTTAAAAATAATTTTAAATGATAAATGTTTCTTATAATTAAATCTGTGTGCCTGCATTTTGATTAAAACTTATTCACTGTCTTGAGAAGTTTGGAATAACTTTTTGTGTGTAAATAAACTTAGAGTATCGTATATTTTTGGTTAAGATAACTTTAAGTAAATTCAAATTGTTAATTGATTTTCTTTTGGCACCATTTCAGTAGGAAATACCTAAGAAGTTACAAATATAAGCGCCATTGTGAGTAGAGAGTTGTTTCTGAAGAAGTTTTGCAATTTAGCGGAACGAAAAACGTGTTTTATTTTTTGTGTTTAAAGTCAATAAATGGTGATAGTTAGAAAGCATCACTTCTCTGGCATTTTTGTGACAGACTGACTTTAGTGCAGTAGTTACGGACCTTAGGGTTAGGGCATGAGTCATGGTAAGGGGATAGCTCTACTAGCTATCCCCTTACCATGACCCGTGCCCTAACCCTAAGGTCTGTAACTACTGCACCACAGTGGAGGACATAGCATGTTTTCCTGCTGTCCTCCACTGTGGTTGAATCTGTTTGTTGAAGCTGAGTTTGTGAAAGTGCACTCTACTACTGCTCTTTTTTGAATACATGGTATTCAAAAAAAGCAGTAGACCCATCAGGATATATAGAGCAATAGGAGGTGAGTAGAAAGGGGAATCAGGTGATAGGAACTACAGTCTTTGTGAGGTTGCACTGCCATAGTGAGGAAAGATGCTGTTTCAGGGAATTCTTAAAGAGAGGGGTATTGCTAATAGACCTTATTGATGGTGGGTGAGTATTCCATAGTTTAGTTACAGTGAAGGCATAGAGAATTTGTCCTGCTGTATGGGTAGGCTTCGCTACATTTAGGAGCAGTGGGTTATTGGATTAGAGAGGTCTATTTGGATGATATTGTGTGAGTAGAGAAGTCAAGGAGTGGCAGTTAGATGGTTTATAAATAAATATGTGTGTGGTGGTTAATTGAATGAGTGTCAGATAATGTGGCAGTTCCAATAAGTTTAGTAGGTGTAGTGATGAGCAATGTTGAGAAAAATAATTTGCATTTGGTTCAAATTTAGCAATTTTGCTGCAGCATGAGGCTAGTTTGTATTTCAGAGAGGCCTGATCATTGGTCAGGAGATGTGCACTGTAAAGAAGTGATGGTAGAAGGAAGGAAGAGGCAAGAGATAGTTTTTAGAGTGATTGAGGAAGTATTTATGTCTATAGAGAGTGCCCAGTTTTTCATGTGTTTTTTTAATATTGGCTTGAATGTGCAGGTCACATACCAAATTTTATCTATGATGATGCCTAACAGTTTGGCATATGGTAATTCTTCAATTATAGTGCTATTTTGGGTTTGGATGGTGACATTTTTCTTGTTTTGTGGAGTGGATTTTTTGGGTCAAAAAAGAACCAGTTTAGTTTTATTGGAGTTTAGGGAGAGATGGTTATTGGACCAACATAATTCTGTAGTAGTGAGGGCATCTTGTGTGAGCTGGAGTAGATCAGATTGTGAGTTGGCAGCACAGATGATTGTAAAATCATCTGCGTATTGGATGACAGTACTTTGTGTAAGAAAGATGTGGAGGTTATTGATAAAGATGCTGAACAAGAAGGGTCCTAGTATGGATACTTATGGAAAACCTATTTTTGTGTCAAGGAAAGGAGAGAATGAATTTTGCCATTTGATTCCTTGTTGCCTGTTAGTGAGGTAGATTGAGAACCAGTTAGGAATGGGGATGAGATGTCTCTGCCAGCCAGTTTAGAGATAAGGAGAGGATGGGAGACTGTATCAAAGTCCTTGAAGAGCTCTAAAAAGATAGAGGAAACAATTTTTCCATCATCTTGGGCCTGGTTAATGGTGTCAGAAAATGATATGAAAGCTGTAGTAGTGCTAGGACCTGGTCAAAATCAATGCTGAGTGGGAGAAAGGATGTTGTAAAGCACATAGTGTAGAAGTTGGGTGTGGATACATTTTTTCCAGAATCTTAGAGATGGGTGAAAGGATAGTGGTGAGTTGGAAGTTAGAGATGTCCATGTTTGTGCCAACTTTATGTAGAGGCAGAATTTATGCCTTTTTCCAAATAGTAGATATGTAGGATTCCAGACTATATCTTAATAAGTATGTTGATGGGATAGTCTATGGAACTGGCAGCGATTTCTAGGAACTTGGGATGTAGGTTGTCTGGGGAGGTAGTACAAGGCTTGAGATTTTAAAGAAGTTTTTATTGCATTGGTAGGGATAGGTGAGAGAGAGAAGTTGTGTAAGGGGGAGTAGGGGTATGTTGAAAGGGTGCGTGGGGAGGAAAGGAGGTAGTTAGACTGGCAATAGTGTTGATAAAATAGCAGTCAAAGAGTGTAGCTATTTATTTGGGTGTTTTGTGAGGGTTTGGGCAAGGATTGTTATTCGACCCTAGATTTAGTAATGAATTGATGGCACTCCAGAACTTTCTAGGGTTTTGTTTATGGTGGTTTTGTTGGGTAAATTAGTGATATTTTCTGTCTTTTATGACTAGTCGCTTTAATTGATTACAGAGTTGTTTATAGTTTAACAGATTGGAGGCATTTTTGCTTTTTTGCCAGTGTTTCCATGCTTTATCCCTTGTGGTCATGAGCTGGTTAATGGGTTTTATGAGCCAGATGGCATGATTAGTATTCACCATCTTTAGAATATGCGGTACTTGGTTGTTTAAGACCTTCAGGAATGTAGAATTAAAGAATTCAACAGCCTCATCTAGGGGAAGGAATTTCAATACATTCCAATTGGTACATTGTAGAGCATTGTTAAATGTGGTGGGACAGAAATGGGAAAGGTCTCTAGCTTGTATTGGTGTTTGCTAAGTGATGTGGTGGTTTTTCAAAGTATGAAGACAGGTAAGTGATTGTTTATGCTGTTGGGGGGAGTTCCTGTAGATGCAATCTTATTTGGGTGAGAGACCAAAATCCAGTCCAAGATAAAAATTTAGATTTATTTGAAGTTATAGGCTGAACCCCATCAAGAGGGGAATATTGTATGTAGATAAGTATGCAAGAGGTTTGGGATTATTAAATCCAGTAGTTTATGGTGCATCATTGAATTTGTTTAGAGTGTTACAATAATTTAATGGATATGAGGATGTTTATATAAGAAAATTGTTTATGCAAACTTATAATAGAAAACGGGATTTAATAAGATGGAATAAAAAAGAAAGAGTGTGGCGGAATGAAGAAATAAAGAGTTATAAAGAAAAAATAGAGATATGGAAATGAAACATAGATAAAGTTGAAAATAACAGGATAATACGGTATAAAAACATAATGATAGAATGTTACTATGTTAATCCATGGCGTAGTTTGACAGCAGAAAAAATAGAGCTATAAAGTTAATACATTTTTGGTGTATGAAAAATGAGGAATATTAAGATTTCTTGTGGAGATTACAAATTAGTAAGTTACTGGTGAAGGCAAATATGCCATATAAAAAAAATGAAAGGATATGTCATTATTTTAAGAAATTAGAAACCATGGATCATACCTTCATGTAAAATAACACTAGAGCCAGAGTCCAAGGAACTTCCCAGACAAGACATATTATAAAAAGGATGTTTATTTAGTGCTTTCATCCTCACACAAATAGGACTACATCAGAGTATCCCATACTACCACACACTCCAATTTGTATGATTTTAAGTGTGACAAATTGAATATTTGCAGAATTTAAAAACATAAAACATAGTTTTAATAAAATGACTAAATGCATTGAAATTCCACCAACACTTAGATCAATACAAAACTTATATAAACATAAAAAAGTGTACTTTAAAAATTAAAATAAAAATATATCAAATCTTCATGTAGGTGAATCTTTACTATAATTTAACTGTGGTCAGTTTCAAAACAGGCTGAATTGAAACAAAATAATTAATTCCTGGGTAACACATGGTATGTATTTTAAGTTGCCACCTAAGGTCTTTATTCTCTAATGCTATTTTGACATCCCTGCCACTCACATTTAAGGTTACTTGATTCAAAATTGCAAATTTAAACTTTGAATAAGATAGATAGTTGAATGCTTGAATAAAGCATTATTTTCATTGTGCTTTGAAATATCATAACAGTGTTCGACTATTCTTTTATAAAGGTTGTGTTCAGTTTTCCCTAGATAAAATGCAGGGCAGCTTGAAAATTTAGCAAGATACACCACTATTTTAAATGAGAGTTGCCTTTGCAAAAATAAACTTTAGAATGAATACTGTTTTCCAAAACCAAGCTTTTCTCTTCATGAATAAATGAACACTGATTGCATGCATCACACTTTACAGTGATTTTCTTTTCAAGCTCAATTCCCTGACTATTTGCCCATCTTTCAAACAAAGTTTTAATGCTGAATCCAGTCTTGTGAATGAACATGGTGTCTTCCCCTAGGTGGTTCAGCACATTAGAACTAGACTTAAAAATGTTCCAGCTTTTTGAATGATGTTCTTCATTTCAACTGGCTAAGAACTGTATTGAAGTTCTAAAGATTTTTCATAGTTTTTTGCTAGTGGGGCTTGAATAGTAACCACTAACTTAATTCCCAATAATGGCATGTATTTACCACCCCATTTACCTTCTACATGATATCTGATACTTTGCACCAGGGAACTATTAAAATCTCTGGCTAAAAAATATTAACCACCTCATTAAGTTCTTCCACTAACTCTTCATGGTGGGAGTTCATCCTCGCTATATGTATATACTGTCCTTTCAACAAACTTTTCTTGTTGGATAGTCACTTGAAAAATTGAGCTATGAGTTGCTAAAACTTGCTTTTCTGCATACTTTAGATGTAAATCTAAATCTAATGTGAGAAATGAGAATGTCAACATAGTTAATCTCATCCTTCCCATTATTATAAATGAATTTTAGATAGTCAGAAGTGTTGTTCAAATACTCAATAAACATATGTATCTGTATATCAGACCCACTCCAAAGATCAAATATATCATTCATCAAAATACCTTACATATATTCTTGTGTTAGTCAAGAACTCAGAATTAAACACAAATTTGTTCTTCCAGTCCAGTAAAAGAATATTTGTAAAGACTAGGGCACAAGAGGCCTCATAGCAACAACTCTATTCTGTTTGGAAAGTTCACCATAAAAAAATAATAATAAAGTTATTTTCTAATACCATAGTCATAAACTCTATAATTAAATTGATCTTGTCATTTGAAAATGTAGTATACTAGAAAATGAAAATGCTGTTATAAAAAGCCTCTAATCCTTGTTCCTTAGGGATGGCTGTAAATAGGTCCATGACATCTTTTGTAAGAAGGATAAGTTCTTGATCCCATAATTCAGTATTTAACCCCCCCCAAAAAAAAAATCCCAAGAGTCAATAATCAAATGTGGAACTTATTTATATATTGGTTGTATCAACCTAGCCAAACACACTGCCAGAGGGTAAGTTTTGTGACTCCTGGGCAGCCACTATGGGTCAGAATGGAGGCTGGTTTACATTCTTGTGGATTCTGGGGATGATGAATATAATTGGAATGAAATGTTTTTCCACTTTAAATGTGTTATATAAGTCAGGATTTATTCTCTGATCTAATAAATATTTTTCTAAATAGGAGTCAGTTATTTGGTAAGATATAGTTTTCATTCCTCGATACAGGTGAATAGGAGTCAGTGTCAAATAACATTCCAAACATGATGTTAGAATATTCCATTAATTCAAAAAAGCACCATATCTCCACCCCCCCCCCAATCTGGTTTCATTATGTGGAGGGTCTTATCATTTCTCAGGGATTTGAACAAGTTTTGCACTTTTATTTAGGTTGGAATAACAAAAAAATGAGTTACTACTAGTAGAATGTAAGTTATAAATGTCTTCAGTGATTACTTTATCAAATACATTTAGTAAAGGATACAATGGTGGATTGAATGTGTTTTTTTTTCTTAACTACTTCACCTTTTCTAAAAGTATGCATATGTCTGTCTTGTGATTCCTCAAAATATAGGGTTAGATTTAATTTTCTAGCAAAAAGTTTCATTTTTACTATGGACTCAATTTCCATTAAACTGTCTGGAATGGACAAACTTCAAACTTTTCTGAAAAAGTGAAAAAATGTTCTAACATGATGGGTTTATCTGTATAATTGTAAATATTATACCCATCAAAAGAAAATATAATATAATTTCCATGTTTTTAAATCTCTTCCAGTTCTTCATTTACTAGTTCCAATATTTTGAAAAGTCTTGTTGGGGACCACACCCCAGATCCTATTGCCTTTTCTGGTGATTTGCTAACCTTTTTGACCTCCTTGGGGGAAAATTATTAGTTTTGGCAGCATCACTAAACTGTGAAGTCACTTAATTTACCCCTTCTACACCATTATAATATTCAGCTCCAGTACTTCCACCAAAAGTCACTCTATTCCTCTTATTAAAACCTCTGTTTTAATGGGGTATGGCTCATTGATTGCATACTGTTTAATGTCTACCTCTAATTTCTTTTGCGTTCATGTAAATGCTTTCTCACATTTTTTCTTAACATTAGAAACAATTTAACAAAAAACACAGATCATGTTTTCCTAAACTCTAAAAGAGTTTAAAAGTTATTAGAAATATTAATCAAGAAGAACATTTTGAATGAATTTGAAGATTATAAACAATTAAATATGGCTTTGGTTTATTATGGATTTTATGTGTGTTTAGATAGAAAAAATGTCAAAAAGCTAGACAAGAAAATGTTCTGTATTATTTGGGTTATTTGGAAACAAAGACTGAAGGAAATTATGTTTAATGGTAATTGGGTTATTCCAAATATATTGAGGAAAACTAAGTGATGACTGTGGCAAAAGGAGTGGGGTTTATAGATATGCAACTTGGAATTCTGTTGAGATGTATTTCTACTTTCTATTGTTGTAACTATGTAAATATGTTCAGACTTTATTTTGTATATTTGTAAGTAGTGTATATATTTGTATAAAATAGATGACCTCTACTGATTCATCAAGTGAAGGGAACCTACTGAATCTAAGCACATCCTGCTTCCACTTCCATTCCAGATGCTGTGGCAGCCTAGATAAATAGGGGGAAGGTAATGGTGGAAATGATGAGCTTTAGTGATGGTGAAGTGATGGAAAGTTATTTACAGGAAGAGTTTCCAATGCCTCTCCATAATGAAGAGAAATTGGATACAGTGTTTGTGGAACAGGAGAAGATGGTTGAGTCTTACCTCAAGGAAAATTGCATGGAGGCAGTATAGCAGTTGAAAACTAATGAAAGCAAGGCAGACAAGCCTTCCACAGATTCAGAGGTGTTGTTTCAGAGAAATCTCTTTGACGAGGAAATTATAGTGAGGAATGTGTTATTACAGTCCTCCAATCAGTAGGATTGCAGGATGAATTACTAAAGTATCTTTTATCTCTAAGAGTTATCCAGAGACTGGCAAGGTCTTGTTTTGGTTCAAAGTGATAGACAAAATACAAGACGAGATATTCAGCACAGGGAAGAGAGAGAAAAAAACATATGCTAATACTGTAAAGGGAAAGAAAAAGAAGAATCCAGAGGAAGTACAGAATGCAGAGGTAAGAAGAAAAGGAGTTGCACAGTAAGAATCTACAATACAGAAGAAAAGAGACTTGAGAGATATGAGGTATGTGGCAAGCTTTATACTTCTTTAGGGGACAAGGCTGCTGATGTAAGAACATTTATTCATATAAATAAAGAAAGCTTTACTGACATTTTTTTTTTGAAAATGCAAATGCTATGGTAACATTCTTGGGGTAATGCGTGAAAAGAAAAGACTGTTATCCATGGAATACTCATCTTGTTAAAGCATTTAACTGGGAAGCTAAAAAGATAATTCATATTCAATTCAAGACTAAAGTTGAAAAACAGACAGACTTTTTTTTGGCAAAATGTGCAAAGATGTGATGGAAATTACAAAAGTATGTGACAATAGAGGATTATGTACTGGGGGTTGAGATCATAACGCTATTCTGAAAATGGACAACAATGACATTGTACATGTTCCAAGTGTCATAAATGTTGATGGGGACAAGGGTATTGTGAAGTATTTGGGTCAGCCTAAGACTTGTTTGTAGTGTGGTAAATCAGATCATTTAATTACTGATTACTGATTATATAAAGAGAATATGTTATATTTGTAGAGAATTTAGTCATGATTCAAAATATGTCTTGAACTTTTATAAATGTAATAAAACAGGACACAGGTGGATGGAAACTGTGATGATGAAAGGGATGGGGAACTACTAATATTCAAAATGAACAAGAAGTAACACAAGAAGAGATAGTCCAAGCAAAGAATGACATGGTCAGAAATGGGCATGATAAGAACAGTGCTTGAAAGGATGACAAATGTAAAAGTAAAAAAACAAATAAGGAAATTGATGTAGAGGAGATATCAGAAATAAGTAATCAAAAGTATGCCCATGACAATATATTGAAAGACAAGAAGAATTCAATTGTTAAAAGAGTAAAAGGGAGAAAAAATACAAGGATTAATATGAAGAGAAAGGCTAGATAACATTACTTGATCTTATTACAGGGACAATTCAAACAAGAAACAGGATAATTGTAGAGTAGTACCTATAAATGTAATTAGTTAAAACATTTTTACCTAGCAGGATATGGACTACAGAATGATGTAAAAGTCTTGAAGTGGAGGTGATAGTGTAAAATGGTGCAAGAATCTTGTCTAATGAAGAAAGATTGCAAACTGAAATATTATGGGGGAATAAGATTGGAATTTTGGAAATGAGAGATGTTTGAGAATCACGATTTTATATATATATATATATATATATATATATATATATATATATATATAAGTTAAAACTTTGCATGTCGCCTTAGTTATTATGGATTATGATAATAGATATACCAGATCATTAATGTTTATGCATGCATTACAGCAATGGAAAGATAAATGTGTTTCAAAAATTTTTAGAGAACATTACAATAAACCAGGAATCAACACCAAAAACTTCACAGAATAGTTTGAAGAAATGCAAAAAATGGAAACACAGCCAAATACAACAGCATTATAGCATAATTTGGTTACTTTTTTAACTTAAGCTAATTTAAATAATTACTTGTTTCCACTGATTGGATATTTTTTCACATGATGAATTTAAACTGTATTTAATGAATGGATTTTTTTTAACTTTATTTCTGATGAAGTCTGTGGTTTAATCCTGATGAAAGCATTTAAACTGTGATTGTGACTACAATTAAAACTGAATTTCTCCAAGTCGGGTTTATTTGGTGGTGTTTGTGTTTTTTGCATTTTTACAACCTGTTCTGTAAAGTTTTTCGTGTTGGTGCCTGGTTTATTATCATGGGTATGTCTTTACATTACAAGAAATTTGGATATAATAATTGTAGGAGATTTTAATTGAGATTTATGAAAGAAAAAGAGGAAAGACAACAATGTAAGAAAGAAGTTAGAGATAGGTGTTACAAATTAAATAATTGCAAAACAAATAGCTGGACTTACAAAAGAGGAGAGAATAAAACAGAAATATATGTTTTTGCATACATGACTGTAGAAAATGTCAAAAAAGGAGTAATAGAAATGGTTTGTTATCAAATGACTGAAAACTAAAAGTCTGAATCCCAAAAAGACTAAAAATTCAAAATACTGAATGATGGAATTTTCCCCTTCTCCTCTGTTGTGTAATCTTGGAGTTGATATATATAGTTAGCAGGGAGTGTGGGGGTGCAGCCCCACACATGAGGGGACAGGTGGCTTGCCTCTTGCATTAAAAATGTATTCAGTATTTTGAATTTTCAGTCTTTTTGTGATTCAGTCTTTTGGTTTTCATTCATTTGATAGTAAACTAATAGAAACAGGTTTTCATATCTTTTGACTATTTGGATAGAGATAAAAGGAAAGGAAAGAAATATAAAGATAGGTAAAGGAATAAAAATGATTAAATGTGATGAAATGGGGAAGGCTATAGTAATCGAATTTTAGGAAGAATGTATTGGTGTGAGGCATTTTTGCAGAGACTGGTCAGAGTTTTTCACAATGTTTTACAAACAAATATAAAAGGTGTTATATGGAATTGCACATAAATACAGGAGGAAAATGAAACAAATATACATGGATACAAGTGAAGAGACATTCAGAGTTCTGGAAAGGGGTGACAGGGAATATTTTGTTAAAGAAAAGAAACTATATCATCTGAAACAAGAAAACATTAAGTGGTTATTGTACAAACACAGATATTTTCTAGGAAGTTGCCTCTTATTTAAGAAAGCTTGTTAAAAAGGGTAAAAGCATCATGAGAGAAATGAAAGATGTAAAAGATGCAATACATAATAGGTAAGATAAAATTATGGGGATAGTAGTGGATTATGTAAAAAAAATGTTAGTAATATAACAATGACAGACAAGTAAATAGGGAAGGTGAAGAAGTTTTCAGACAAGATAACAGAGATTTGGAAAATAAATAGGTTTAGAGGAATTGGATAGCATATTATCATTAGTTAATGTAGATTTGGCAGCAAGGCCTGATGGAATAGACTATCAAATGTATCGACATATGGAAAAATGTCAAAAATGTACTTCTTAAATGAGTTAAATGAAAGGTTCAATGAAAGATTCAAGTACAGAGAACTATGTCATAGCCTATTTACATTTATATGGAAACCAGGGGGGAGGAATGGTACACTGAATTAGAGGCAGTAGTTTTGAATGATACAGATTATTCATCCATCCTCAACCTTTTTCCCCACACCTCCAGGTTAGTGGCACAACACGATGCTTCAGAGATCATCCATGTGCAACTAACAATATGCAAAACTGCAATTCAAATTGTAGCTTGCTACAGATCACCCACCATATCCCACGACCCCCATTCTGCATTTCTGGAAACACTGGGAAACATAAAGGTCCTATCAAACACCCTGGTATTAGGTGATTTCAATTACCCAAACATTAACTGGGATAACTACTCAAGTACTAACTCCCTTGCTCAACATTTCCTAGAATTTATAAACTCAAATGCCCTGGATCAACTGGTCAACACCCCCACCAGAGGTGACAACATATTGGACCTGGTCATCACCAACATGGGAGACTGGTGTTCCACACCGGAGGTCGCTGGTTAGATATGACCATAAAGTGATCACTCTGGATATCCACATTCTGCACCCACCCCCAGTCAAAGAAACCACCATGAAAAACTTTCCAAACACAAACTTCATGTTACTTAAGACCAACATGGAAAGTTTCAAAGCCCCCATGCTAAAGGATAATGCTGCCCAATCTGCAAAATCCTTTACTAATGTACTCTACGGGCACCAACAAGAATGCTTGGATCATGCTATCCCAGGAAAAACCAAGACTCACTCCTCCAAGAAAAAGAAACCAGTCTGGTGGACCCCTGCCATAAACAAGCTATACAATAGAAGGAGGAGACTACTACAGAAAAGAGTAAAATCCCAAGAAGGTAAGACATCCCTGATCAGTAGCAGCAAGAAACTATGATCCCTCATAATATCATCCAAGGCTAGCTTCGAAAGAAAAATTGCCAAGGACTCCAAAGATAACCACATGGCATTCTTTAGCTATGTCAAGAATCTAAGTGGCAATTCTCAGATCTGCTTGGAGTTAATGCAGAATGGCACAAAATACACTGAATCAACTGATAGTGCAAACATCCTGGCAGACAGGTTCAGTGCAAACTTCACCCCCTCTCACCCCCAAAGGGGACCATAACCATACTAGAAGAATGTAGTGCCCCTGAAATCACAGGCACTCAGGTTAAAACAGCCCTCTCCAAAGCCAAAAACACAGCATCAATGGGACCGGATGGTGTCCCAGGCTGTGTCTTACATGAGCTCAAAGATGAACTAACCCCCTCACCTAAACAAACTGTTCAAACTCAGCCTCTCCACAGGCTATGTGTCCATAGAGTGGCACACAGCAATGTTTATTCTGCTCCACAAAGGTGGAGCCACAACAGACAATGGAAACTATCGCCGTATAAGGCTGACTAGCTTGGTCTGCAAGGCTATGGAGCGCATCATCATGGATCTCATTAAAAGAGACAGTGGGAACCTCCAAACACTGGACCCTACCCAGTTTGACTTTGTTAAGGGCAGATCATGCCTCCTAAACCTGGTGGACTTCTTTGAGACAGTTACCAAGGCTATAGACAAGGGAAAGGTGGTCCACACAGCCTACCTAGACTTCACAAAGGCCTTTGACACCATTCCCCATTCTGGTATTATAGACAAGCTCACCAGCCAGAACATAAACCGCTATGTCACGAGATGTGTTGCCAACTGGCTCATGGACAGAACCCACATGGTAAAAGTTGCGGGAGCTAGGTCTGACTCTAAACTGGTTACAAGTGGCGTTCCCCAGGGCTCAGTCCTAGGAACCCTCCTGTTCGGCATATACTTCTCAGAGGTACAGGCAAGCACAGGAGGTCTATGGCTGACCAAGTTCACAGATGACTGAAAAATAGGGGCTATAATTAACTCTCTGGCTGACACAGACATCCGCCAAAAGGGTCTCATTGAGACAGATATCTGGTGTCAAAACCATGGCATCAAGCTAAATGCCAAAAAGTGCATAGTCATTCCCTTTAGAAAAAACGGAGTACCCACAAACTACCACATAGGTGGTAAAGACACAAAAGACATAATAAGGGATTTGAGGACGCAAGTAGATAGTAATTTGTCCTTTGATAATCACATTGCCAAAGTGGTTAGAAAATCCTTCTATGTGGCCAACACTAATCACAAAAGGGTTTGCGTCCAGATCAAAAGAGGTCATTGTGCCCCTCTACACATCACTCATCAGACCTATCATGGAGTACAATGCCCCATTTGGGATGTACCTTACAAGACACCTGCAATGCTGGAAATACCACAGAAGCACCTCACCAAGAGGATCATTGGCCTCAAACAGATGCCCTATGCAGCTCGACTGAAGAACTCCAGCTGTACTCAGTTGCATATCGCCTACTCAGAGGTGATCTATGCCTGGCATCCTAGGCCATGTCCAACCCAGAATTGATGGACATGCTCCACCTAAAGTAAACCATATCCCCTCGAGCCACATGCTCTAGGGATCTAAACCTCACCTCAACAATAAATAGGACATGGTGGAGGGATAGATTCCTGTCCCAGAGACTTCCCATGCTCTGGAACAAGATACCAATATACATTAGGCAGAGCTCCTCACTAATACTCTTCAGGAGAAACCTTGATGAGTGGATGGGAAATAGAAAATTTACCCCGGGGATCACTTCAATGCCTCTGCTGGACAGAGGCACAGGGAACTAATATAAGGGGTTGGTGAAAGCCAACACAATTCCGGCTAGGCTTATAAATGCCTTCAGGCAGATCGCCTAGTACCTACCTATGAACCTATGAACCTATGTGATATCAAGTTTCATAAATCATGAGATAAAATAGATAGGATGTATAACAAAGGAAGGTATATGACTGCCTATTATGTTATCTTATGCAGATGATATTATAATTGTTACTAATAATAAGAAAGGAATAGAAAATACTTTGATTTACTGAAGTGAATGTCTATGAGCAATAGGTTTATATTTGAATCAAGAAAAGAGCAGGGGTTTTGGGTATGGTGAAAAAAGGGGCTATTATGTTTTAGGAATTTGTCTTGATAAAGAAGAAATATAGGAACACCAGTGAAAAAGATAACAGAAAATATAGAATAGACATGTGACTTCTTGAAAAATTTGAAGTTATCATTAAGAACAAAAGTGTGTTTAATAAACTGTTATTGACAAGAATGGCAAATTTAGAAGGAGTATTTAGTTTACCTTTGGTATAAGAAAAAGAGATTTATACTATTTTATTCTCATTCATATGGGGATATAGACTCAGTCCAGTAAGTAGAGGTATATTATATGTTTCTTTAAAGGCGCGGGGACACGGTCTAATAAATCCTATGGTATATGCACCATCACTGAATTTGTACAAAATACTTAACTTGAAAGTAGTTAGCGACTGCTTACTAATATATTACAAAGGAAATATGAAAAAGAATGGAAAGTACTTAGAAGACTTTAATGATAGATTATGGGCCAGATTCAGGAAGGCTTACACGGAGTTTAAGAGTAGTGTAAGCCTCCTTGTAAGCCTCCCGATTCAGGAACAGCCCAAATCTCCGTGTAAGAGACGTCTCTTACACGGACTGGGCGTGGAAATGCTCAATACCTCATTTGCAGCTGAAAGATATGCAAATGAGGTATCTGAGCGATCCAAGAAGCCCAAACCAGTCCGTGTAACGGATGTGTTAGCTGCAGAAATGTACTCAGCTGACAACTGAGTACATTTCTGCAAAAATGAAAACGGAGCTATGTCAGCTCCAAATAAAGGGTGCATATGTTGCAATTAAGCATGCCAATGGCCAAATATGTGGCCATTGGCATGAAAAAGTGTTGCAAAATTATTTTAAACAACTTTTTTTTTTCGTGGGATTATGATGTTTAACTGCAGTGCACACCAGCATAAACGGGTGCGCTACCTAAAACTGAAAACCGAAGCTTATAAGCCCACAATTGTGGGATTTATGTATTACATGGAATGTCAATGGAGGGACTTGCAGACCAAAAACAATATGGCCTCCGTTTAGTGGTTGTCAAGGGGGGGAAGCTCCGTGTAAGACATGCAACTAAGCATTACTAGGCAATCCTATGTAAATGAGGGTTACAATACTGAATCACACTGCCACATAGGTAATGAGCACTTTCTGAGTAGTGTAAGAGTTATAGAAGGGGGAGGAACAGAGTAAGAGGTAGGTGACATCACGGGGTGGAATGATAGAAATAAATGTATCAGATTGGAAGGCAATGTAACGTGACAGATGGCAGACAGACATCAGGGAGAGAGGTGTGTCCCAACAGAACTCTAGGAAAGTCAAGAAATAGAGGGTGCACATTATCCCTACACTCAAATTTTCTTGAAATATGTGCATGTGCACGTGTGCGCGTGTAAGGCAGGTTCAACATGTGGGAGCGTGTTGCAAACCGTTTACAATGGTTTGCGTGGGCGTGCACGTGTGGAAGGCAGTGTGCGCGTGTTTTAACATGAATCAGCCAAGTTCACACCATGTAAGGATATGTGCGCGCGTGTAACACCGTGTAAGTATGTGTGCGTGTGTTTAAGTGACTGTGAGCGTGCTTAAGCTGGTGTGCACATTGCTCCCCCTGAGGAAACAGAGAGGAAACAGGAAACAACCAAAATACACGGAAACTGCCAGAGGATACTGCTGGAGTTAATTGGTGGAAACAATTGGAAGCAGGCAATTACACAGGCAGACTAGAAGCCCAACCCAGCACTTAAAACACTGCAAAGAGCAGTGCAGGGTGTTTCTCACAAGAGATACTGCAAGAAAGTAAGCTATCAGAATTGAAAACTGAAAAAAGCTGAACTCAGAGCAGAAATGCTAGGGACTGCCATAGCTGTTATAATCAGGCATAGGCGAATTGCTGAGGGTGGTGACAATGCAGATGCTGACAGACAACCCAGAGTGAGGAGAAGGAGAAGAGTATACAGGCCCAGGGTCACCTACCATGGGTTACATGAGCTGGAGATAGTAGAGCACTACAGAGTGGACAGAGACCTTCTGCAGCAAATTGTTGAGCTGTGCAGGCCATGCCTCACACACAGAACCAACAGAGGGGAACCCATCCCAGTGGAAACCAAGGTATGTGTTGGCCTAAGAATACTAGCAACAGGTACCTTCCAGAGACCAGCTGGTGATATGATGGGGATATCACAGGCATCAGCCTCCAGGGTACTGCACCAGTTCCTGGATGCCATGTCAGCACATGTCGGTGATCATGTATATTTCCCCAATGCCCGTGAGGTTGTGGCCAGCAATATGCGTCTCTTCCAGCAAATAGTGGGATACCCTGAGGTATTGGGTGCAATAGACTGCACGCACATACGCATCAAAGCACCAGCCGGTGAGCAGGGTAGAGCCTACATGAACCGCAAGGGATTCCCCTCCATCAACTGCCAGGTCGTGTGTGATGCCCAGGGCATAATAATGAATGTGTGTGCTGGCTGCCCTGGGAGCTACCATGATTCCCACATCTGGAATCTGATGCAGCTGTACCAATCATTTGCCAGTGGGGACTTCCCACACGGACACCTAGTGGGGGATGCAGGTTACGCACTTGAGCCGTGGCTGATGACACCTATCAGAAATGCACACACACCTGAACAGGAATGCCATAATGAGGCACACGCACAAACACGTAACGTCATAGAGCGTGTGTTTGGGCTGCTCAAGTCACGGTTCCAGTGTCTGGACACATCTGGTGGAGCCTTGCAGTACACACCAACTACATGTACCCAAATGATCATGATATGTGCTATGCTACATAATATGATCCTGCGGAAACAGCTGCAGCAGGACCAGCATAGGGCTGGGCCAAACATACCCCCACCATTGCCAAGGCCACCACAGGCAGAGGGTGACTCGGAGGAGGAACAACCTGACCTTGCCCCAGTAGGCAGAAGGAGGCGTGCCCAGTATGCCCTGGCCTTGGCAAAGAGGCAACACATAGCACATACACTTGGTCAGTAGGAACACTGGGACTGATACCCGCTCTGACTCACTCATATAGTAACAGGGATGCCTAACATGACACAACCTGCTTCCAAACATGTACAGGGAGTGTAGTATGCTCATCCGACAGAGGCAGCCCTGCAGCACCACCTGAGGCATGAATGCCATGTGTCAAGTAATGTAACACCATGTACCATATGCACACCTGAGGACCCTGACTAACATCCACCCTCACCCATCACAAACCACAAAAGCACAAACCCACATTCATAGGTACCACAAGGGATAGGAACCTAGATGTAATGCTACCCAATGCCAGAAGTATAAACAGCAAGATGTGTGCTGTGTAACTGCACACAGTATAGAGGATGTAGATATCAGTGCTGTAATAGACAACTGGGACAAAGCCCACACCAGCACCCTAACACTACCAGGTCACACCTCATACAGGGATGTACATGTGCAAAAACATGGAACAAGCTACAAAACAAGGGTGACTAGCAAAAAATGTCATGGATAACCACACCCCCATGTTGGTACCACAACAAGAAGCAACATGGATTAGCCATGGTCAAATACCAATTGCTAAAACTGCCTACTACTAAATAGCTTGCTGCAGACCACTGTCCTAATAGCAGGAACTGCACCAGGCCTATGTTCATAGGTGCATAGGGTCATACTAGGCTATCTGCCCTAGGGCATATATAAGCCTTGCCCAGAGTTTTGTGGCTTCCGCCACCCCTTCAGTTCTAAGGATAATATGCCCATTATGTTGCTGTGCCTCTGTCAAGCAGTGACACTGAGGTTATCCCTGGGGTATACCTGCGATCACCCATCCATTGGTCATGATTTCTCTCGAACAAAGCCAGCGAGGTGCCCAGCCTCACATGTACCAGGATGATGTTCCACAGCATAGGGAGTCTCTCGGTGATGAATCTGTCCCTCCAGCACGCCCTATGAATAGCCGTGTTGAGGTTTAAGTCTCCTGCCTGTGTAGATCTGATGGAGTTAGAGGTTTTGAGGTGAAGCATGTTCATTAATTCCAGGTTGGACATGGCCTAGTATGACAGGCACAGGCCACCTCTGAGCAGATGGTAGGCGACTGAATAGAGCTGGGGTTCCTGCAGTCAGGCAGCATAAGACATACATTTGAGACCTTTTATCCATCTGGTGAGCAATGTGTGGGGCCTGTCCAATTGCTGCAGGTGTTGGGTCAGAAACATTCCGAATGGGGCATTGTACTCAATCATTGGTCTGATGAGTGATGAGTACAGGAGAACAATGACCTCCCTTGATCTAGATGTGAATCCCTGCATGATGAGGTGGGCAATGTAGAAGGTTTTCCTAACTACTTTGGCAACGTGAGTGTCAAACGAAAGGTTACTGTCAACCTGGGTGGCCAGATCCCTGATAGCCTCTCCTGTGCTTAGAGGAGTAACACCTATATGGGAACTAGGGGTAACCTTGTTCTTCCCAAAGGGTATGACTATGCATTGTTTAGCGTTTAACTGTAGGCCATGGCTCTGGCCCCAGTTATCCATTTCTATGAGACCCGTCTGAAGGATGTCTGTGTCAGATGGGTTGTCAACTATGGTTCCCAGTTAGCAGTCATCTGCAAACCTTGTCAGCCATAATCCTCCTGTGTTTGCTTGTACATCTGAAAAGTAGATGCCGAACAAAAGTGGGCCCAGGACTGAGCCCTGTGGGACACAACGTGTGACAGGCTTTGAGTGTGACATGGCGACATCAACCTTGACCCTATGGGTGCTGTCACTTACCAGTTTGTAACCCATCTTGTGACGTATGGGTCTACATTTAAGCTGGTGAGTTTGTCAATGATACCCGAGTGGGGTATTGTATCGAAAGCCTTTGCCAGGTCAAGGTAGGCTGTGTGGACAGCTTTGCCCTCATCAATGGCCTTGGTGACCATTCTGAAATAGTCAACCAAGTTTAAAAGGCATGGTCACACTTGACAAAGCCAAACTGGGTTGGATCCAAAGTCTGCAAGTCCCCTATGTCTTCATTCATGAGTTCCATTATGATCCTCTCCATAGCTTTGCAGACCAGGCTTGTCAAGCTGATGGGACAGTAGTGTCCGGGGTCGGTGGAGGCACCACCTTTGTGAAGTGGGACCACCGTTGCCATACGCCACTCCTTGGGTACGTATCCTGAGGTGAGGCCAAGATTAAACAGCTGCCCTAACTGCGGGTTCAATTCCTCATTGAGTTCGTGGAGCCCACAACCGGGGACACCATCTGGTCCCATGGATGCTGTGTTTCATGCCTTGGATAGAGCAGTTCTCACCTGAGCATTTGAGATGTTTGGGGGCTACAATCCCCTGGTATAGATATCCCTCCCTTTGGGGGGGAGGGGGGAGGAGAAATATGCACTGAACCTGTCAGCCAGTATGTTGCCAATGTCTGTAGGTTCAGTGATCTTTACATCATTACGAACTAATCCTGAGCATATCTGGGAGTCACCTCCTAGGTTTCCAACATAGCTAAAAAAGGCCTCATGATTGTTTTCTGAGTCCTTAGTGAGTTTTCTCTCAAAATGTGCCCTGGATGATTTTATGGGAGATCTCAGTTCTTTACGCATAATGAGCAGGAGTGTCTTCCCTTCTACGGAATTTGCTCTACCTTGTAGTAGCACCTTCCTTCTGATGTAGAACATGTTTATGGCTGGGGTCCACCAGACTGCATGCATGCCTTTGGTACAAAGAGTCTTTGTTTTGTGTGGGATTGCCTGGACCATGCAGTCCTGGAGGTGCTGGTAGAAGGCATTTGTAAGTGATTCAGTGGATTGGGTAATGGTTTCTGCTGGCTTGGGGGCCTTGAAAGAGACCACACCAGTCTTTAGAAGTGTTAAGTTGGCTTCTGAGAAGTTCTTCACTGTGGTGTTCTTTATCTAGGGTGGGGGTGGGATGTGGACTTCCAGTGAGATTAGTTTATGATTTGATCTCACCAATGATGGGTATACTTCTGGTGTTGAACATTGTGACCCCATGTTCGTGATGATGTGATCTAGTATGTTGTCTCCTCTTGTGGGGATGGTGACTAGTTGTTCCATGGCATTTGAGGTTATGAACTCTAGGAACCTTTGGCCTAGAGTGTTGGGGCTTGATTAGGGCTTGATTAGTGATCCCAGTCTATATTGGGATAGTTGAAATCACCCAGTATGATGGTGTTTGGAGATACATTTATCCCCTCCAGTGTTTCCAGGAAAGCTGTGTGAGGTTCCTGGGTTTGAGAGGGTGGCCTGTAACCTGCTATAAACTGACGAGCAGTCTTGCCTATGGTTAATTGCACCTGGATGGTCTCTGATGCATCGTGTGTTGCCACCAACCTTGAGGTGAGGGTGTCCTTGATGAATATGGACACCCACTCTCCTTTCTTGGTGTCGTCCGGATTTTGGGGCCGGAACGCATGATATGAGGTAACACCTGATACTGCTGGGGTGCTGTCAGGAGCCTTGAACCAGGTTACAGTCACAGCACAGACATCGATGTTCCCCATACTGAGAAGGGCTTTGAGTGCGTGCATCTTGAGGTTGAGACGTCTGGCATTGAGCAGCATCACCCTTAGTTTACTTCCTTTTTTGTGTTCTTGGGTGGTAGGTGTAGAATCTGAGCCTTGCCTAAAAAAGGCACAACGGGGGTTGCAAGAGCCTGAGCCAAATTCCAGAATCCCAGGGAAGACAGGTGCAAGCCGTCCCCTGCGAATCAGCGTGGCTTGTCCAGCATGTCATCCCAGGCAGACGGACATTGGATCCCCTTTGAATGACACCATAGATTAAGCCAACTATTACAGCTGATCATCTTGTCTCTGTATTGTGGCATCATTCTTGGTGAAGGTAGGATACTGCTCAAGGTCAGGGTCATACCTGCCTGGGCTACATAAGTAGAGAGCTCCTCTATGTCTCTTTTCATGTAGTCCAGGGAGGTACATCTCAGGTCGTTCACACCAGCATGGACAATGACTGAGTCATACTTGTACTTGCAGTTGAGTGACCTGAGTGCTTGCATTATGTGGTGGATCCCAGCACCCGATAGGCAGCTTACTGTGACCTTCTCCTTACACAGTCTGGTGAGCGGGACGTCAGTGTGTCTGACTATGGAGTCACCTATGACGAGTGTGTCTGGCATTGTGTTTGGCCCTAAGGGCTGTGAATGTTTGGCACACTGACTCTGTGGTCTATGTGTTGCATGTGCTGTGCCCTGTGGAGGCAGTTGTTTGGGTGTCTGCTGTGGTGGCCTTTGCTGGTATGGTAGATCTGTGATCAGAGCCTCCGAGTATGTCTTTGTGTGTTTATGTGTATGATTTGAAGATGTGATAGTGCTATGTGAGACTGGGTTTGTGGTGTGTGTGTGGTCACCTTCTCTTCCTCTCTGGCCCTGTCATTCCTATGTTGAGAGAGTCAGCCTCCAGGTTGGTTATATAGTTGCATCTCTTGCATGCATTTGTGTTTTGTGGGAGAAGGAGAGGGTTGTCTGTGTACATTCGTCAATTATAACATTGCCTCAATATTCCGAGGTTCACCAGCTGAGCAGGAGAGGACACTAGCAACTGATCCCTTGACATGCCAGAAGGAATAGACAACAAACTGTTGGAAGACAGGAAGATATCAAGCCCCCCAAACCACATTATATCGCTTGACTGACAATACCTACACATACACCATAGTGTCATAGTTGCATAGCTTACTACTAGGCTATCTGCCCTAGTGCATTTATAAGCCTAGCCATAGTGATGTGGCTATTGCCACCCCTTATAGTTGTAATATGTGTACAGAATAGATTCCGAATATTGTGCCTCTCACTTAGTAGTGACACATTATGACCCCCGTACATAATTGAATACCTTGACTGTGCCTCTGTCTAGTAGTGACACAGGGAGGACCCCTGGGGTAAAACTACAATCCGACATCCAGTTGTCCAGACTTCTCTTGAAGACAGTCAGTGAGGGACTCTGTCTAACATGAACTGGGATACTCTGCTAGAGTGTGAGATGCCTGTGAGTTATGACTCTGTCCCCCAGCATGTCCTATACATGTATGTGCTGAGGTTCAAATCTTCAGCTCCCATGGTTCTGGTGGATTTGGATTGCTTGCAGTGGAGCATGTCCACCACATCCTGATTGGACATGGTCTTGTATGTCAGGCATAGGTCACCTGTAAGTATGCGGTATGCCACTGAATAAAGCTGGATTTCCTTTAGTCTGGAAGCATATGACATGTGTTGTACACCCCTGATCACCTTGGTAAGGTACTTTTGGGGTCTCTCCAGCTGCTGCAAGTGCTGGGTTAGGTACATACCAAATGGGGCTTTGTATTCAGTCATGGGCCTGATAAGGGAGAAGTATAGTGGTACAATGACCTCCTGTGATCTGGATGGAAAACCCTTCATG
The DNA here is from genome assembly GCF_019279795.1 of Protopterus annectens. Classification (NCBI taxonomy): domain Eukaryota; kingdom Metazoa; phylum Chordata; order Ceratodontiformes; family Protopteridae; genus Protopterus; species Protopterus annectens. Next base: position 746,746,818 of record NC_056732.1, read on the forward strand.
ATAAGGTGGGCAAGATAGAAAGTCTTTCAAACCACTTTGGCAACATGGGTGTCAAATGAGATGTCACTATCTAAATGTGTCCGCAGGTGTCTGATTAGTATTCTGTGCTCAGTGGTTTCCTGTCTATGTATTGATTTGTGTGTACTTTGTTCCTCCCAAAGGGGATGACCACACATCAGTTGCAGTCAGTTTCAGGCCATGATTCTGGCACCAGCTATCTGTCTTTGTGATGGCATTCTGTAGGATGTGTGTGCTGGCTGATGTATTCACATATGGTGCCTAGGTTGCAGTCATCTGCAAACTTTGTCAGCCACAACCCTCCTATGTTTGCTTTCACATCTGAAAAGGAAATGCCAAATAAGACGGGTCCCAGGACAGATCTTTGCGGGACACCACGTGTGACTGGCTTTGAATCTGACAAGGCACCTGCAATGTCGACGTCATGGGTTCTGTTTCCTAGCCATTTTCCAAACTATCCTGTGACATATGATTTGATATTTCAGCTGTTGAGCTTGTCTATGATGCCTGAGTGGGGTATTGTGTCAAAGGCCCTAGCCAAGTGCAGGTAGGCTGTGTGGACCGCATAGCCCTCATCAATGGCCCTACTGACAGTATCAAAATAGTCAAACATGTGCAAAATGCAGGATCTGCCCTGTACAAAGCTGAACTGGGTGGGATCAAGGGTCTGTAGGTCACCAATGTCTCTGTTTAAGAGCTCCATAATGACTCTTTCCATAGCTTTGCAGACAAGGCTGGTTAAGCTTGTGTGGTGGTAGTCCCCAGGGTCTGTGGAGGCATCTCCTTTGCAGAGTGGGACCACTGTTGCTGTACGCCATTGTTCAGGTACATATCCTGTAGCAAGGCTAAGGTTAAATAGCATTTGTATATACAGGTTTAGCTCCTTCTGGAGTTCACATAGCATGCAACTGGGGATACCATCAGGTCCCAATGATGCTGTGTTCTTGTCTTTGCTGAGTGCGGCTCTCACATGGACATCTGAGATGACAGTGAGGTTACATTCATCTGTGATAACTATCTTCTGTTGGGGGTGAGGGAGGGGGAAAATTGCACTGAACCTGTCTGCCAGAATGTTGCCAATATATGTCAGGTCACTGAAATATATGTTGTTGTGTACCAACTCAGAGCATATCTGAGGGTTCCCACCCAGGTGTCTGACATAACTGAAGAAGGCAGTGTGGTTATCTCTATCGTCTCTGGTGTTTATGTCTCAAAGTTGACCTTGGATGTCTTTATGAGAGAATGTAGCTTTTTACTAGTGCTGCTCACAGCCACCTTCCCTTTAGGAGATGTAGCTCTGTCTTGCATTAGTATCCTTCATCTGTTATACAGTCTGTTTATGGCTGGGGTCCACCAGACAGGCCACATTCCCTTGGTGGAGAGGGTCATGTTTCTATTAGTGATTGCATGGTCCATGCTATCTCAGAGATGTCTGTAGAAAGTGTCTGTGAAGGAGTCACCATTGGGAGTTGTGGTTTTTACTGGCCCAGTGGGCTTAACGGATACCATCTCAGTCCAAAGAAGTGTGAAGTCAGCTTTTGAGGTGTATGTCACTATACTCTTTGTATTATACTAGCACTGACACAAGTATAGACAATTTCCCAGAATCCATCAAACAAAACGGACATGCAAAATGTAACACTTCCACAAGAGGGGTAAGCATACTGGATGTGATAATCAGAAATATATGTACTGGATGCCAAGATGTGAAGTGTATCCCTCACTGGTAAGACCAGACCATAGAGTAAGCACACTGTAGTCACACATCACAACACCAGTCCTTGGCCAGACTACCACAGTGAAACACATGTATAAAGCATAGCATGCACCCCTACAAACCAATGTGGAATCCATGAAAAGCCCTGTGCAGGTCCAGAATATGGGACACACTGCAGAACATGTTATACAGGCATACCAGGAACACAGCCAAGAGTGCTTGGAGTCTGCAATCACAAACAACAAGACACAATGCCATACACCCAGGCATCTGGCATGCTGGACACCATAAATTACTAAACCATTGAAGAGAATGAGAAAGCTACCACATGATAGATCTAACATGAAAAGTGAAGTAATCAGTGATCACTAGTATGGCAATAAAATGTGTCCACACATACAATCCACTAAGGCCATGCAAAACAAGTAGAATCTGTGAATCCAGTGGCAATGTGACACCTGTCCCAAGTACACACACAACAACAACTCACCCCAATAACTACAAATGTATGTGATAGATGCAACCAGGTAGCCAAACTGGGGCCTGAGCACCCCCAAATCAGTACTGTCAAAACTAGTCAGGAGGACAAGGTAACCACATACACCACAAACTCAGTCCCACATAGACCTACAACGACTGTAAACCAAACACATAAACACAAAAACATTCCCAGAGGCCCTAATTACAAACACACAACACCAACACAAGCCTCCAAAGCAGACACCCAATAAAACAAACTCCAGACATAGCACATGTAACACATAGTACACAAAGCTGGTGTGCCAAACAGTCACAGGACAGAAGGAGAAACAACATGCCTGATACAGTTGTAATAGGTGACTCCATAGTGAGACATGCTGCTGTCCCAGGGATGACTTGCACCTGTTACCCATGAGCGTCTGGATATTGCCTAAGGCTTTTGCAAACTACAGAGATCCTCCCGTAGGCAAGGCCGAAAAGAGCAACCCACCACCATAGAAAACAAAACTGGAAAGAAACAGAAGGGTAATGCTGATCAATGCCAGATGTGTAAACCTCAATATGTATGCTCCTGAGGCCCTCCCCAGTATGGAGAACATTGATGTCAGTCCAGTGATACACACCTGCTGCAAGCCTCGTGACAGCACATCAGCACTACCAGGTAATACCACATATCATGTGTTATGGCCACAAAACCTGTAACAAAACATAAAAGGAGGGTGAGTATCCATATTCAGCACAGACAGACATACGTCCAGTTAACTGACAATGCCTATGTCATTGCAGTCCACCCATGTGCAACTACCTGTACGCAAGACTGCTGTACAGTCTGTAGCATGCTACAGACCACACTGTCACACACAGGAACCCCACCCCACTGTCCTGAAGACATTGGACAGGATGAATGTACCACCAAATACAAAACAAGGTACACACAAATTACCACATAGGTGGTAAACCATTATGTGTGGAAGGAGTAATCAGGGACCTAGTGACACAAGTGGACAGTCACCTGTCATGTGACAGCCACATCGCCTATTTGTCTAGGAAGACTGTCTATATTGGACACTGTATCATGAAAGGAGTCACATCTACGTCAACAAAGGTCATTGTGCCCCTATACTGTTCCCCTATTAGACCATATTGTAATACAATGCCTCATTTGGGATGTACATTACCTGGCACCTGCAGCAGTTAGAAAGACCTCAAAGGTACCTCAGCAAGAGTCAGAAAGGGTCTCAACCATATCTCATATGCCACCTGGCTGTAGACACCACAGCCGAATGCAGTCACATACTGCCAACACAGATGCATTGTATGTCTGTTGTACAAGTCCATGTCCAACACAGAAGTAATGGACATGCTCCACCCCAGAAAACATAAAGCCATCGGAGCTGTGTGAGTCAGAGATGTCAACCTTAACACATAATCAAATAGGATGTGCTGGAGGGACAGATACCTAACCCTGAGTCTCTCCACACCCTGGAACAGAATACCACTACATGTTAGGCAGAGCCCCTCACTGACACTCTTCAACAGGAAGTTAGCAAAATGGATGGATAATTGTAGATGTACACTGGGGGTCTTTACTGTGTCATGTCCAGACAGAGGCACAGCTAAGTAAATCATAAGTGGCCATAACATTCACATAGCAAGGGGTGGCAAAAGCCACACGCACTGTGGCTATGCTTACAAATGCCCAAGGGTGGATAGCCTAGTATGAACCCATGAACGTACGATGATACAAATTGTAGGGAACACTAAGGATAACTCCAAGGCTGCTGCAACTGATGGTAGTAAGTGTGTTGTGAATTCCTGGATATGCTCTGGATCACACAAATATTACAAACAACATACCAAACACACACACGTATTGCCAACATACATCCTGACAGGTGCAGTGCAAACCCCCCCCCATAATGCCAAATAGCTTTCCCAGCAGATCGCTACCTCCCTGACATTATGTCAGCCTTACCACAGGATATGTACCCAAAGAGCAGTGTGCAACAACAGTGGGTGTTCTCAAGAAAGGTGTCGCCTGAATGGATACTAAAAACAACCGCCACAGATTCCTGAGAAGCTTGGTCTGCACAGCTATGGTAAGGATCAGCATGTACCGCAGACATAACGATATTGGGGATCTATTGACACCCGACCCTAGCCAGTGTGGGTTTATGAAGTGCAGACCCCGCCCCTAAACATGTGTGACTCAGTTGAAACAGTGATTGAGGTCACTGATGAGGGCAATGTGGCCCACACAGTGTAGCTGGACCTTGCAAATCCTTCCATACAATACCCTATGTGTTCAATAGAGATATGCTCACCAGCTTAAATATACACCCCAATGTTACTAGAGGGGTTGCAAACCAGACCAACGACAGAACTGACATGGCCAGACATGCTGTAGCCATGTCAGACTACAAACCACATATAACAGGCATCCCACAAAGCTTGGTCCTGGGACCTTTCCCGTCTGGTATATATGCCCCATAGGTACAGGCCAACATGTAAGGATTGTGCCTGAACATGTTTGCAGAGGACTACAAACCGCCTAACATATCTGACACTCCAGCTGACACAAGTGTCCCACAAAAGGGCCACATAGAAACAGACAACCGGTGCCATAGCCATGTCAGCATGTGAAATGGAGACAACTGTATAGTCAACCTCTGTGGATATACAGTAAGTGACCACCAATTACCACATAGGTGTTAACCCATTACATACATCACATGTAATGACGGACCTGGGTACACAAGGGGATAGATATCCTGCATAGGACAAACATGTGGCTGTAGTGTTAACAGAAACAATCCATATACCAACCTAATCATGAAGGTTATGACATCTAGATAAGGGGAGGTCATTGTGGTTCTGCAGTTATCCTTCATCAGCATTACAAATGACCACAACAGCCCCTGTGGGGTGTACCTCAGCAGACACCTCCATCAACTGTAAAGTCCACAACAGTACCTCACCAGGAGTATCAAAGAGCTTGAACACATGTAATGTGTTGCCTGATTAAACAGAGTGCAACTCCACACACTGCCATGCTGGCCACCCAGACGCAAGCTGTCCCTGATGTAGAAAGCCATGTCCAAGCTGGAATCAATGAACATGCTGCACCTTGTACATTCTGAATGGCAGTGAGCTATGCACATGAGGGACCTGAACCCCAGCACTGACATACATAGGACAAGCTGTACTGCATTATCCATAACACAGAAGCCACCCCCATGCATGAGTAAACTACCAGTACAGGTTATCCATAGAGTCACTCATTGATTCTCCTCAACAGGAATCTTAATGAGTAGATGGGAGACGGTAGGTTTACCCTGGGTATCAATGTTATGTCAGGTAGACAGAGGCACAATATACTACACAAGACATATGTCATGGCAAGCTACACTTACAATGTGTCGAAGGACAAACACACTCTCAGACTAGCATTAGAAATGGCCTAGGGCACATCGGTAGTGTTTGCCAATGTGCACCTATGTTGTGGAATACACTACTGATGTTGGATGAGGCTGCTGTAAGTAGTTTATATCCGAACATAATGCAACATGGTCAGATAGGTTCATAGGTTTATACTAGGCTATCTGCCCTAAGGCAGGTATAAGCCCAGCCCAGAGTTTTATGGTGTATGCCACCCCTTATATGGAAACAATACTGTGCCCATTAGTTTGTCGTGCCTCTGTCCAGCAGTGGCACAGAGACGGTCCCCGGGGTAAACCTATGATCTCCCATCCACAGGTAAAGATTCCCCTTGAACAGAGCTAGTGAGGTGCTCTGCCTCACATGGACCAGGATTGTATTCCACAGCATAGGGAGTCTCTAAGTGATAAATCTATCCCTCCAATATGTCCTACTTATATCCCTGCTAAGGTTTAAGTCACTTGCCCTAGTGGTTCTGGTGGATTTGGCGATTTTGAGGTGGAGCATGTCCATTACTTCCTGGTTGGACATGGCCTTGCATGTCAGGCACGTCACCTCTGGAGTGTCTTCAATCTGGCAGCATATGACAGATGTTGGAGACCCTTTATCCTTTTGGTGGGGGACTTTTGGGGTCTCTCTGATTACTGCAGATGTCAGGTGAGATACATCCAGAATGGGGCATTGTACTCGATCATTGGTCTGATAAGTGAAGAGTACAGGGGAACAATGACCCCACTAGATCTGGATGTGAATCCCTTCCTGATCAGGTGGGCAATGTAGAAGGTCTTTCTAGCCACGTTAGCAACGTGAGTGTCAGGAGAAAGGCCACTGTCAACCTGGGTCCCCAGGTCCATGATAACCTCCTCTGTGCTTACAGGATTGCCACCTAAATGGTAGCTTGGGGTTACCTTGCTTTTCCTGCAGGGTATGACTATACATGTTTTGGCATTTAATGTCAGGCCATGGCTCTGGCACCAGCTATCAGTGTCCATGAGTCCCTTCTGAAGGATATCCGTGTCTGATGCACTGTCCACTATGGCGCCCAGTTTGCAGTCATCTGCAAACCTTGTCAGCCAAAGTCCTCCCATGTTGGCCTGTACCTCTGAGAAGTAGATGACGAACAATAGGAGGCCAAGGACTGAGCCCTGTGGGACACCACTTGTGACCAGCTTGGAGTCTGACATAGTGCCAGCAACTCTAACCCTGTGGGTCCTGTCCTTAAGCCAGTTTGCAACCCATGTTGTGACATATGGGTTTACATTTAGGTTGGTAGGTCCTTCTACAATACCCGAGTGGGGTATTGTGTCAAAAGCCTTTGCAAGGTCAAGATAGGCTGTATGGACTGCCCTTCCCTCAGCAATGGCCTTAGTGACTGTTTTGAAGAAGTCAACCAAGTTCAAAAGGCATGATCTGCCCTTGACCAAGCCAAACTGGGACGGGTCCAATGTCCGCATGTCCCCTATATCTTCGTTTATGAGCTCCATTATGATCCTCTCCATAGCTTTGCAGACTAGACTTGTTAAGCTTATGGGGTGGTAATTACCAGGGTACGTAGAGGCACCGCCTTTGTGCAGATGTGCACAACTGGACCCTAACCAGGCTGTTGTGCACACTATGTAAATGTAAAGCAGTGATAGGACTAAAGCCCAGGATACTGACCACCACAGTGAAAGTATTGAACCACTACACTATACAGTACTACAGTGTTAGGTCAGTATGAACGGATGTTGACAATTGTGTGCAAAGTATCCTATGCAAAACCTGCAGGCACAGTATACTCCCTGTTGTGTTCACACAAAAAGCAGTTGGACAGTAACTACACAACATGGCACAGAACACACAACCATAAACTGGAGGTATTTGTTGAAGGTCACACTCATTCACAAATGTGATGGGCTGCAGAGTTCAACATATGGAAAGCTCACACTGGGCATGCTCACACACTTAGGTAAATGAGACATCTTTCACACAACATGCCATGGGAAGGCTTTACTGGGCATGCTCACACACTTAGTCCAAATGTTACTCTTAGCAACTGTGAAAACACACCAGAGGATGCTCATTCCCCTTTCTAGACACTGATCATGTCAGCACCCTATAAGTATATCAGGAGAAATGGAATCACCCAGTAATCCGAATAGCATGCTCTGCTAATGCATCCATCTCTAGTGTCATAGCATAGTTAGGTAGGTGTTTGAATCCGGCAAGTGTGTGTGAAGGGGGGTAAGTAAGTGTGTATGAAAGGTACATCCCTTTTGGCAACTGTGTAAACACACCACAGGATGCTCATTCCACTGTCTAAACTCTGATGATGTCAGCACCCTATAAGTATATCAGGGGAAAGGAAATCTCCCAGTAATGCGAATAGCGTGTTCTGCTAATGCGGCCATCTCTAATGTTATAACATAGTTAGGTAGGGGTTTGAATCCAGTAAGTGGCAAGTGTGTGTGTATGAAAAGAGCATCCCTTTTGGCAACTGTGTAAACACACCACAAGATGCTCATTTCACTTTCTAAACTCTGATGATGTCAGCACCCTATAAGTATATCAGGGGAAAGGAAATCTCCCAGTAATGTAAATAGCACACTCTGCTAATGCGGCCGTTTCTAGTGTCATAACATAGTTAGGTAGGGGTTTGAATCCAACAAGTGGCAAGTGTGTGTGAAAGGGTGTAAGTATGTATAAAAGGAACATCCCTTTTGGCAACTGTGAAAACACACCACAGGATGCTCATTCCCCTTTCTAAACTCTGATGATGTCAGCACCCTATAAGTATATCAGGAGAAAGAAACTCTCCCCGTAATGCATATAGCGCGCTCTGCTAATGCATCCGTCTCTAGTGTCATAACATAGTTAGGTAGGGATTTGAATCCAGCAGATGTGAAGGGGGGGTATGTATGTAAGAAGCATCCTTTTTGGCAACTGTGAAAACATACCACAGGATGCTCATTCCCCTTTCTAAACTCTGATGATGTCAGCACCCTATAAGTATATCAGGAGAAAGGAAACCTCCCAGTAATGCGAATAGCGTGCTTTGCTAATGTGTCTTTTTCTAGTGTCATAACATAATAAGGTAAGAGTTTGAATCCACCACCTGGCAAGTGTGTGTGAAGAGAGAGTAAGTGTGCATGACAGAAATATCCCTTTTGGCAAATGGGAAAACACACTACAGGATGCACATACCCCTTTCTAAATGATATCACAATTATTTATGGCTTTTGATTACAGACATGCCATGTGTGTTTTGCCCACAGAGAATGCCCATGTGTGCGGGTTGTCTCTCACAATAATGCATGACATTGATTAAACCAGTTATGGCAATGCACACATGATGTGTGTGTGCCACATACACATATGTACCTGTGACCTTCAATAGTTACCATGTGTGATGCCTGCCACATGTGAATACATGGTATTTGCAAAGGGTAACATTATGACTGTGATCTTCTGTGCAGGTGCTGCATGTGGGATGTGTATATACAGTGTGAGATGTAGATGCTATCAGCCTAGTAGTTAGGGATACACACCTGGTCTGGGGCATATAGTCTACCTGTTGTTGATGAACAGGTGCTGCATGTTTTCACCTGTTGTGGGAGTGGTAAGACATTATTCCATAGCAATGCAGTGACCGCATGCTAAGAACCATTCAGCTAGGGTGTTGTAGCTACAGTAATTCATTAGCATTCACTAATATGTTAGAATCCCTAGTGAGGGTCTGATGCCAACCAAGGTCAGGGTTCTACCAGCCTGTGTCACTTGCTCAGTGATCCCTTCCATGTTCCCTATCATGTATCCCAGTGAGGGACATCCCACATCAGCTGTGGTGGCATGGACAATGACTGAGTCATATGTGGCCATACATCTGACTGACCTGTATGCTTGTGTTATGTGGTGGACCATAGTGCCCCATGAGCATATCACTGTGACCTACACCTTGTCCAGCCTGATGAGCATGTCCTCACTGTTCTGGACAATAAAAGTACCTAACACAACTGCAGCAGTAGTGCTGTATAGCTGTACAGACTGTGCTTGTTTGGCACACAGGATTTGTGTGCTATGTGTTATGCGTGCCGTGTGCAGGCCTAACGTATGCCTGTGTGCCAGCTGCAGAGGTGTCTGCCAGTCATGCAGGATGCTATCCTTAGGCTCTATAAATGGCCCGGTGTGTTTCTATGCTTGTATTGCTGTCAGTGTAGGTCCACATCAGACTGGTATTGCTTTCACTGTAGTATTTCATGCCACCTGACAGGTTATGCCAGTACTGGGTTCAGAGTGCTTAGTCCACAGTTTGGCCATGTGTTTCCATCTCATACATGTGTTGTACATCCATGGGTAGGGGATAGGGTTGACTGTGTACATGTGGCAGCTGTGACATTACTACATGACTCACATATTCCGCAACTGTACCATAGAGGTGACTGACAACTGACCTTTGCACATGCTACCATAGTATTGAGATTGCATTGGTGATTAACAGCACATAGGGCCAATGGTGAACAAGATACATAGGTCCATAGGTTCATACAGGGATGTCTGCCCAGGGCATGTATCCACCTAGCCAGAATGTGTGTGGCTTTCACCATGCATTGTAAATCTATCTTGCTATGCCCTTTTCCAAGGTTAGTATACTGTGCCTCTGTCTAACAGTGACACATAAGTGATACCCAGGGTAACCCTACAATGTCACATCCAGTCATTAATATCACTCTTGAAGATAGTCACTGAGTGACTCTGCCTAACCTCTATTGGGATAATATTCCAGAATGAAGGTAGCCTCTGAGTTATGAATGTGCCCCTCCAGCATGTCCTATGTATATCACTCCTGAGGTGCAAGTCTTTCCAGCGTGTATCCTGATGGGATCTGGATATTCTGAGGTGCAGCATGGCCATTAAGTGAGGGTTTGACATGGCTTTATATGTCAGGCACAGATTGCCTATGAAGAGGCAGTATGCCACTGAGTAGAGCTGCTGTTTCTTTAACCAGTCAGTATGTGGCATCTGTCTGAGCCCTTTGATCCTCTTGTCAAGGTATGTATGTGGTCTTTCCAGTTGCTGCAGGTGTCTGGTAAGGTGCATGCTGACAGGGTCATTATAGTCAATTATGGGCATGATGAGGGATGAGTAAAGGGGCACAATGTCCTCCCCTGATCTACATGTGGATCCCATCATGATGATGTGGCCCATATAACATGTTTTCCTAACCACTTTGTCCATGTTGTTGTCAAATGGTAGAATGCTATCAACCTGTGTACCCCAAGGTCCATAATTCCTTCGTCTGCACTTAATGGATTAACACATATGTGGTACTTTGTGGTCACTTTGTGTTTAACAAAGGGGATGACTATACGCTTTTTGTCATTCACCTTGAGGCCATGGCTGTGGCACAAGTCGTGTGTTTGCAAGAGGCTCTTTTGGAGGATGCGTGTGTTAGCTGGAGAGTTGATTATGGCATCTGGTTTGCAGTCATCTGCGACTTGCTCAGCCACAGTACTTCCATGTTGGCCTGTACCTATGATAAATATATGATGAACATGACAGCTCCCAGGGCTGAGCCTTGTGGGACACCACTTGTAACTGGTTTGAGGCTGACATGGCTCCAGCAATTCTAACCATGTGTGTTCTGCCCTTGAGCCACTGTGCAATATCCATAGTGACATAGGGGTTAATATGTACACTGGTGAGCTTCCCTAGAATGCACAAGTGGGGTATTGTATCAAAGGCTTATGCAAGGTCCAGGTAGGCTGTGTAGACCTCCTTCCCCTTGACAGTGGCCTTGGTGACTGTTTCAAAGAAATCAAACAGGTTAGAGAGGTAGGATCTGCCATTAACAAAGCCAAACTGTGTATGGTGACATGTCTGTAGGTCCCCAATATCTATATATGTGAGGTTCATGATGATCCTTGCCATAGCTTTGCAGACCAAGCTATTCAGGTATATGGGGCGAATAGTGTCCAGGATCCGTTAAGGCACCACCTGAATGTAGAGGGACCACTCTTGCTGTATGCCATTCTTTGGCCACATATCGTGTAGTAAGGCTGGGATTGAACAGTAGTGTTATGTCTGGGTGTAGCTCTTCTTGTAGTTCATGTAGGACACAGCCTGGGACACTGTCTGGTCCCATTGATGCAGTGTTTATTGCTTTGGAGAGGGCAGCTCTTACCTGAGCATCTGTGATGTCAGGGGGGGGCAGCACTCTGCTGGGAGACATATTTGCCCTTTTGGTGTGGTGGGGGGGAGAAGGTAACAGTGAACCTGTCCACTAGGATGATGGCAATGTCTGTTTGTTTTGTATTTCGTGTGACATCTTGGATTACCTCTGAGCATATCTGGGTATTACCACCCAGGTTCCTAACATAACTACAGAAAGCCTTGTGATTATCCTCAGTGGTTTGTGGAATCTTCTCTCAAAGATGGCCTTAGACAATCGTATGAGCGCCTGTAGTTGACTTCTAATACTCATCAGTGATGCCTTCACATTTTGGGAGTTAGTTGTATCATGTAGTGGCTTCATCCTTCTATTGTATAGTTTGTTTATGGCTGATGTCCGGCACACAGGACGTCTGCCTTTGGAGGATCGGGTCATGCTTTCATATGTGATTGCATGATCCATGCATTCCTGAATGTGTCCATAGAATGCCTTTATACAGGTATCTGCAGTCTGGTCCATATTTTCAACAGGCCTGGGGCCTTTGAAGGTTTCCACATCATTTATGAGGGGTGTGAACATGCTTGACATGAGCTGTTAACTGACGTCCCACCCTCCAGACTGAGCAAGGTGAGGGTCACATTTAGCTACCTGTCGGGTGATAGAATGTGCCACATAACACAGTCACACAGGTCACTCCACAGCAAGTACAAGTATGAGGCAGCCATTGTCCATGCTGGTGCAAACAACCTGAGACGTACCTCCCTGGACCACATGGAAAGAGACACAGAGGAGCTCTTACAGCACCCTCTCAAACTCAGGACTCCCACACAGCCTTCATGCTCACACAGGAGAGTATAGATTTCTCTGCAAACACCATCATACTGGGTGACGTCAGCTACCCAAACATAGACTGTGAACATTACACAAGCCACAATACCCAAGCTCTAGGGTTCCCATAGATCAGACACTCTTTAGCTATGGAACAGGTAATCAACCTTCCCACAAGAGGGGCAGATATACTAGACCTGATCATCACAAACATGAGTACAAAATGCTCAGCACTGGAAGTACATCCCTCATTGTTGCAATCGAACCATATACTAATCACACTGGAGTACTGGATCCCCCACATATGCAAACCTCAAACACATCTATGTGTGTGTGGGAAATGCCCCTATCAGCAACTGTGACAGTACACTACAGGATGCAGATTCCACTTTTGAAACACTGATGATGTCAGGACTCTATAACTATATTACCTGAATTAAAGTCCTCCAGTAATTTGTATAGCGCACTCGGCTAATGCGTCTTTCTTCAGTGTCATAACATAGCTAGGTAGGGGTTTGAATCCTGCAAAAGGAATGTATGTGTGTTAGTATGAGTGGGGTTTGTGTGTGTGCATAATGCTGGGAGGGATAAGTGCCTTTTGCCAACTGGGAGAACACACTACAGGGTGCACATCCCTCCTCCTACACACAGATGATGTCAGCACCCTCTAAGTACAGCATTAGAAAGCATTTTTCCCACTAATGCAAATAGTACACTCTGCTAATGTGTCTGCCTCTACTGTCATAACACAGTTAGATAGGGGTTTGAATCTTGCAAATGGAAAGTATGTGTTTTACTGTGGGTGGGGTTAGTGTGTGTGCACAATGGTGGGGGTGGGATTTGGCTTTTGCCAAATGGGGCTATGCACTGCAGGGTGCACATTTCCCTTAACAAGCAGTGATGTTGACAGCACCCTATACAAACAAAACTACAAAAGAGAAGGTGGTGGTACCAATAACACATGTAAGGTAACACTTCTTCAAGTAATGTCCACAAAACGAAGTAGGATAAACAAACAATCCTTTTACTCTATACAAACAACATGACAACAGACAACTGCCAGCACTCAGTATAGTGTTACATGCTACTGTAACACGCACATGTACCACAATATACCTAGATAGTGTTTTGAAGCCTGAATGTGGCAAGTGTGTGGATGTGGGATGTGTCTGTGTGTGCATTTCCATATGGGAAACATGTTTGATGTGGCAATCAGGGTACCCCAGTACCTGATGCACATTACACCTTTGAACTACTGAGGTTGCCTGCACCCTGTGAGTACAGGTAGAGAGGAGGAAATCGGTAGTAATCAACATAGTGCACTTCTCAAATGTGTACCTGTCATGTATCGACAGCTACTCATGTAGGGTAATAAATAATGGGAATGGCAGGTGAGCGTGTGCATGTGTGGGGGTAGCAGGGTATGTGTAAATGCATGTGTGACAGTACCGATACATATAGCTGAATCTACATAACAGCACATGATGCGCATTCCCATAGTCAATGGTAGCATGTGATGGTGTGCAGCTGGTACACTTTGGTAAGTAGTATGGGTGCAGATAACAATTGAGGACATTCATAAAGTTACTGCAGCAGGACTGCTGGGATATATACACAATCATAGTGGAACAGTGAACAGTTACCAACATGTCACTACTTATACACATCCATGTAGTCACCCTGTGCATCAGCAACGTGTTTACCTTTTCCTGCACCAATGTTGTAGTATGCAGGAGGTGGCACAGTGTCATCATATGCACAGGGTGTGGGTTAGGTATGCCCAAGCCAGCCACTGGTAACACCAATTGACATGTGTGTATGTGTGTTTGTGAGGGGCAGCAGTACAGGGTGGACCAGTGTTGGTGCAGTGTGTGTGTGTATGTGTTTGCCCTAGGTGTTAGATTTCTGCATGTGTGTAAGCACGCACACAGTCCCACATAATGGCTGCCATGTACAGGGTTTTGTGGACAGCCACAGACTGCACCTGTCAGGTCATCCAGATCAGTGTCTGTGGGCACGGACACGGTACCTGTGCCTGGCAGGGGTGCTACTGGCCATATCCGGTACTAACCCAGACTGGGTACTGTCATCAGAAGTGGGGGTGTGTTGACTGGACACAGTTCCCTGTTGGGACTGTCCAGAGCCATGTGCACGTGGTCTCCTGGGGTGTCCTGATGACAGCACAAACCCAGCATTGCTAGGGCTGGTGCTGGCACTTGAGGTGCGTGAGTGGGCCTGTTGTCATCCGCGGCCACTGCCAGCCGGTGCTGTTGCTGGCATACGGCCACATTGATGTCGCAAACGCACATCATCGCCCTGGCCTGTGGACATCTGGTTGTGGAGCAGCTGTTGTATGTCCTCACAACGTCTGTCAACGACATCTGTGAAGTTACGGATAGCATTTGCAATGTCGCGCATGCCGTCTGTCATGGCTGTGCGACATGCTCTCAGCTCCCTCAGACCCTGTCTGGTGTACCTTTCCATACGTGCCTGTGCCTGCATAACAGTCCAAAACATAGTGGAGGTTGACATACCTCCTTGGGCACGTCGGCCAGAGGCTGTATGGCCACGGATGCCCCCACGAGAACCCATGGGTGACTGTCTGCGTGGTACCATTGGAGGACCCTGCTCATGGCTGCTTTGTGGGGATGCATGTACCACAGGTACCACATTACCCTGATCTATGCCCACTGCATACTGTCCATCACCTAGGGACAATGGTGACAAAGGATGTAATGGCAGGATGACTGTGCGCATTGAAGGGGTTGACAGCTGTGTACTGTCAATTGGCTGACCAATGGCAGACCCAGACACACCTTCCTGCACCATTACAGACATTTCATCATCATCAGTACCTGGGGCACAAGATTCAGGTTCCCTGCTGCAGGTTACCAGAGCAGCACCAGAACCTACGGGAGGAAAACAGGGAACACAGATTACAGTCTCAACACATATTTGACAGAGATGCACTTCAATACTAATGCACACATTCAGAAATGGATACATGCACTCACGGACACAAACACACATGCACACATGGGCACAGGCACACTCGCACACATGCACACCCCACAGTAAACACACACATCAGTACTGTGTTACACTACCCTTACTATTGTTAAACTGTGTATTGCAGGTATTATTAAACACACTCACCAGCATGTATACGACAGAGTTACACTACTCTTACTAGTATTATAAATTGTTTTTCAGGTAATGTTAAACACACTCACCAGCATGTATGGCCTGCCTCGTTGCTAGATGGGAGGGACCTGGAAATATGAAGAGAGTAATGTCAGTGGGCACAAGTGTGCCATTTGTTTTGCACATGATACAGTGCAGTAGTACACTAGTTCCCTTATACACATCAGCTGCTCATAATGTCTGTATCACACATGCACAATTACATATCATGATGACAGATACATACCACATGCACACCTTATGCGTGCATGAAGTAACAGTGTACAGAACAGTCATATGTACATACAAGGAGTTAACTCTAATCTCACCCTTACCTCTCTCCCAACAACAACTCAAACTGTACTTCCAAAACCACTGGCTTTGTTCTTGTAGTACTCCAGGCTAACGTCCCTCTCCCCACCCTCTCTTTACCTTTAACCCCTCATTGTGCATAAAGACTAGCTTCTACCCTGTTTCTTTTCCCTTTATGTCCTTCTATGCTCTGACCTACTTCTCCCATCCCTCCCACCTCCTCTTGACTGTCTTCCTTCTTTTCCTCACTTCCCTTCTTGACTCCTGCCTCTTCCCTATTATTTTATCTTTCCTACTCCTTCTACTTCTCTACCCTTCTGAGCTTTAACTATTATCTATATGGCTTTTGCCTTATTGCATAACCGTTATGTTTTATGTAGAATTGCTTTGAAACCGACAGTACATTGTGTATGACTTTAAACTGTTTTAGTTGCTTAAATGTATGTTGATTTAATGAACAAGCTGGTTTATATTTCTATTATTTTGGATGTCTGTATTAACAACTTGTCTGTCTGCCTTTATTATGTTATGTGTGGAGCTTTTCTCCCCAGTCCTCTACTGAAAATGGACATATATCCAGCTAGACTATCTCGGTCAACACATGTAAAACTAATAACAATAAATAAATATGGCATCTTACCTGCACGCTCGGTGTCTTGCTGCTGTGTGGATCCAACCTCCATCATGATGCACGACTGATGCTGTTGTTGTTCTGGGGCTGGATCCACAACACTTAGCAGTAGCCCCTCCTGTCTGGTGAGGGGGGGATGTGTGGCCACCCCCCCACCTGTGGCAACCTGTTGCCTGCGGATATCTGCAGCACGCTGGTGGACATTTCTAATCAAATCACTGCAGTAATGTCTCACCTGCTCATATGTCCTATCATGCATGCCAACATCATTTATCCTGCTAACAAGATTTTGCCACAGTGCAGACCTCTCCTGCTGATTCTGGGTGGTGCGTGAGAACAGGATGGCATAGTCACGCACCAGGCTCTGGTGGATCACTGCATCCTCTGCAGCAGAATATGCGGGGTTCCTTTTCGGAGCCATGTTCCCCTGGAAAGGTACACAAACAGGTTATCAGTATAGTATCTCAGCAATACATGGTACACATTCTATACAGGGAGTATTAAATTGTACTTATTACTGCTTGGTTGTAACTTGATTAAAGTGTAGCTATCATTCTAAGTCATTTGGACTAAGCACTTGGCCTTCAGACCAGTTGTTTTACATTAGGGAGGTTTGTGGCAAGCACTGTGGTGGCAGGACACATATCTTTCATCCTTTGAAGTTGGGAACTGCTGATTGAGAGCCCAGTGTCCAAGTGTATTAGTTCTGGTATAGGCAGTTGGCCTTCAGGCCAGTTATTTAACATTAACAAGGTTTGTGGTCTGCACTCTTGTGTGACAATAGGCTGTACTCTGCCATTCATAGCTGGGAACTTCTGGTTTCAGGTTTATAGTGCCTGCATATTTGAGCTGTATCTTACTGACATTGGTACACCTTGTTTGCTGTAGCAAACACTACATCCAAGCCTCCTGAATCTAGCTTTGTTTATATGCTTGTTATTTGTTGGCTTGTTATTTCACTGGTACGCTACTTCCACATAATACACAGCTTCTCAGCACTTCTGTGACTCACTACTGATATCTGCATTGCTTACTGTACGTATTTCCGTGTTACACATGACAGCAAGTGACTGCTTGTCATTGTTGCATTTACTTAATTGTAACACATTGCACGTAGGTTACCTGGCACTTGCTCACTGAAGCTATTATATCAGTCAGCAGTAGTAGGTAATATCAATACACCCTCACTCCCCACTGGACCTTGTTTTCAATTATTACGGAATTCACAATAGTATTCTAGCATGTCCACAGGTCAGTTGTCAGTCTCCTCCCCAGTCCAGCTGGTGAGTGTGGTAATCCAGAGGCAATGTTATAACAGCTGCATGTACACAGACAACCCCCTCCTCCTAACAACAAATTCAAACACATGTGAGTGATGCAACCATATACCAAACTGGAGGCTAGGCTCTCACTACTCAATACTGCCATAACCAGTCAGGTGGAGAAGGAAACCACACTCACTACACTTCCAGTCTCACATAGACCTACCACGACAGCAAAACTAACACATGATCACACATGAACATACTCGTAGGCTCAGACTACAGGTCTGCCTATGCAGCAGAGACCTCCAAAGCAGACACCCAAGCAACCACTACCACGGAAACAAACACGTGCAACACATATCTCACAAAGCCAATGTGCTGAACACTCACAGCCCTTAACAGTAAACAACACACCTCATACACCTGTACTAGGTGCCTCTATCATCAGGCACACTGACATCACGCTCACCAGGCTTAATGAGGTGAGAGTCACAGTGTGCAGCCTGTCGGGCACTACGACCCACCACATAACACAAACACTCAAGTAACTCCAAGGCAAGTACAGGTATGACTCACTCAATGTCCATGCTGGTGTGAATGACCTGACACATACCTCCCTGGACTACATGACATGAGACAGTAAGGAGCTCTCTGAGCATGTAGCCCAACACAGTATGACCCTGACCTTGGTAGCATCTTACCCTCACCAAGAATGATGCCACAATATCAAGGCATGATGATCCCTTCCAACAATTGACTGACGTAATGGTGTCATTCACAGGTGTGCCAATGCCTGTCATCTTGGGGTGGTATGCTGTACAAGCCACAATGCTTTGCTAGGGACAGCTTGCAGCTGTCACCCCTGGCCTATTGGATTTTGGCAGAGGCTCTTGCTACACCCATAGTGCCTGTATTAGGCAAGGCTCATAAGGCAAACCCACATCCATTCGTATCACAAAGGATGAGGAAGTAAGAGTGATGCTACTCAACACCAGAAGTCTAGACCTCAGGATACACACACTCAAAACCCTACTTAGCATTATGGACATCGATATCTGTGCAGTAACATAAACCTGTTTCAGATTTCCCAGGAGCACACCAGCACTACCAAGTTATACCTGTTACCATTCTTGTCGGCCCCAACACTTGGACCAGACAACAAAGGAGGGGGAGTATCAATATTTGATGCAGATTCCCACACCTCCACATTGGTGGCAAAGTACCACATAGGTGTTAGGCCATTGAGTACAGAAGACATAATTGGGGACCTGGGGAACAAACATGATGGCAAACTGTCATTTGTCAAACACATGGCCAACGTGGATTGAAAGACATGTTATATAGCCCAGCTAATCATGAGGGATTCACATGTACGGCAGGGGAGGTCATTGTGCCTCTTTACTCATCCATCATCAGGCCTATAATTGCGTACAATGCACCTTTTGGGATGTACCTAACCAGACACTTACAGCAACTGGTAAAGGCCAACAGTACCTCATCAAGAGGATCAAAGGGCTCAAACAGATGCCATATGCTGCCCAGTTAAAGGAAATCCAGCTGGACTCAGTGGCATACTGCCTGTTCAGTGGCAATCTGTGCCTGCCATATACAGCCATGTCCAACCCAGAAGTAATGAACATGCTGCACCTCAGGAAATCAGAGTCCCATACAGCCACATGCTCAGGAGACCTGAACCTCAGCACTGACATAAATAGGACATGCTGGAGGGGCATATTCCTAACCAAGAGGCTCCCTTCACTCTGTAATGAACTGACACTACAGGTTAGGCAGAGTCCCTCATTGACTCTCTTCCATAGGAATCTGGATGAGTGGATGGAGATCATAGTTGTACCCCGGGTATCACTTCTATGTCACTGTTAGACAGAGGCACAGTATACTAACGTTGGACAAGGGCATAGCAGCATAAATTGTAATTGGGTGGCGAAAGACAAACACATTCTACTAGGCTTATCAATGTCCTAGGGCAAATAGCCTAGTATGAACCTATGAACCTATGTGTACTGCTATAGTACTTCTGCCATATGTTGCATGTGTGTGTGTTGTGGGGGATACACAGGTAATGGCCAGATATTTCTGCACAGGTGACACATCTGACACACTCTGGGTGTTCATCCCTACATACTGGATGTGTGTTGCCATTCAACCCTGTGATCAGGCTGGATATACATATCCCAACAACACCACATGCACAGTACACTACCTTGCTATGTATGCATGTAATTACACAGTTATTCACTAGTTAGGACTGTAATGCTATCCATGCAGCCCATTGGGCCAGTGGAAGCCACAACACACACTGCTGGCCCCTTTGCAAAAGCTTACCACAGACATCCCACATAGTGCATGTACTGTGCACACACATATCTAACCCAGAACGTATGCACACCACTTATTTATCCTGTCCAGTGGACTACAGATACAGGCACATTGTATAACAATAGCAGGAGGCTACTGCAGCACAGGGCAGATTTACATGAAGGCAAGGCATCTGTGGTCATCAGTGTTAAGATGCTTCACATTCACCAAATGCACAGATATTGGCAACATTGTTGCAGACAGTTTAGGTGCAGGTACCCCCCCCCCCATTCTCCTACACATGTGGAATTAGTTATCACAGAGGACTGTAACCTCCCTATCCTCTCACATGTCCAGGTGAGGGCCACCCTCAACATTGCAGAACACATCGCATCACTGTTACAAAATGGTATCCCTGGATGTGTGCTACGTTCACCCCTGGAGGACATAGCACCACATGACAGACTGATATTAATCCCTGGCCATACTACAGGATATGTACCTGAACAGTGCCATACATACACAGTGGTCCCACACCAATGAGGAGTAACCTCTACTGACCCTGGTAACTGCTGCATCATATGCACAACTGGCCTTGTGTTCTAAGCTATGGAAGTTTTAAGTATGGGCAACATGTACAGCAATATTACATATGTATATATTTCAGGACTATGTACACACAACCTATCTCATGGACATACTTATAGATAGTGAACTATGATACATTTGGAGGTGTCACAGTAAACACAGTATTAACCTGCTACTTTGCATTACCTGTGTTTGTGGCAGCTGTTGGTGTGTCAGTGGTGCTGCTTGTTGCTTGCTGTTTGCTGCTGGTTTTGCTGCTGGCTGTCTGTATATTTTTTTTATTTCTATCTCTGTCTCTCTCTCTCTTTCTCAGTAGGTTTGTGCAATGACTGTATTGCATGTGTGGAGTGTGGGTACTGGATGCTTTTGTAGGTATCTGCATAGGTCCATGTGATGGCCTCTGCACCAATTGTAAGGCAGCATTGGCTAATTGCATACAGCCAGTTGTGTACTGATTGCATGTCTCACTGTGATTTCAGGACAGTGCTATAAAAGGGTATGTGAGATAGGCGTTGCCCATTCAGATTGTAAGGGCGTGGACCATGCTGGTATGCTGTTGACAATGTTCTGTGAGTGTGAATGTTAGTACATCTCTCATGCTTCATGCTGTGTTGTGAATTCAGGTTGCTGCATTTCTCTCACCTGTTCCCTGTAGTGAGTGTGTATGCATACTGATGCCTACGACTATATTTCATATGTATTGCTATATATACATATGCGTACATATACATACTTTCATATATGTACATTAGCTGACAATATTGGGTACAAGCTAACAATTTGCAGGGCTGTTTCTGTTAACACTACACTAGTATGGGAATCCAGTAATTGGGACAGTAAAAGTCTGCCTGACATGCTTTGGGTAGTACACATACTATATTGCCTTTATCTTCATTCCTACTATTACATGTTCAACTTATTTAGCACTATATTCCTGTATGAGAGTCATGGCTTACTGGTAGGTCATACAGACTAGTGTTACAATGGTCTTGTGGTAGGGCCTACTAGTATGCTTATATTTTGCTTTCAAATTGAGTATAGGGCCTATCAATCAGAGTGCTGGGGGCACCTTTAAGCAGTTAAAGGGGTTAGTATGTCTCACAGGAGTCGGGCTGTGTTGCAGATTCTGGTTGCTGCATTTATCTTCACTGTTTCCTGTAGTGAGTGTGTATGGATACTGACACCTACCACTATATTTCATATGTATTAATATATATATATATATATATATATATGTATGTATGTGTACATATGCATACTTTCATATATGTACATTACCTTACATTATTATGTTGAAGCTAACAATTAGCAGGGCTGTTACTGTTAACACTAAACTAGTATGGGAATACAGTCGCTCAGGCATTACAAATCTACCTGACATGCTTTGGGTAGTACACATCCTATATTACCTTTATATTGATTCCTACTATTACATGTACTATTTATTTCAGCACTATGTTCTTGTATGAGAGTTATGGCTTAGTGGTAGGTCATACAGACTAGTGTTACCAAGGGGCTTCGAACTGAAAGTAGGAATTTTTTTCTTTCAAACTGAGTTTAGGACCTGGCAATCAAAGTGCTGAAGGCAGCTTTACGCAGTTAAAAGGGTTATTAAGTCTCACAGGAGTCAGGCTGTGTTGTAGATTGTGGTTGCTGCATTTATTTTCACTGTTTCCTGTAGTGAGTGTGTGTGAATACTGACACCTACCAGTATATTTCACATGTATTAATATATTTATATATATATATATATATATATATATATATATATATATATATATATATATATATACATATGTGTACATATAAGACTTTCATATATGAACATTACCTCACATTATTATGTACAAGCTAACAATTAGCAGGGCTGTTTCCGTGAACACTAAACTAGTGTGGGAATCCAGTCATTCAGGCATTAAAATCTACCTGACATGCTTTGGGTAGTACACATCCTATATTACCTTTCTATTGATTCCTACTATTACATGTTATATTTATTTTAGCACAATGTCCTTGTATGAGAGTCATGGCTTAGTGGTAGGTCATGCAGTCTAGTGTTACTAGGGTCCTGGGTTTGAGGCTGACAGTGGGAATTTATTTTTCTTTCGAAATGAATACAGGACCTGTCAATCAAAAGTGCCAAAGGCACTTTTAAGCACTTAAAACCAGGTCTGCGCTTTGCTGAGCTCACGACAAGCACTGGCGGTGAGCTCCAAGACACAAGCTACACCAGCTATTTTCTTTGAAAGAAAAGAAAAAGGGGTGACAGGAAAGTGGTGAAAAAGGGGTCACAAAGAGGGTAAGACAGTAGGGAAACAAGCTTGGGATTTGCAGGAAGGATGTAGGTGAGGCCCATAGCTGCCCATGTCTTTCTCAGCAACAGCTGTGCATTTGTATGCAATTTGGTGTGACATTTGGAACCTTCCACCCCTGAGAGAGGTGTCAGGACAACATTAATACCTGTTGTACAGCCAATTGTAATTAACAGTTTCGATGTCAAGCAGACATGTGTGCAACATGGACAGCTATGTATGGGGCGTAATTGTTTTGTGGGTACAGAGTGCCCTTTTTTTGTTTTTTTATCAGGTGAGAGTGGTATGTCAGGTGAGGTAGTCGGTATAGCTGGGGAGGTAGGTTGGGTAGGTTAACAGACAAAACAGACAAGACGCATACAGGGGCAGTGTATGACACATGTGGGGGGGGTTACACAATTGACGGGGATGGAGGTTGGGATATCCATGGCACATGAGCCCACAGATGGCAACAGTGGAACTGATATCCCCACCCATAGGCAGTTGCCACTGTTCCTTCACAGCCCAGGACGGGGCTGTGCTGGGGGCTGTGCGGGCAGGACAACGGGCAAGCCCGTAAGCTGTGCCACCCGGGCCTCAAGCTGGCATAGGGGCCTAAGGACAGAGTCTTGGATCTCCCTTCGCACCACAGACCGGACACCTTGGAGGGTGAGTGGACGTGCTCCTCCGGCCACGCTTGCAGAGGGGGGGCGGGCCCCATCCCCTGCAGCGCTTCCACCCAAAGGTGGCACAGGGCCACCGGAGGAGGGTCCAGCCTGGGCACTAGTGCCAGGTGCACTCGCCAGCTGAGGTGGGAGAGGTGGGTCCACTGGGACCTGCCTTCCCAAGCATTCTAGGTTTGTGTGTATATTATGTTAGTTTGGGTTAGTGGCATATTATTCCATTCAAATTAGTTGTAACAGCATGCATTGGTATTCCCATTAAACAAACACCCAGATATTAACACCATTGAACAACGGGCATATCAATATCACATGCATTATTTGAACAGAAATACACAATTGAACAACATGCAGGGTTGATTAATGGCAACAGGCCATCAGGTTTGCTGGTTTGCAGGTATGACCAGGGCACATGTAACAACAGCCATGCATATATTTTTGAAACAGGACAAATGTCCATGGTTAATGAAATGTTCACATACCAATATTTAGTGTTTTTTTTATTTGCAATTATAGGGTGGGGTGGAGAAAGAAAATGATGACACATTCATAAATTATACATTCATATACATTTGTAATAGAAACACAATTAACTTGTGGGTGATACTTTCCCACTGATTCTTACTTGACTGTCATGCTAGACCTGTTACAGATACATCACTATCCTGGTTATTTTGAATTTGATCAGATACATCATCCTGCTACACTTTGATGACAGGGCAGGGGACAGCTATGGATGTTTAGTATGTCAGACAATCATTCATTCTATCTGCAAATCGCTGACTGTGATCACCATATACAGAGTTTGGCCTGAACATTCAAGAGTCAGACACACTGAAATCAGTTTGGGATGTTAAGTTTTAATTCCCACATGCAGTTATTTCTGTAGAACCACACTGAAGCTTATATATTCAGGTGCTATTACTACGTTATTCATTGATACATGACCCTTTCTGTCACTCTCACACATCCTGCAATTTCACAGTTCAGGTTGGTACTTCTAGGCTTTGTTCACATATTAGACCTGTGGGGATTCCAACACTTTCCAGCAGCCTCACTTCTGTCATGATTCAGCATTTCAACAGGGGATATATCTCACCTGTGATTACCTCAGCTTCTGAAGCTGTACTCTTGAGACTACTGCAGGTTATACTACATTTAATTGATGGTGGGA
Organism: Protopterus annectens; assembly: GCF_019279795.1. Classification (NCBI taxonomy): domain Eukaryota; kingdom Metazoa; phylum Chordata; order Ceratodontiformes; family Protopteridae; genus Protopterus; species Protopterus annectens. Next base: position 746,771,890 of record NC_056732.1, read on the forward strand.
CATCTGTATTACAGCACTATTTATTTCTATCACTTATATTCCCAGTTTCACTTGCATACTGATGAACTTGTTGCAGCCATACCTGCAGACTTTTACTTGCTGCTTGCACATTCTATTACTTTTAATCAATACACTGCAATGTTCTGCTACGTGCTACACTATAATATTTATTTACAAGTACTAGGTGGGGTTACTAACCTGCATGGTGGCGCAGCCGCACCAGCCTCCGCTCATGTGCCATTCGATTCGCAGAGCGGACACCTGCAGCTGTAATACAAAACAAGTAATATTGGAATACACATCTCCTTGGTATCAGCTAGTTGAATTCCTTACATATATAAGTAAAATGTAACTTACTCAGTAGTGGGGCGTTGTGCATATCCCCGGCCTCCTGGATCCATTGGGTCAACTGGTCTTGCTTACGTCGCTTCAGGTCCGCATGGTGGTGACGGACCTGCTCACCAGTGAGTGGAATGCCAGTAGCACTGGTCAGATCATGAGCCAACTGGTCCCATGCCTCCGCCCTGTACGCTCCCCATGAGACCTGGCCCTGCATGAGTTGGGCCTCATGATGGTGAACTAGGAGCCAGACCATGTATCTGGCCTCCTCAACACCCCACCACTGTGCTCGAAAGCAATGTCCCTCCCCTACTCCACTCATTCTGCCTGCAGGTCTATTCTACAATCATTTATGCTGTGTATTCCCGCCTATGGGGCTTTTATATGCCGTTTTTCTCGCACATTTTTATGATTGGCCAGTTTGGAATTGTATCTACTTCACAGAAACTGCTTTATCATGCTACATTTTGGCTTATATCCTATTTATATGCTATGTCTGCATTTCTAAGTACTCCTGTCATGGCTTAGTGGTTAAGTACCTTGACTCTAGTGCATGGTAGAGTGGAATCGAATCTGACCACTGACTTTTAAATTTTATGACTGTCTGGAAATGACTTCAGGACCTGCCAATCATTCATGCCAAAAGCACTTTTAAACACTTTAAAACCAGTTCTGCGCTCGTTTGCGCGGAGCTCACGCATGCGCACCGCCGGTTAGCTTGTGGGAGCGTTGCGCAAATGGTGTGCACTGGATTACACTTTAATTGGCTAGTAACACACATGTTAAACGTAGCAC